>NC_134544.1:51348750-51700000 GCF_050624435.1 Tenrec ecaudatus | reverse complement strand
CAAGAACACTTATGAAACAAGGATACATCATCATCATGTCCAGCTTTCTAGCAGCATCGATGAAGACTTGGCAGTGACCTCCCATTTAGACCCAGATGGCACTTTCATGGTACTGGCCATTGTTCCTCACGGGTTTGGGGAGAAAACCTGCCCAATTCCCCTCATTTTGTCCTGGAAATTTACCGCCTGTTTCAATTCCCTTTGTTGACACAGCAGCGAATGCATCGCAAATGTACCAAGAGCATTAAGCTAAAGAATGTCTGTCTCCATCATCCCTTCTCTACCTAATAACACATTCTGTCATCTAATAAATTATATTGTTGGTTCAAAACGGGCGCCGCACCAGAATCTGAGGGTGATAAGCATCATAAATTATACTGTCAAACTGATGTTGGTCTCCATGCCTTTTGCATGTTGAAATGAATGTGTAATGACCCCCTCGGTCGTGTTGCCATCTTAACGCGGGTTCCTGGATAGGTACCCACGGAAAGGGAATTCTAGAAATGTTGAGGTCTCCCAAGGCACTTCCTATTTCAGATAAGAATTAGACCATGTGTGTGCCACCACCGCATGTCTACGGCCCAGGAGGAGTTGTCTCCCATACACTAAAAGGGCGTATGATGCTGGAATCAGCAGAACCATTGTTGCTGAAATCTAGAGCCCGTCTTTCAAGGAGCCATGAGCAGAACCACTTGCCAGTGTCCAGACCCGTGGGCATCCCTATGCTGCACCTTCAGAGGCAGCGTTTAGGTAAAACCATGTCGTACCCTTTTTTTTCCCACCACACTTAGCAACCTTGGGCACCTCAACGGCTTAATTGCTCACAATCTCCAAAGTATTCTGAAGCAGAAACAGACCTAGTTCCTTCAACATCGTGGGATTCAAGAAAGGAAAAAATGAAATAACTGGGCTGAATGCTTACTTACTGTTTTACTGGAAAGATCACATTGATCGAAACCAGGGGTGCATTTTGTGGCCTAGAAAATGGTATCGTGTTTACACGCAATGATACCGAGACCAAACAGAGACTCTAAAATTGAGCAACCGGGGCGTGGTCTGATGAGATTCGAATGGTACCAGCTGAGAGGCAGGCCCAGGGATTCGAGAAAGCATGTGTTTGCCTCGTGAACGGATTCTCACTAGCCTTGTCACCTGGGGTTGGTTACTCGGGCCTAGGCTTCCTCATTCATGAACGTAACAGTAACCACCTCAGAGCATGGTCCGGAAGACTCCCTCATCGACATCTGCTCCTGTTCACCCTCGACAACACACTCCAGCCAGGCCCGGTCAAGTTCTGGTCATTACCAAACACAAATGAACTCTAAAGCCTTTAAACTGTGAGCTCAGGATCTGGACTTCCATGGCCAATCCGTTACCCATCCTGTGCCAATGGGGAATAGGAGTTAGGCTGGAGATAGTCCCACACAGCATTTTAACAGCAGTTGTCCGTGGTGTCGTCAACTGGGGTGACAGGAGTTGTATAGTGAAGGCTGTGTGTGTGTGTGTGTGTGTGTTTACAATGTCAGAAAACCACGTTTCAGACACAGAACTGTACTGGAAGTCTGTGTACAAGTTTGGTTATTCTGAGCCATTTGATTAAATTTAACCACAGGAAACTCTTCCAAGTCTTAATGAAGCAGCAATTACATCTAAAAAGGGAGCCCGGCCAACAATCATTCTTTTCCAATCTCTCTCTTTCAAACATCAGACTCCAATATAAGTACCATGGCTTTCATCTCGCTTTTTTACCATCTCTCTGAGCGGCTGGAAACATGTTAAACACAAGACAGGGAGTGGTGCACCAGTTAGTCTTGAGTGGGAAAGGTTGGCAGCAAATGCATGTCAATACGCAGAACCTATGTACTGCGACATGCGCCCGTGCGTGCACACGCACACACACAGATGCAAGAGGACGACAAAGTTCTCTTTTAAAGGAAGGCCATTAAAAAAAGAAGACTGAATTGTGAATCAATCATTAAAGCCTTGATAATAAATGTCCTTTAAATTTCCACTTAGAATGAAAAAATTCAAGATACAGATTCTGGGAAAAAATTACTTTTAAAGCAAGTTAAGTTGATTTTTTAAAATTTACAAATAAAAGCTTTTGGGGACAGAGTGGGTGTCCTCTAAAATCAACCCCTAATACTTGGAAGACAATATTTTCCTTCTGAAGAGACACACACTTTTATTCAACGAATCATTACTAGAATCAATTAAACTGTTTTCACTGATTAAAGAAATTACTACGAAATCCCAAAGGGCCCAGGGTGGACAGCAGGCCCCGTCTCTCTCCGGGTTTTCCGCATTACCTCTGTCACCTGTGATGGTGCACTCCAGCATGCTGATGCTGGGGCCCTGGGAAACACAGAAATCATGTCAAAAGCAATTCTTCATCTTTGGGTTTCACCCCCTCCGCGCAAATAGTGAACTTGAACATGGAAATGCAATTTGCTCCTCCTAAGGTATACATTTTTATCTCTTGCAAAAACCACGTTCATTTCTAGAGCCTGCAGGTAAAGGGGATTGGCATCTATCACAGGGGCACAGAACGTCTACAGGATGTGGAAGCAACCTTTTCATCATGTTTCTTGGGGGGAGGAAGTGGAGTTATGAGGTACTCCAAATTCATCAAGATGATTACGTTTACATCCTTTGCCGAAGACCCGCCACCCTGGTACCCACGCTCAACTAGAATATACCAGTCTTCCCGTCCAAAGCTACCGAGAACGTATCTACATTTCTGGGTTCAGGACATTCAACTGTCCCATTCAGAACCCCCAATAAAACACAGCGAAGTAAACTGTTTGCGGTGGACCAGGCTGGCCATTGCCATGCTGAATCCAGGGTCTTCCTATCAATAGTCCTTCATGGACGTGATTTTAACAGGCAGGCGAGTTCCGACTGCGGCAAGTTGGCTCCAGATGATCAAAATGTGTGTTTGTGCCTGTTGGGCTAGGGGAATGATTACACTATCCCCCAAAGTCCTCCGCTTGGACTGATGGGGCCCACCCCGCAGTGACCCTTCCTGGGAAGGATGGCTCCTGAACAATGCTGAGCTTCCGGCTTGATGAATCCCGGTCTTGCAGCTCATCAAAAAGGAGCCTATGGGCTTCAGAGTTCCCCTCCTTATCCTTTGCCCCGGTCCATGGGAAGTTATGAGATGCATTTTTCTCGTCCTCCCAGGAGCAGGGTGAGGGTCACAATTTGACCTTAGAAGCGCGGCCCTCCTGCAAAGCCAGACAGCCTGATAGAACTGAGCCTTCGCACTCCCAGCCTGCCTAACACCGACCGCCACATACAGCACGGAGCAACGTTACTTATGGGAAATGACAAGCACTGGATCCTTGAGAGGGAAATAATGGGATTTAATCATGGAAATGGATTGCAGGCACACCCGCGTTCCCTTCCAACAAGCTGCCCACCACAGGCGAAGGCCCCATGTCCTCATGAAGCCAACCCCGGGTGATTTACGATGGAGCTGCCTAAGCGGGTCTCTTGATCCGGTTCGGTTATAGGGCTCCCGACATGCCCAGAGATGTTAGTGCCCACCATGCGATTATACCCCGAGAGAACGATTTGAAACAAGCTTCCAAAAGTCTCTATCTAAGTTGCAGGTAGACGTCTTAGACGGATGGGGAATGAGCCCGGGAACGGTCCGGCCTCATATGAAAGACTGTCACAGACTAATTAAGGACCCTGCTGCAGAAAAAGGGAAGCTGACCCTGCAGTCTTATTTACACGATTGGCAGCCGGAGGGATGTGAAGTGGAGCCCCGGCGGGGGCATCTCGTCGGGAAACCCAAGGACACCTGCATTGGGGAAAGTGGTGTAAGGGGATCCCTTTGCTCAGTGACAGGAGAGAAGGCACAAACACTTCAATTACCCTGGTATGGAATATACGTGCCGGCCCGCCTAGAGTTCGAATAATGAGGCACGGGTACCTCTTATGACTTAGTTATTTATTTTGCACTGCACTCCGCATTCAATTAGGAGGGCATTTTGAGGCAAGAATGATCGGCTCTTAAAGACAGAAGGTGGAGGATTCAAAAAACTGCAAAACTTCAGCTTTCAAAAATAGCCTAAGTGACCTCTTGCAGTGCCCTGGCCACTCCGCCGCAAGCAGGAGGCAACCCCTATGAAGAGCGGATTCTGGCAAAGTTCTCTCTTCACAGATGATGCACAGCTTAAGCTATAATGAGTTTTTGGGTTACAAATGCTGAACGCATTAATATTCCTTGATGATAATTATCACAATATAAGCACCTTTCCCAATGTGAGTAGCAGAAAGCAACTGCAGCAGCATTTTTACCACAGTTGAAACAAGCTGGAAAATGGGATCTTCTCCTCTCGTGACCCGGGGTCCAAACGCACCGAGCATCCATCGCATATTAAGCACACCTAGAGAGGAACCCCATCCCGGCCTCGCTTTCCCTCCCTCCCGCTACACGCACACCCAGAGCTACACATCTCCTCCATCCCTTCTTTGCTGCGATACCTTAGCAACGAACATATAGGCGACATACACAAACACTCTCAAAACGTAAAGGGGGCCCTCCTCCCCCCATCATAATAAATCCTAGGTTTCTTCTTATGAGAATACACACAGCGACTGCGATCAGTAAGCCATGTTTTACAGATGAGATGGGTCTCTGCAGTAGGAGTGAACAGCGTGGCCACTGGCTGCATACAAAACAGGGAGAAATTAGAATCTAGCAAATAGGCTCCTGGAAGAACCGACCACATTACATCTAAATCTGAACAAACTACCAGCCTTTATCTTTATAACTTCAAAACTAATAACAGTCTAAGCACTGAGAGGTCTAAATGTGAATTGTAACCCACCAACGCAGAGGCAGAATTGATGTCAACATCGTGTTTATTGGCAATACGTTCACATAAGGCACCCAGAAGCCAATTTCCACTCCAGATTCAAAGGACAATTATTGTTATTTTGATAATAACTCTCAAGTATGATAAGGAGAAGAAAAAGAGAGAGGAAAAAAAACCCCCAACAATCTGATGGTGATGATCCATTGTGCATTCTACCTGTGTGGACAAGGAGACCTGGAGAACTGTCAGGCTTTTCCATCAAAAGCCAACCCACACCTTGGTCCCTGACTCCAGGCGCACTCACAGCGACCCTGCAGGACCGAGTAGAACGGCCTCACTTACAGGAACTCCATGGTTGTGAGCATGACAAAAGCAGACCGCCAGGTCCTCTCCTGTGTGTGTGTGTACTTGGGGGGGGCAGCGGCTGGTGAGGTCAAACCCTGGGCCTTTGGGCTGACAGTGAAGCGCTTAGCCCCCGCCCCACCAGACGCCTCCAGAGTGCGGTACAGCACACTGAACATGGGTGCTGAAAAGATGCAACTTCTCAGACCCCAGCTTGACTTCATAATATGCTCTGACCGTGGTATAAACTGATTTCCCTTCCTCTCTCTTTCTTCCCCTCCCCCTGTTCCATGAAAAAGAGAAAATGTCAGTTATCAAGCTCAACCGATGTTCAGACAGCTTAAAGTCATCACAGTATAAGGTCTCTCTTTCTTTGTCTACAAGGGCTATCGTGTCACTTGAGTACCCTGTGCACACCATCCTAACAGCACTTTGGCTCGGCAGAAACAAAATGAAAAGTCCGTTTGAACCCTTGATCCGCAGAATGGGAGCTGGCTGGGGTCTTCTGTAGGGGCGAGTGTGCTGAACGCACGGGGGCCATGTCACCTGACCACGCTGCATTGTGAAAACGCGCCACGCTACACGCTGCTCCAAGTCCTCTAACATCATTTTCACTCAGAGGCTGCAAAATCGTCTTAAAACCCCATTTGAATGGATGGCAGGGCTGCAAGGAAACCTTTATTCAATATTTAACAGCACGACTGGCTTATTAAATGCTATCGTGTGAAAGCCATGCAAGGGTGATGTACAGAGCTCGCCTTGTTTTAACCAAATGCTGGCGCTCGTTTAGAATCCTCCACAAACCCAGTCATCGGTGCAACTGATGCATTTTAAAGAGTGCTCTTTTACTAGCAGATAGACATGTTAGAGAGCCCTTTACATCTAGAAATGGCTGGATTTACAGTACAAATTTTTGCTTTACCGTGGCTGGGGTTGGGGGTGGGTGGGGGTGTTCACCTCACAAAACATTGAGAAGGCCATGTTGGGAAAATTTGCAAACATTAAAGAATGGCCGCTTAAAAAGAAAGTCAGACTCATGGCTCTCAACCTGGTTCTAAAACTTGGTTCTAAAACCGGGTTCTAGATTGATTGACAGTCAAGAAAGCACAAAAAAGTGGGCAGTGGTTAAAGCGCTCAGTTGCTAACCGAAAGGTCGGTGGTGCAAACACACCAGCTGCTCCAGGGCAGACAGGGGTGGCCGTCTGCTTCCATAAGGAAAACCTGGGGGGGGGGGGCAGTCCGACCATGTCCTATAAGGTTTCTTTGAGTCAGAACAAATGGGGCTCCACAGCAGCAGGACTACAAACGCCCAGGTGCTTTCCAAATCTGGGTATAGTCTCTCAAACACGCAGCCTACAATAAAATTAGGGAGCCGTGGCGGCATGGTAGTTAGTTTCACTTTGGGCTTCAATCCACAAGGTCAGCAGTTCGAAACCACCTGCCAGCTCCTCCATAGAAAGACAGGGCTGTCTACTCCCGTAAACAGTTACAGTCTCAGAAATTCACAGGGGGCAATTCTGACCCTGATCTAAAGGTCACTATGAGTCGGCATCTACTCAGTAGCAGTGCGTTGTCAGAGATACCAAGAGTACCCGCTGAGACCGCTGCTTTTGTCCATGGCATTGATGGCAGGTGGTACCATTTAGCAACCGCTTTTACAACATGGGTGATAGTTTTGCATGCACTGTATTACGATATTATGAATTAAAACCCCACCTTGGTCTTAAAAATCAACGGAAACCGTGAACCGCAGTTGTGTAGAAAGTCGCATTGTCTCTGAAAAGAGCTTCCTCTTCACAAAGACATATATACTACAGCCTAATTTAAAGAGCACAGGAGGCCCGCCGAGTGGGCATTTATTCTGTAAACACTGTAACAATGATTATCTGTCCTCCAAGTCCTCGGTGGAGACTCTTGCTTTGGAAAATGTCTTGTGGTGACTTACTAAATTCAGGCTATTTCAATTAGTATTACTGCACATTAAAAATTAATTGCATTACTGAGTGGATTAAGGTTTAAATTTCAATTCTACAGTATGTGCTCTAGAAATGACAGCTAAAAATCAATGCACTTTGGCCCACCATCGGAAGCGTGTACAGTGAGCAGTGTGGGACTGGCGTCACTGGCCAAGCCGTTTTCAGAGACTTGACAGTTCAACCGCAGGTGCGTCGGCTCTACTTCTAGACGTGGGTTTCAATGCTGCCCAGGAGCCGGTCTCAGACAAAAAGCAGGAGAACAACAGCTGCACTAACAACTGGAGAAAACAAATGCCCACAGGTGCACAAACCACCACCACAAAGGGATGCGCAGTCAGCCAACCCTCACCTCAAAGCATCCCCACTAAAGCCTGCCTTCTAATTCTTCTCAATATGAGCAGAGCGTCTCTGGCTTATGTCCACATCATTCTGTTATTGGTTGTTGAGTGAAAGCAGTTGGCTGGCGCAGAAAATCGGCCATTTGTAAATAAGTGGGGGACATGCATATACAGAATATGCAGTCTGAGGACCACCTAAGCACATATGGAAAACACCCATCTTGTCTGGGAGCAGGAATCTCGCCCAGATCCATTCTGTAAATGACCCAACCTCTCTGGGGGAAGGGCTCAAGGAGGATGGGTGGAAACAAGAGTTGATCACCTTGCCCACAGATCTATACCATCTCCACGACATGTGAGGTTAAAAAGAAAAGAAAGGCCTGACTATGAATCTCAGCTACTTTTATTCTTTTAAGGAGATGACGAGGAGGAACATTACAAGCCAAGCCAACCGAGTAAAACAGCATCCTCAGAGAACCACAAAGCCACTCAGGGCATCTGGGTTTGGAACTGAACAGTGACTGGTGTGGGCGACGTCTGCGACGTATCTCCAGTGCCCTCTGGGTTGCACCGGTGGCCAACAGCAAGTTCGGCAGCAAGAGAGTAAAGACGATGGGAAGTAATAATAACAATAAAAAGAATAATCTGGTGCAAATGGACCCCAAGGCGTAGTAGTCCTCCCCACGCAACTATCGCCCTTCACTGCAATTTACTGACGTTGCTTCATTACAATAGAGCATATAAAGGGGGCAATGCACAAAGCACACTATTTAAAGCTACGGGGCTTAGAGCACGCACACCCCCTAGAGCTGGCACTGTTACAGGAGCTAAGGCAGGCTCTTCAAAAGTAAAGTCGGAGCCTGCTTAAAAAAAAAATTAACGTGTGATAAAAATTAACGTGGTACCCTGTGTGAAGAAGGGAGTGGAGGAAAGCTTGTCCTTGGTGAAATATAAAAGAGATCTCCAAATTAATCTGAATTAAAGCGTGCTTGTCAGAGAGGCAGAGTCGTGTGGCTGCTTTCAAAGGGAAAAAGCGAAAGAACACCAAGCTGACTGGGTGGAAACCATCGCATAGCTGCCCGTTCTCACTCTCCCCGAATGGCATTCCACAGCGGGTCTGCCTGAAGTTTCATACGGGGAGCGCATCTTACTATTATTTAAGAGAGAAAATGATCAGTCTTCTCACGCTTGCCTCTGCTGCTGAGAGTTACTTCTCAGGCAGGAATCCGTTTCTGCTGAAGGGACACGGTAAGGGGGAAGAGAGCCAAGGATCACTGGGTACGTCATTGGTTCACTTTCGCTCTCCGCTCCTCATTAGCATGACTCTCAAGTTTCTGGTGATCATATCCGAAATATTAAGACATAATAACTAGGAAGGTACAGATAATTGGATATTAACCAGAACATACTTGACTGGGCAGGAGGTAGGGCCCTGCTTAAACTAATCCTGAAATATATTAATCACCAATTAATGAAAGGGCTTCAAATTCATTTTCTATTATAGAACACCTCCAAGTAGCTTTTTTTAACAAAATGACTTGGAATAACAAGGTGGGGGGAAAGAGAAAAGAAAAGAAATAGGATCATTTGATGGTGGCTTGACTTAATTCCTTACAGCCTCTTGTCAGGTGGTCATGAAAACGATTCTGTCCTTGGAGCCTTGAATGCTCTTTACAAAGAGCAAAGAGAAGAGGAGAAGGGGAAGGGAAGGGATGCTATTTTAGAGTTCCATGGCTGAAATCTCCTCGCTCACTGAAATCCCCATTCTCTCCTGAATCCCCATGCTCGCTGTCCAGGGCAGCGCCATAGCCCCATACTGCACCAGAGGGCTGTCCCGATTCTACAAGAGCCTTCTGGGCCCACACGGACCCCCGCCCCCAGGCCACCCACCTAGCCCCTGGATGTACTCTTCCAATAGAAAGCCAACTGAAGCCCTGCAAAGTCACTCTTTGTACACAGTAAACGCTGGACCAGAAAAAGTTGGTGGACACACTAAGGGGAGAGAAAAAAACAAAAAACACTGGACTGCTAGCGAAGGCACCCCCTACTTACATGGAAACACTGTTACAGGAAACCAGGAAGAGGAACCAATAGAGAAGGAAGGGCATCATTCTGTACCAAACACATGGCGGTGAGATTCCGACGGACATGTTTCAGCGTGGTTTTCTTTCGTCAAGTTGGCTTCAAAAGCCTCGCTAAGTTCCCTAGAAAAACTTCACCGCATTAGAGAAAACAGGTCCAAAAGTGCCATTCACGTCCCAAGAAAATCAATCAATCAATAAGGACGTGAAAACCGTTATTTTCACAAAGGGATTCAATTACATTTCTACCCAGAATCGGTCTTGCTCTCAGATGTACTGATAAAGACTTAACGTTCTTATGCCAGAGAAAACAAGGTGTTTGGATTGATGCAATGAAAGCCAGGGGGTGAAATGACACCCCTCTCTCGACTTCTCCTGCCATGACTCATTTACCTGGATTAAAATAGTCAGAAAACTCCCATGATCTGAGAACTGCATTCTTCGCTCCATCGTTTGGTGGCTTTCATTTTCATCGCTCTTAACTCAGCGCCATGGCGGCTGAACTAGGATACGCGGGCAAGTAGTCCCTTTTATCAACAATTTTGCCATAGAAATACACAAACATTTCAATGGCTCTTCATTAGCAAACAAATCAACAAGTGATATTTTAATGCATGACTTTATTCCGTCTCTGTGGGGACTGTAGTTGAGAGTGTGATGTACAGTACAGAGGGAAGAATCATCAGCCACAACGTCCCCGGGCTCTCTCCACGGAGGACTTCGCAGCCTCTGCTTAAAGAGTGCATTTAATTGACTGATAGACAGTAGCTTCTTTGTTCGCAGAAGACAGCGAAGTAATGGCAGCTTGAAAATCGCACCATCTACAGGGTCTCCCGAGACTAGTAACAGGGGGATATGTGTCAGGAATAAATAAATAATCTAATTATTAAGCCACTTCCTGTCAAGTTAACTCCAATTTGTTGGCTTTTGAAGGCAACAAAACGAGGCATTTTTCCTCATTATGCTTCTCTTTTTATACCACTGGTAATCACAGGCGGATTAAAGGGGGCCTGATTGGTTTTTTTGTCAAGGAACTGAGAAGCAGCCAACAGTACAGAAAAACAGAGTTGGGGTTAGAAGAAATTTCATGCTTGTCTCCTTTCCAGCTCCCTAACAGCCCACATGGCTGCCCCATACAGAGCTGCCAGCTGCCCAGCAAATGTGTACCCCTCCAACTGAGGCCTACCGGGCCACGGGCGCCATCCCGAGAGCTGTGAGATACCTTGCCGTCTTGGCAGGTAGCTACTGCTGTCATAGGCATAATTCTAAAGGTGACCTACGAAACCCCAGCAGCTCGCCGGATGCAACCATCTGAGCAGCTGAAGTTGGACACCCACCCTCCAGACGGGCTGCTTCCCCTTTGTTTACTGCTGTGCCGGATCCCGAAATTAGGAGCCAACTAACCCGTGGCAATGGGTCACGCGAAGAGACCTAGCCTGTGGACGCGCACGAGCTGGTCCTGGGAAACAGGTCACGGCTCGGGGAGGTGTGAGTGTGTGGGGGTGCGCGTGCGCGCCCGTGTGTGCCTCTGGGTTTGCCCGCCCGCCCGCACGCACTTTCCCTCCAGCGTCCTTCGTGCAAGAATGTTTTTTTGATTGCTTTGTTGCACACGCCACCCAGAAAGAGATCCCCATTTTAATAATGAACACATCAGACAGTGAGTGAGGAAACAGCTAGGACTTGGGGAAATTTCTAGGGCAAGCCAAAGGTGAGGACAGAATGAGCCAGAAGGTCTGCCTTGTACAGCAGCCAGTCACAGGACCCTAGCTGGCCATCTGCACAGCCTGTCATCTTAGGGCTGCGTACAGAGCCTGGGAAGAAGGCTGCCCTCCCCGCTCTTTCTGCTTGAGGAGAGCATCCTTCTGAGTCACCAACACGGACCTTCAGTCCGTCTGTACTCAGCCAGAGTCCTCAGCCTCAAAGAAAAGGCACAGGACCAGCAGCGGCAAAGGCACTTTCCTTGGGGCTTGTCAATGGCAGACTACATTAACTGCTGGTATTTTCGAAGCGAGTCATTCGAAGCGGCTAGGCCTAGACAAAAACACCAAACAAGGGCAAACACCCTGCGTTGCCTTTTAATAGCAGGCCCTGGAATGAAGAGGACCCACGGTTTTCCTGCAGAAAGTGCTGTGAGAAACGAGAGCTGGAAAGCGGGCCGACTTGAGAACTACGCCTCTTTCCAAAAGCTTGTAACTCACGAGTCTGGTCTTCTCTTTGACTTTCCTTTTCGCCGTCTGCGTTTTCGGAAGGCTGGGGTCACACATTCCAGGGCCCCCTCTCTGCGCTTGGTGAGCAAGGTCCTGGAAGCCTGCCCTTGCTGCACACTTCTTAAATTTCTGTTAAATGGCGCAGATAATTAAGCCCTCTTCATATTTACAGTCGGCTTCATTGGCACCGCGGATTCTGTTTTCAGTTACTGTCCGCAAATCCCCTCTCTGAACCATTGCATGCGAAGCAATAACACTTCATTTTACATAAGTTTTATCTGATGTCCCCACACAGAGCTTCCAGCTGCCTAGCAAACGCGCCGTTCTCAAACCGAGGCCGACCAGGCCACGGGCCCCATCCGGAGATCGAGAAGGCACCTTGCTGTCTCTGGCAAGCTTTCCCTGCTA
Organism: Tenrec ecaudatus; assembly: GCF_050624435.1. Lineage (NCBI taxonomy): Eukaryota > Metazoa > Chordata > Mammalia > Afrosoricida > Tenrecidae > Tenrec > Tenrec ecaudatus. Next base: position 51,687,819 of record NC_134544.1, on the reverse strand, counting down.
GGCCTGCGAGCAGCGCGCCACACCACACACAACTTAAAATCATCTGATTATTAGAATTTGTGGCCCACATTCCATTTTATCCTTTATTCAATCTATCCCCAGACCGCACATTTTGCTTAAATGTTTTGGCTGGTTTACAAATCATGCCGCCATCTGCACAGTAGGTGTGGCACCAATTTTTTTTTTTTGACAAAAGTTAGGTTCCACACAAAGATAAAAGTCATTTGAAATGCTTTGGTGTTTGTTATTCTGCCTGGTTCGCTTGGACCAACTCTAAGAAATAAATAGAATTATCTGTGTAAATCGATGAACATCTATGAAAAACAACACCCAGCAGAACGCAGCGCTTGCTCCATTACCTACGGTAATATCATGACAGCTGAGGAGAGATGACCTGGCCCACTTCTCCTCTCTCCTGTACAGATGGCTATTAAAGAGAAAGTATCCCTTTTGTATGGTCCATGTAGAAACCCTTTATGGGCTTTCCAAATAGGCCAGCATTGCCCACATGAGGGTCGCTTTCTGTTACCATTAAGCTGCCCAGATTTCATCTTTTTAAATCCAGCTCTTGAAATAAGCCAGGATATCGCATCAGATTTCACACCAAATGCTTAGTTCTTAAATCTCTGGGTTTTGTAAGCAATCAAATGAAGATTCCCTACTCCCCAACCAAAAAATAAAATCAAAAAGATTCCATAGGTTTATTTAGAATGAATGTAAATCTAAGCTCCAGAACCTTAATGGTTTTGAGCTTCTTTGGGTAGCATGGAGATAGATAGATGGATCACACATACACGGATTATTGTATATTCATTTCCATTCCTTTCTGTGAACTAATGACCAGTGGTAAAAAGAGTTTAAAGCACTGAATGGTCCATCATCTTCACATATAGAGATCTAGATCTTCGAACATTCCCCCTTAAGACACAAAGTTCAAAACCTCAAACCTATAAACCTCAAAATGCCATTCTTAGTCCTTTCTGAAGTAAGGGCGCTCTGGCTAAAATGCTTCAGAGGTGATTCTGAATGCCACACAGCTCTAATGAAGATCAATCTGAGCGCACACCATCCACTAAAGACACCAAAGGACAAGAGTGTCATTGGTGACCTTGAGCATCCAACATAGGGTAGAATGTATGAATACCACTTGCCACAAGAGCTGGCCCAAATCCCACCATCCTGTGCACAGCTGAGTTATGCTGTCTGTCATGACATCAGGGTTGTATATCATGTCTAGGATAACACGCAGTGGACTTACATGTCCACATGGATTATAGGATAGTTAGGCATTTTTAAAGGTCTTTGTAGAATTGAAATGGATTTGAAAAATAGCAAAGATCGTTGGTGCTTTCCTATTAGCTGACATGTAGAATGCCAAATTCCAGTTCTCTGAGAGAACTATCTGCCCCTAGCCCCCACCAAATACTGTATGTATGTATGTATCACCCTAGATTGGTCCAGAACAGGGCTGTTAGTGTTTTTTTCTGGATTTTCCTATTTTTCCATAAAGCGGGAATCCCTTCCAGTTAAGATCCAGTTATAAAATCCATATAGCAAGGATTATTCTGATCCGGTGAAAACATGAACTTATTTACTCAAACTTATTAAATAACCAATCCTACACAGATCTTAAAAATAACTCTTAAGCAACTTGTTTGTCTCCATTCCCCTCCTTATTCTCCATCCAAGTACTGTGAAAGGGTAGCTGGCAATGGCCAAGGCTATACCCTGACCACTTGTCCTCCAAAGTCCCTGAATGCAGCAGCAAATTCCAAGGATAATGGTATTTCTCCCCTTTGATCATTTCTTTGTCAAGCTGACTGGCCTTCGACGGAAAATGTACTGCTGGTTGTCTACCATCAGCCGCTCGCAATTTGCTCACTATGTTTCATGAGACAGTTGTTTGTGGCTGTTTGGAACACATTTGTCTCTTTGGGGATTTATGCGCTAGCTGCAATGCCAACCTCTGTAGTGATCAAAATTCCTTTCTAACTAAAATAGATAATTAGAGGCTGGTAATTATTGGTCAAGAATTATCAGAGTGAAAAAATTAAGCTTCTCATAAATAGTTCTTGGCAATGTGATCTCTATATATTTTCTCATGCCTAACAGCCCTGTATCCTGAGCCCCCACAAATGTAGTCTGCTGCTGTTGAGCCTCGTAATTTCATATGAGGCAATGCCTTCACTGGTACCACATCCTCTGCTTTCGTTTCTTTTTGTGTTAATCCACACCAAATAATAGTAAGAACAGCCGAAGCCGTAGTAGTCTCAAAGAGGAAAATTGCAATAAACATTTACGCTGCTGATAGGATGAGAAGGTTTCATCGTCATTTAGGGGTGATGTAGTAGACAATGACTCCTTTCGGTGGTCTCAGGTCAAAAGCCAACATAAACTATGTGAACTTGACAAAGGAAGAGACGCAAAACGGTTTCTCGTCTGCACAGGTTTTAAAAGAGGGGAAATCTTTTCCCCAGGAAGGCTGTTAAAATGTTTTGGAGCTCCTGTCTTTGCATGTGCTCAAAGAAACCCTCAACAGTTCCTGGTTTGGTTTCTGACCGAAATGGTGTCAGAGGCTGGGAGAGTGGGGGGTGTTCTTTTTCTTCCTTAAGAGATATAAGCCAGACCGCCAGTGCAGTTTTTACTCAGCCATTGTCCCTGCCACTCAGAGCATGCAGCCACACCTAGCTGCAAACCAGCACTCCAGCCGAGCGTCTCGGCTCTGTTCCTGGTAGACACAGCCATGCTTTTCCTTTCCCCAAGCTCCTCGGCCAGTGGCCCGCAAGCAGCACATCCAGGAAGAAGCTGGAGGTTGGTTGACATTGAAATTGCATTAAGACGTGTGTGTGTGAGTGTGTGTGTGTGTGTGTGTGTGTGTGTGTGTGTGTGTCTGACTGTCATAGGAGCCAATTCAAACGCCTTACTTGGAGAAGGAATTTGGAGTTACAGCTACGGGGTCATCTGCAGATTTTGTTTTCCATCGGATGACATCATAATTCATCCTCTATACTGATTGAAATATAATCCCAAATCTGTAAAAACACTCTCTCCCTCTGATGAAGAAGAGTAAGAGGCTTTGCAGATTGGCCCTAGTCCTTCTACTCTGCAAAATATCTACTTGAGATTATTGTTAATTTTTTTTTAGACCAAGCACACACACAGAAACACCCACCTAAAACTACCTCCCCTCACTGGGGGTAGCTCAGTCTGCAGAATACTGCTGCCTGCCTCATCTGAAAGACGAAACGCCACACTGGGGTTTTCAAAAAGGATACCTTAGCCCTTGTGACACCGGCCTGTGAGGATTTGTCTGGATATTAACAACATGAAGAGAGTTTAAGGACTTGGCTGCCTGGTCAACAGATAGAACAATTAAATGGATGCTATTCATTTGTAAGGCCTCAAGTGCAAGAGAATCACATATTTTATTATTAAAAATAGCATGAATATTAAATAACTAGGCCCTCAGTGAAAAGGAATATAGAATTTGCTTCTCTGATGGAAGGTGAATTGTTAAATGCTTGGCTCCCAAGAGGAGGTGAGTGTCGTATTAATCCACGGTAAGGTAGAGGGTAACACGCCTTGGGAAAGCACTAATGATGTAAGGAATATAAAATAAATACAAAGAAAATAGGGAGAACACCATGTTATGAAGCGGGGCCAGGAAAAGCCAAGGGTGGTTAAGGACAAACTGAGATGAACATGGGCACAATCAAAAGGGTCCTCTGCTGATCCATCTTCAACTCCGATCCCACTATATGGCCTGAACATGGCAAGGAGAAATACGTCCCGTTTGTGCATCTGAATACATGGGTACATATTTAGTCGGGGTAAATAAGCAATCAGGAGCCAAAGATCATTTTACCTAGAATAGAACTCATCAAAAGCATGACCCCAGAATGCTTCATTAAAATTTCCACAAGCTGCCGCTTTCCAGGAAATGCCTGCTTTCAAGCCCACGTTAACGTGCAGCACGAAGCAGCATCACGAATAACTGCCACCACGGAACTCAAGAAATCAAGAGATAGGAAATATTAGCGTGACTCATTTTTCCCAGCTCCCTCCCTCCCCGGCCAAACAAAAGTTTTACAAGATTCTGGAGGGCATTTTTCCTAAGGGATACCAAACCAAAGAAATTGCGGGGGTCAGAGCTGGGGACATCACTGGAAAAACTTACATGTGGTTCTTTTCTTCTAAACACTCAGAAAAACTGTCAGCGTAATTCTGTCGCGTGTAAGTGTATACAGTTCAATGCAACCATATTACTACTGAAATCGGGGGGGTAGGGGTACTAGCGATAAAGTGATCGATATTTAGGCTGTGATTCACAGGGTCTGTTTTTCACTAATAAGCATTCAGTCTTTAAGGAGCAATAATCCTCCTAAAGATCCATCATTTAAAAACTAAAGCAAATCCATAAAAAAACAATCCTTTTCCCAACATGCTTTTGGATTTATCTTCACTCATTTATACAACAGTATTCAGAGTTCTGCGGTTGTGAATTTTCAGGCGCAGCCATGAGAACTGAGCACAGGTCTTCTATTGGACATTCTTGGAACAGGTCCTATCCGTGAATAACGCCCCCCGCTTCCTCTTGAAAACCAGCTCATGGTTTGAAACGTCAGTCAGGTTTTCCTTCCTGCCTTACAGAGTAATAGGAGTCCATGAGGCGAACGGGACCTTGTTTCATATATCACAATTATTTATAGAACGACAGAATACTATGGGAGGAGAATAAAAGGCTTTCACAGTATAAAAACACAAATGAGCAACAAAAACAGTACAATGCAATAGCAATTGTCATTTGACTAGTAGATAAAAGATCTGCTTGATAAAGTTTAATTGGCTGGTAAAATTCGTAGTGTTATTACTAAAGCGCTTATCAAATTAAAAACAAAGGCGGTAACCCCGGAGGAGTTTCAGGGATAATAAGACCATATAAATAAGTGAAATTTTTATCTCTGGGTTCTAGTCAATATGGTAACTGAAAAATTTCACCCCATCCCCCACCCCCCAAAAAAAAACCCCACTCGCCTAGTGTGGATTCAGAGATCTCCAACCAAGTCGTCTTTTTAATAGGATGCCGGTAAAACTTGGTGGGTAATAACAACAAAAATTACTTAATTCTGTACATGATCTTTATGATCATGACTTTTTTCTAGGTGGTTGAAACCATACATCTGAAACTATTTTTCTGGCAATTTAAATTATTTATGCTTCCCCATCACACACACAAAAAGATTCAACCACTTTAGATTTGGAAACAAAGATGCTTAAGCAACACACAGCAGTGCCATTACCATAATAACTTCTGAAATTAAAACCTGTCTAAAACTCTATGGAAAGCTAACATCCAGTTCATTAACCATTCCTGTTAGTTTTCAATAATGCAAAAATGATTAGAAGTTTAATTTGTTAATCACCTGTGTTTTGACTGGCAGTAGATATATAATTCTCTGCAGAAGTCTAAACTAGCCCTTGCAGAAAATAAAATGTGCTAATGCCTTATTAGGCCTAATAATAGGAATTAAAAAAAATCAATCATGCCTAGGTAAACCATGGATGGCTGAACAATTAATTCCTCTTTAATTCTGTTTAATTATATAGTCATAGATGAACACAAGTAGGAGAAAAATCTATCTTTAATAAGGCCGAGTGTCACTCACCAATCATGTGGTTTGCAACGTGCACCTGAATATCCCATTCATTGTAGAAAACCATCTGACACTTGATACACTGGTAGGTCTTCTTCTGAGAAAATAAGTACAGACAGAGTTACTTAGACACAGCACATTTGACTGCTGTTTTGTGAACCCGCAAACCCTCCTTTTACCATGTTTCTGAGAGTTGGCTTGTCTTAGGCTACTATCCAACTAAGCTACTGTGGGGTCCTGGGGCACCGGTCCGTGAGCTCCTTCCTATTAAAGCTGCTGCTGCTTGATCCTAACACCACCATTTTAATTACAAAACATTTAGAAGAAACCAAGACACATAATTGAGGCCCCCTGAGACCGTTTTAAAGATTCCTAACCTCAAAAAGAGAAATGAGCATTATAAAAAAAATCCATTAACACATGGCTAAGTTTCGAAACAGGATCCCTTTGAATCAGTCGCCCAGTAAATGATAAGATCCAATGTAGTGGCAATTGGTGCTTACCCTTTAATGTGACATGAATTTGTCTTTACTTTGAAAGGGCCGAACGAACCCTTATTCTTAATTCATCATAGCCAGCTTCACTTGTGGTACATGCAGCTTTTAAATCACAAGGAAGACTTCAAAAGCCCTTTCTTGCAGGAAAATGAGCACTGGATGCACCTGTTCCAATGTACCTGCAAGTATGACTGAACTGCACATCTAGGTAGGGGTCTCATTCCTAACAAGGCATCGGCCTGTGCCTGCCTTCTACCAAACAACTGTGGTGATGTTTTTGGACAGCCATAAGTGAAGTGACTAGGAAGTGAAGGTTTTAGGGAGAGTGAGCTGAGAGATGCACAGGTAATCATTTGGGGCTGAATTCTAAAATTTAGGGGATGTTTCTAAAGCTGTTGATCGTATTTAAACATGCATATTTCCCATGAAAATAATATCATAAGGAACATTTGTAGAGTCTCTTAATCAGTTCACTCAACAGTTCTGTGAAGTGGATTGGACAGGACTTATAATTATTATATCCCAAATTAAGAAACAACAACTGAGACCCAAGGAACTGGAAAGATCGGTCTGATGTATACGTGGCCAACAGCTGTGAAGATAGAAGATCTTACTTCATTCTAAACGCCAGGCTCACATAATAAAAAAGGCTTCCTTATTTCTCCAGCTCTTTATTGTGTCCCCCATATGGCTCAGTACATAACCTCCTATTAAGCCTCTCCCCAGCCCCCACCAACACACAAGACAGACAAACTCCTCTACGGTGAAACTTGTAATATAGCATTAGACACCACCTTCTTCTTAGAAAACACAATAAGCTGTTATGAAGTGATCCATTTGGAAAACTTCCCCAATGTGAGAAAAATGACATTTGTAGAATCCCATACGTGACATTTCGATGAATGCGTTCTTGTAGAATTAATTGTCTTCTTGTTGATAGCCTTGCAAGAAGATGGTAGGAAGTACCAGTCTATAAATTACGATGCCTGAGGAGAGGCTCAAGTTCTTGTGGAACTTAAGAAAATCAGGGTTCAAGACACAAACATTTGGATTTATTTCATCGGAGATTGAAATGACAAGTGCCCTTAATAGAAAATGTTTCTAGTGATTGAAATTTAACTCGGTGTTCTTTCTTTGCTGCAGCCGTATCCCCGTCACCCACAGAAGCACAGGAGTATTTCCGACAGAAGCTGCTGCCTAAACAATCTGGCAGGCTTTGTACATTAGGCATATTGTGCACTGAGTGTGCTGAATCTAAATCTAACACAGACTGGAACAACCCTGACAATCACCACGGAAGATTTACTACCCTGCGCTGTTTACAAGATGCTTTTGATGGTGACAGAGAGCAACATGTGTTGTGTAAATAACATCTATCCCCCCCTTTTTTTAAACAATATTTCCCTTTAGAACTAGTTAGAAAATATTTCTTACTCCCAGACGACCTACATTATATATTGTTTATTAGCATACTTCTAGCATTCTTCCTGATATGTGACCATGCTGACAAACAAAGAAGCATAAACGTAACGGCTCGTCTTTTCTCTTGTTAGCACAGTAAAACAGACAGTGTGTCGGAACTGTCTCCAAAAATGATGACTGATGAATATGTTGACAGAATACACGAGGACGCCCCCCCCCACACCCTCCCTATAAGAGTAAAGAATAAAATCACTTGGCAAGCTCCAAAAGAAATGAAAACAAAACGAAAACCAGCATTTACTGCTGCCTTCAAAATAAACGGATGCATTCGAAAATCTATGTATTTAAGGTTTTTTGTTTGTTTGTCTTACCATGGAAGGAAGTGCTTTTGTCACTATTGATAATTCAAGTACACATCCTTTCTCCTCTGAAGACAGTATCTAAACTGTGTCTGTTTCGATTATCAGAGCCATGTTATCTAAAAGCTCCTAAATTTATAGCTAGATGAGATAAGAACATAATGTGATCTAAAAAAATGCACCATGGTTTTATAAGATCACAGCTCTATCTTTCTGTTTCCCAAATGCAGAACACTGAAATGCAAATTGGAATGCGTTAAGGTTTTGCTGTTTAAAGTCGTGATAAGAGGTCCATTTTTTACCCTTAATTATAAAACAGCACTTTTTTCAATGGCCCTTAAAAAGCATCAGTCATTATAATTATAGGCTCTTGGCAAGGACTTTGAAAGACCCCAGCCCATCTTTAGACCATCTTTAACCCACGGCCAACACACTACCATTGGGTGGATTCTGACTCTAAGTGACTGTATAGGATGGAATAGAACCTCATGGTTCTGAAGCTTTAAATCTTTACACAAGCAGACAGCCTTATATTTCCCCCCTAAGTGGCTGTGGCATCCTTGAGGTTAGTAGCTCAACACCACTGGTTAGTAGCTTCCACCACTGGGGCTCTTTAGACTAAATTTAAGTATCTGATTCACAAAACTTATTCCTTAGAGGCCACCCCATTTCAGTTCTGTAAGGCTGTGATTATGAAGGGATTCTGTGTCATTTCAGGTCCAGTGGCTATTCTGCTACCATGGTCCTACCTTTCGGCTCTGGCTTTATAAAGAACATCTAGAACCCTTTGTGACAGAATGCCAACCTCTTTTCCAACTGGAACAGTAAAAGAATGCTTTGAAAAACGTGCACCATTCTGGCTCCCTTGATCCAGGATCAGCATTTTCACAGCAGAACCCCGAATGAAGCACAATAGTCCAGGTGTGACCCTGACCCTTGCCATGGACAGCATGACAGGCACCTTTCTGAGGACAATGATGTCGACTCAGACAAAGTCAAGGGGGATCATTTATTTTAATAGCAGATGAAAGGAGAAACAGAACTTCCATTGTTTGGCCCCGAATTGGCCTTTTTTCAACGTGTAAGTTGTCAATTTACTTGAAATGCTAATTTAGCACAATTTTTAAAAGAGACTTTTTTTTTCATTAGCCTTTTTTAATGTGCTACTTGGGAGTGGGATTGTCATTTCCTGATTGTTCTCTTTTGTTTTCTGATACTGATAGATGTATTTATCAGGGATACAACTTTTTCCCAGTACCTCATTATTTTTGATTGATTTTGAGAACAATTTAAATGTGCCTTTTTGACATTCTTGTTTTCAGTTATACTCTGGTTAAGGTACTCAGAGACTTTCAGAAAAGAGCATCTCATAAATAAAAGAAAAATGTTAAAGTAGTTTCATAATGTATAACTTGGGAGGGGGGTAGCTATTCTGATTGACCCCATGCCTTCGATTCAATCTATACCATGTTAGCATTCATAATTCACATTTGGTCTCAACAAATTAAAAACAAAACCGTACTTTGAAGTGTAAACTGCTTCCTTCCTTTTGTAGAAAAGAAAGCACACATCCACACCCACAGCCAATGAAATCTACAGCAATCCTGAAAAGCAGAAGAGCAGTCAGTCCAATTGCCAACATTGATGGTGACTATGAAGTGATGGAGCTCTTCTGGACGCCAGTAATTAAGGAGCATCCTGCTCTATTAAAGATGATGAAGGAACACCCTTCTAAGTAATTAGGGTGACAGCAGAAGAAACAATAGAACTCGAAAGTCACTATTTTTTGGCCAAAATAGTGATGAATTAAGCTTCAGATGAACCCTGGTGGCCCTGTCAGTTAAGTGTTGAACTGCTAACCACAAAGTTGGCAGTTCATATCCATCTGCTGTTCTGTGGGAGGAAGATGAGGCAATCTGCACATTAAAGATGCACAATCTCAAAAGCCCTGTATTGGGACACTAATGACTCAATGACCATCAGCTGTTGGCTTTTTAGGTTTAATACTATTGAGCACTAAGGCATTCTTTCTAGAGTGCCTGCTTTCATCATTTGCTAACCACAAGAGAAAACATGTAGCTTTGTAACAACAGGTTTATCTAGTGGTCCTCACTAACAATGGAACACCTTGGCATCATGTGCCCTGATGAGCTGTAATACAAAGCAATTGGCATCACCAAGGAAGGAGTCTTAGCCACAACAAGCGCCTGAATCTAGCCATGCCTGGAGCTTTCACAGCCCAGGTTCCAAAAATGTAGAGACAGAGGAGTAAGTATGACTGTGGGTGCGGTGGGGGGAATCACACACATTGGAATATTTTCCAACACAATTGGTCTGTTACCATCAAAAGTCAGAGTCATGGGAATGGGGAAAGAGAATAGAAAGAGTACTCTCAGATGAAAGAGATTAGTTAAATTTACGTACTAAATGTCAGGTATGGATTCTGATTTGGGGTGGGAGGTATTTATAAACAGGCTTTTGAGACAGAAGGAATTCTGAGTATCAGCGGGTAATAGAGTGATGGCGGGGATCGGACTGTGTCCTACAGAATTGTTGGGAATCGAACTGCTACAGCTGAGGTTTCTCCTTTCAGTTAGCACAGTGGTTCTCAACCTTCCTAATGCTGCGACCCTTTAACATGTTGTGGGGACCCCCCCCACCCATAAAATTATTTTAGTTGCTACTTCATAACTGTAATTTTGCTACTGTTATGGATCGGGCGACCCCTGTGAAAGGGCTATTCAACCCCCTAAAGGGTCAGGACCCTCAGGTAGAGAACCGTTGTAGCCAAGAGGGTAAGCATGGTACACACAGGGATCCTTGTAGTCCTGTGCACATACAGCAAATGTGGCCAAGGTTGAGGTTTATACTTGTTGCTACGTACCAACCAGTAGGCCCCTGCTCAAAGCAACACTGTGTACAACAGAATGAAACACTGCAGTCCCTGCGCCAACCTCAAAATCATGGCTGTGTCGGAGCCCATTGTTGCAGGCAGTGTGTCAGTCAACTTCATTAAGAGTCTTCCTCTATTTAATTTCCTTGTGTGCAATATTCATGAGATTCTTCATTGATTTCTGCATGTTGTTACACTATCTTTCTTTAGCAGGGACCCAACTATGGATTTCTTCCAGTCAGCTGTCTGGTAGCTAACTTCCCAATGTGCATGTCCAATGTTGCATCTATTGGTTGAACGATCTCAATTGGTAGGCCATCAATTTCTGGACCCTTGTTTTTTATCAAGGTCTTTAGTGCAGCTTACACATCCTCCTGCAATACTATTGACTCCTGATCAGATGCCACCTCAGTGAAATGGTTGAACACTGACCTACTTTTTTTTTTTACTGTGTCTCTATGAATTCCATTCCTTCCATCCTCTTTTGATACTTCCTGTGTTGTTTGATATTTGCCCATGGAATCCCTCAATATTGTAACTCAAACCTTCCATTGTCTTTCAGTTCTTTGACCTTGAGAAACGCCAAGCAACACCTGCTCTTCTCCATGGATATTCTAGCTCCAAGTCCTGGCATCTTTCATGTTAATCTTAGTTTTACTTGGTCTTGACTCCTCATTTGAAATCATTTGTGCAGCTTTTTTTTTTTTTTTTGGTCATCTCTCCCCTTCACTTTAGTTACTCTATGTTTAAGAGCAAGTTTCAAAGACTCTTCTGAAATCCACTTTGATCTTTTCTTTCTTTCTTTCCTGCCTTCTGTTTACTTCATGCATAATGTCCTCAATGTTATCTCCCAATTTATGTTGACTTCGATCATTGGTGTTCAATGCATCAAATATGTTCTTGAGATGGTCTCTAAACTCAGGTGGGATATAGTTAAGGATATACGTAATCTTTCATGAACTTGTTGTAATTGTCCTCCACTTCAAAATGAATTTGTATATGAGCAACTTATAGTCTGTTTCACAGTTGGACCCTGGCCTTGTTTGGCCAATCTATTTCTTTCCACGGAAGTGGTAGATTTGTTTCCTTTGCATTCTACTCAGTGAAGTCCATGTATACAACTGACACTTATGTTGCTGGAAAAAATAGCATGTTCAATGAACAGGTTATCAGTCTTGTGAAATTATATGTGATTTCCAGGATTGCTTTTATCACCAGAGCTGTATTTTCAAACTACAGATCCTTCTTGATTTTAAAACACCATGTTCCAATTGCCAGGAATGCGCCTTGAGTACATGTTTGATCAATTTCAGACTGCAGAAATTGGTAAAGATCTTCAATTTCTTTATCTTTGCCCCTAGTGGTTGGTGCATAATTTGGAATAGTATTGTATTCAAGGATCGTTGTTATAAATGTTTGATATTATCCTAACCCTAACAGGTTTACTTCCATAAAGATCTTGAGATGTCTGACAATTATCATGCTACTTTTTGCAGTGCAATGCATTATGTGCTATGCTTCTTCTACATAGAGTCTTTGTAACTCCCCCCAACTGATTCGGGTGGAAACACACATCTTGGGCGTTATCAATCCTAATGTATAGTCATCATTTTGTCATCCCGTTAGATACAAAATCAGCCACCTCAGAAACAGGAATGGAGAAATCACGACTATCAAGAAAGAAGAGCCAAGAGTAAAGCAAGTCATTTGGACTCTGAGATCCCTGCATTGAGCCTCTTCCACCTAAGAGGGAGTTTTGGTTCTCAAGGAGCTGGAATAGAGGCAGCAGAACCAATAGCCAGAGGGCAAGATTAGCAGTGGGCCCAGGGAGCAAGTAATGGTGAGTGCCTTTGGGCAGCGCGGAAGGAGCTTTGTAACACTAGCTTAAACACAGGCTAAGGACCCGGGAGAAGCACGCCTGTGGGGCAAGTTGAGAAGGGCACTTCAGATAAAATAACTGCATCCTTAACATTTCTGATCCTGTTAACTTCCCTAATAAACCCCATCATTGTGAATATTGTCTGTGAGTACTTTGTGGCCACTGCAACAGATTCGTGACCCCAGCAAAGTAGAAAGTCCTGGGGTGGTATCAGCTTAAGGTAAAGGAGGATGGAGGACAGAGGCATACCTCACCCCTGCCTCGTGGGAATCAACCTCGGGCAGATGTAGAGTTGGATTCCCCTTGCCATTAAAGAACACAGATGAGGCCAGCTATTGGGCCCACAGCATTTCCTCACTATTACCCTTTCAGGTATCATTCCTGACATGGTAAACAATACAACTCTCCAACTTATGATAGCCAGAACCAGTTTACTTCGATACAATCTCTTAACTGAAATGGGCAAATACCTACGATATCGATCTCATGTAGTCATCAGTTTTGCCATCCTCTTAGATACAAAAGGAACCATGCGTTCGACTTTGTTTTTTAATAACTTCCAATTTTCCTAGATTCATATTTTGTACATTCCACATTACAGTTATTTATGGGCGGTCCCAGCTGTTTCTTCTCATTTTGACCCATGCAGTGTCCACAAGTAAAGGCTAGTGAGCACTTTCTTCATCCAGGTCACTGAGGCGGCAGCTCTTCCTCAGTGCCTGACAGCCCAATGGCTCATTTTCTAGCACTTTATCACACCATGTTCTGTTGCTACTCATCAGATTTTCACCGGCCTTTTTTTTCCCCCCCAAAAAATAATGATTCACCCAGTTCTTCTTTCTAGTCTGTCTAAATCTGGAGACTCCACTGGAATTTGGCCACCAGGAATAACCCTGCTGATATCTGAAATGCTGGTGACGTAGCTTCCAGAATCACAGTAACACTGATGTGACCACAATATGACAAACAGTGTTGGATTAAATCTAGGTTGCATTTATAGATATTCATTGTATTGTTGTTTGATTTTTTTGCATATTTGAGTATTTTCACATTTTTAAATTATGGGCTAGATTACTATGGATAGGACAACTAATCATATATACACTTTAATGTTAAACTTAATCTGGTTAACTCCATTCTTCTGTTCATCCATTTTATAAGCTTCAAACCAAATAAAAGTTGCTGTCAGAGTCAATTCTGACTCCCAGTGACCCTGTAGATCAGACTAGAACTTTCCCTCTGAGCTTCCAAGGTTATAAATCTTTATTGGCGCATGCAGCCTCATCTTTCTCTCAAAAATTCCTCGAGGGTTTGAACCTCACACCCTGCAGTTCGTATAACCCACTGTGCCAGGAGGACATACACAGACACAGAACTGTGCTTCGTTACAAGTAGCTTTGCAGACACTTTTAGTTATTTTTGTACATTCTAATATTAAATATCTAATACATAACCTCCGAGAGGTCAAGAACCACAGCTCACAGTTATCTGTATAATGAAGTCAAAATGTCTTACAACGGTGCCATGCCTTTGAGTCTACAAATAATTCTTATGTAAACTACAATCAGCTTGTGAAATTAGAAAAAGGGAGTTTATTGTCTTCAATTACAGATTAGCTAAGTGATTTGTCCAAACCTTGAATCAATACAGCGTCAATATTCTAAATCAGTTCTCTCTTCCCTTGCCCTCTGTTAATCACAGTGGGTTTTAGTGCATTGCATATGCTGATAATTTGTATATAAAGTTCCAATTGTATTTTTTTAGGCATTGGAAAAGGGAATTTTCCTTAGAAAACTGAGTAGGACATCCTTGGAAACGTCAGGGCTGGTTTGAGAATAGCTAATGACAGTGAAAAAACCATGTCCACAACCCTTACACTCCCAGATCTAGAACCCTTGACCAAGATCCCTATGTTAGAACTCACTGGCTTCCCAATGCCTCCTATTAGATCTCAAGGTGTCCCTTTGGCTCTCGACCCTGGGCAGTTGTTTTGCCATTTTCTGTGAACTGCTTATCTGTTGAGCCCCGGGTCACCGAGCCAGAATTGACTCCACGTGTTGGTCCTGCTCAACCCTGGCATAACATTTCAAATCTGAGATCAGATGTCTGCCTACAATTAAGACATCTCTTGCATTTCCCATGTTCTCCATGCACGTCGCTTAACAGTCCTTTTGGTCACACATGAGAAAGTTGTACACGGGGATTGCAAAATACCCATTCCACATGTGCCCAGCAGTCACAGGAGAGAAGTTTAGTGTCCCCTTCCTGTAAATAGTTGCTATTTAGTGGCTTCGTTTTGCTGCGTGACACTGAACAAAGCATTTAATGAGTCTTAGTTTCTTTCTTTGCAAACTAAAAATAATAAAACTTAGATCTGAGGGTTGATGTTTGAAACATGTAAGAGAGTTATAGAAAAGTGCTTAGTATCATGCCTACCATGCAGCATGTCTACATTAAATAGTAACTGCCTTTATGACTCTGGACTTGACAGGTTATTACAGGAGAGGATGAAATACTAGATGGCCCCACTAGCACAACAAAAGGTGTCGTTTGAAGGGTGCTTCTTAGCCATTTAGGTGAAAGTTGAAACCATGAAAATGTTCCCAAACTAGAACTCACTAATTAAGATTTTATGACAATTAACAAAGGTCAAACATGTAAAGATTAAAAAACAGGTTGGTCACAGGATTCGTGTATGAAGGAGGGAGAGTAAAGAGAGGCTCAACCTAGCTGTTCTCAAGGATCATTCTGAACATAAATATATGCATTACAAATGCGATCTGTATCTCAGCCCAGAAGCACCTTTACTTGACATTTTCTTTTATTGGCTAAAAACAAACCCCAACAACAAAACACCCGATATGGTATGGGAGTGAAAGCAATAAGGCTTTTGAGAAATATGCAATACTTTAGACATTATTAATTTAGCCTGATCATTTTCCAAGTTATTCTGATTTAGTGTGAACATAAGCAACTGAACAGAAAGGAAAAAAAATGGGTCCCCGCTCACCCTCACCCCCTCTCATGAAAACTACTGATAATGAAAAGTCTTCCCAATAATCCATAAAAACACAATTACAAATTTTCTACTTTTAGCTCACTGCTGTTAAAAGGCGGGTATCATTGTCCCACAGAAGAGTTCCATACCCTGAGCTGAAGACTGTCTAGCACAGTGGTTCTCCACTTTCCTCATGAGGAGACCCTTTCATACAGTTCCTCATGTTGTGATGACACACACCCCCAACCATAACATTATCTCCTTGCTAATTCATAACTGTGATTTTTGCTACTGTTATGAATCAGGCGACCCCTGTGAAAAGGTCGTTCAACCCCCCTAAGGGGTCGCGACCCACAGGTTGAGAACCACTGCTCTAGCACAACACCCAGAGTATGCTGTGAAGCACACTACCCGAGAGATATTTGCCATGACCCTCAGCCCAAGGAGTGGCAATGTAGGGGAGAAAGAGAATGCACAGGCATTGAACTCTTCATGGCATGTTGCCGAAAAAAAACATGACAACACAGTTTTGGAAAGCGTGAGGGCGCTAGCGCCTGGTGAAGACTGCCTGAACACAGATAGGGACTGATCACCACAGATTAGAATAATTGCAAACAGCTCCCTGGGAGAGGTAAAATGTGACTTGGCCTGAAAATGGAGATAATGAACTTGAGGGCAAACTCGACTTTGGTTATAAAGTCAGGCAAGTTACATGCCAGGCAAGTCAGAGGACTTGATGGAATGAGGAAGGCAATTCAGAAGACAGACATGGTGAAAGAAGGCTGCTTCTGGCCAACTGAAGAGGAGACTCCCAACACCAAATTCAAGGACATCGAATCCATTCCAACTCATAGGGAGCCCCCACACAGGGCAGAACTGGTTTCCCCTTTTGGTTTCCAAGACTCTACCCTGGAGTGCAAAGCCTCATCTTTCTCTCAGCAAAGGAGAGAAGCAACATGAAAATCTAGTAAGGAGGCTCTGGAAAAATACCGTACATACTCATGTATAAGCCAAGTTTTTCAGTGCTGAAAAACTGGGGTTCAGCTTATACACGGGTCAGTGGCATGAATGGATGTCATCTGGTCAAGCCCGACTAACAAAAGGAGGAAATCTCATGAAGCCTGACATAGAGTTCATAGCAAAGTGGGTTCAAGATGCATGGGCAGACATTCCAGAAGACAAGGTGCGACGTGCCTTCCAGAAATGTAGCATAAGTAATGCTATGGATGGCAGTGAAGACTGCGCTTCGTATGAAAATGACAGCAGTGATGGGGATGATGGCGATCTCAGTGAGGACAGCGTCTATGATGACCTCACACCAGCTGAAGCTCTGCATTGGGATACGGATGATGGTGAG
The DNA here is from genome assembly GCF_050624435.1 of Tenrec ecaudatus. Taxonomy (NCBI): domain Eukaryota; kingdom Metazoa; phylum Chordata; class Mammalia; order Afrosoricida; family Tenrecidae; genus Tenrec; species Tenrec ecaudatus. Next base: position 51,670,760 of record NC_134544.1, on the reverse strand, counting down.
GAATCCAGTTTTGAAGGGTTTTAACTCTTTACATTTCAGCTTGGTTGCTGATTGAGCTCAGGGTATCACTGAGCTTAAGGGTATGATTGAGCTTAAGGTATCATTGTTGATACCTTATTGTTTTTGTTGAACCTATTTTCCACTTACTGTACTGGTTTACTAATGTTAAATGACTTGTCCTTTTATTTGTTTTTTATTTAAAATAAATATTTAAATACTTTACCCCACTGATGTCTCAATTTTTAGTAATTTTATTTTCATTTGTTTTGATTATTGAAACTCACCAGTAGCTTCTGCATTTTCCACCCTAGGCTTATACTTGAGTCAATCAGTTTTTCTGGTTTCCCAGGTAATAATTAGGTACCTCGGCTTATACTCAGGTAGGCTTATATTTGAGTGTATAGGGTTAGTTTTGTTTTAAATAACTGGGTCAAATTTTTGCACTTTCATCTTAGAAACATTCTAGACGGGCCAATGTGGAACTAAGAAAGAAAAAAATATTAATTTATCTGAATCTATTTTTACAAATAGTCCAAACCTCCACAAATCATAATTACTACTAATGCTGGACATCAAGGGAGAAAGTTGAACATCCTCCACCCGTTTTCTTGGGATTATCTTTGAGTATTAGTAAAATCATTTAAAATAGAATTAAATTTCCAAATGCTTCAACTGTCAAAAATCAGGAAATTATTCATTTTTCATCAAAATCTCACTAGTATTCATTTAAAAAAAAAACCCAATGTGAAGGATCGAGTCATTTCCAGGAGTTGCACACATAAATCATATCTTACAAACTTTTGCCTTGATGTTCATCAAGAATTGTTTTTCCTAGTTTAAAATGATCTAAAATCAAATTTCTTAAAATATCCCTTTCTATGTGTTTGAAAAGAGCCCTGGTAGCTAAATAGTTAAGTGTTCGATCACAAGAGGTGCATTAAGAGCCCCCAGCCTCCCTCTCCTTGGGCGAAAGCTGTGGAAATCGGCTCAGTAGAAGGGACCACCTTGGAAACACCCAGGACAAGATGTGCTCAGTCTTGTAGGACTGATAGGAGAAGAATCCACCGGATGGCAATATGTTTTAGGTATCTGAACTAAACAGCTAATTAAAAAGTGTATCTGAGAACCTGCACTTTCTCGTGGAAAATGGTTACTCATTCATTCAGCCGATTCATAGTTTGGAATCTCCAAGACACCTAGTTTCTGTCTCCCACTGAAACTCCCTGGATAAGGAATCTACATTGAGATAATCTTGTGGAGCATTCTAAATTTGGTGATGTTGCATTTATTTGTATGCTGTAGCACGGTTACCTCAATCAAATGTTCGATGTTTTCTATAAAATAGACAATCCTTAAGTTTCGTTTGCTGACTGCTCAACAATCCTCCTACACACATCATCTTTATCATAGGGTGCTGCCGAGAATGCATTCATCTCTACCTGAAAACCTTTCTGCCACATCACATAGCAAAAGAAATCAGCGAACTGGACGGGGCTGGAGATAACAACAGAAAGATGAAATTGAAGCTACTGTCAAGGCAAAGCATTCACTCCCGCACCGTGAGGGTGTAGAATGCGCCTCTAATCACTCCTGGCTAGAATAGTATGCTGGCTCCTTATTCTTATATTACCTGTTTTGTTAACTTCTTGTTATCACTCAGGAAAGAAAGGGCATAAGAAGACTGGTAAAAGTGAATGTTTAAATAATAGATCTTTCATAAAAGTAAACCTGAAGGAGTAGGGTTACTGAAAAGGTATGCTGCACGAATAAAAACACCAACAAACCATACAGCTATATCTTAGTTTGAATTACAATCCTCTCAAACATCAGGAGAAAGTGTTCTGAGGCATAAAAGGTACTTTAGAACACATGAAGGATTATTTCCCTAAGTACATCATTTCTGCCCTAAAAGCAAGCTGAAAATGTAGATAGGTTTATTAGTGCAATAGGAGTACTGGACACCATTTAATCATGAGTGGACATAAGTAAATGCCAAAATGGTAACATAGAAGTTGTATGTCAGATCAATCATAGACATTTATTCCAAATTCTCGTACACATCACTACATGTTTTATCAGAATTATGTCAACGAAACGAATCCATCTCCTAAAAGGCAATAAGCTCTTTATGGACAAGGACCTAGCTCTTACCCGTGGCTGTATGCATTACACTGCACACTTTTAATTCTTTACACAGTGAATATATCAACGACTAGACCTATTCACTGTGAAAGAGCAATCTGGGCTCCCCCTCAACTTCTCTTAGAGGAAGGATGCTGTGGAGCCTAGTATTCTCCTTTATTTATATTCTGAATGTATCCTTCCAGCTAGTCTTACTGTCAGAGGAACAGCTCGTATTCTGGCAGTTTTGTCTCTTTCCAACAAACGTACCCACTCCTATTTTGCTACTCCAGTTACGTGTGCCTGGGGCACAGTCCCCGTGACTTTCCCCACTCTCCCCTCACTGACTCCCGCATCAAGTCTCCCCGGGCCCGGCAGCGCTTCTTTGTCTCTTGTGTGGTTTTCAGCCCGGGTGCCTGTCCTCTCTGCTCTACGCCTTCCTTGTAGCAGCTTCCCTACTGGTGCAAGGCAGACCACACTTTCTCACATGCAACTGCTCTACAAACTTCACCTGCTGCATTACGCTTGCTGGCAGTTACACCCACACACCACGTGGGACTTCCCTTTAGTAGTCTGGTGGTTTGTACTCCTAGATGTTTTGTAGAAGGAAGGTGTGTTTCCTTCGTCTATTTTCAAATATGCTGTACAGGTAGGATCTATCTAAACACAGAAGGGTAGAGTTATTTTAAGGCTTTGAAAAAATTGGCATCCATTTGGTTTCTTTCAGCGACTTCATTAGTTACGCTACAGGTACCATCACAAAAATGTTTGATGTCCCATAAAACGAAATCCCACTGCCATCCAGCCACTTGTGGCTCATAGCAGCCCCATAGGGTAGAGCCGCCGAGGTGGGTTTCTGAGACTGGAAAGTTTTCTAAGAGTAGAAAATCCAGGTCTTTCTCCCATGGGGACAGTTGATGGGCGTGAACTGCTGACCTTGTGGTTAGCAGGCCAGGTGCTGTATTGTGGAAGTTTTAGAACAGAAAGGGGCAAGTGAGTTCATTTATGGCAATGTCCTCACTTCAGGCAGAAACTGAGGTGCAGAAAGAAAAAGTGACCTTGCCTGTGACCCTCAGAGCACGGCCAGCACAGCGCGCCATCGACTCCAAGCCGCCATGAACAGACTCAGAGTGATGCGGTTGGTATGGGAGTACAGTCACTGAACAAACAGAATGGCTGACGCTTGCCGCCGCCACCCATCTGTCAGCTCCTCAGACTGTTGGGGCTTTTGTGTTGCTGTGATGCTGGAAGCTATGGCAGGGCTATTTCAAGCATCACCAGCGACACCCAGGGTGAAGCGATTCCAGCAGAGCCGCCATACTGAGAGAAAGAAGCCGAACAATTTCCACCCACTCCTCACTTACAACTGTGCTGGATTCCAAAGACAGGGCATGGTGCAAAAATCAGCACGCGTGCAAAAACTGGAAGATGGTTTTCAGACCACATGTTTGTCCAATATTTACTTAATTCAGAAAGCATAACCATAGAAATAAGAACAGCAGAGGTGTACAGAGGCGCTCACCCCTTTGATGAGCCAGCTATGGATCATAGCTCTGTGGAGGGGGTGGCTTGGAGGAGACAGAACAGGTGAAGCCAGCGATCCCTGTGACTGGAAGACACAAAGCTTTACCACGACATCTTCCTCCTGGGTTTGACCTCAGCACCCTCTGTGAAGTGGCCTCCTGGGCTCCTGTCCACATTTGCCACGTCCAGTTTAGAGGTGGCTCTGCACTACTGGCCTGAGAGTCATGCAGGCTTGGGAGCTCCCTGAAAGGGCATAGGGAGTCTGATCCTGCCCTCAGTCTCAGTGAAGCAGAAGGTGTAAGGTCCGGTTAAGTCCACTTTGTAATGCCATTAAAACTGAAAGCATTTATGCAAACACCCCTCCAATACCCCTTTCTTTCCTCCCTTCCCTCTCTGAGGGAAAAGAAAAGAAAAAACTCTTCTAGGCAGAGCTTTCATAGTACATCTTTTCCCCAGACAGCATCGAGCAACTTGCTCCGAGTTAGTGCACCCAGTGGCATCACCTGGGAAGGTTCTCTTCGGTCATAGTGATTTTTTACATAAAAGCAATTTCTCTCAAACCTTATTTTTTTGTGATGTCTGATTTAAGATAGTGTGCAGCTGTGAAATTTTGTTTCCTGCCTGGGAAAAAGGACACAGAAACTGTTGTGATGCTGAATGCAGCTTACAAGGACAGGCCATGGGAAAAACTCAAAGGTACGACAGTTTTTTTGTGTTTTAAAAGATGATGAAGTGTCTATTGATGACAAATCTTTTTCTGGACATCTGTCAATGTCCTGAACAGACAGTAAATGTCAGTAAAATCCGTGCACTTTTGCTCGAAGACCAACAATGGACCATTGAAGAGATGGGGAGTTGCCTGGACTTGGTTCAGCAAATGTGAATGGATTGATTTGGGAAGGTGACGCTCTCTGTGAAATGTGTGCCGAAGGTTCTGACCAGCAAAAAGAGCGTCAACTGGAAACATGCCGTGCTTTCAAAGAACAGCTCTGAAGCAAGTCAGACTTTTTCTCAAGGTCATGAGACATGGGGCCATTCTTACAACCCCGAAAGCAAACATCAAGCCAGTGGAAGACACCATTGTCACCTCACCCAAAAGAATCTCGTCAAGTGAATTAAAAAATCAAGATGATGCTCATTTGCTTTTTTTTTAAATGTGGGGGGATAATGCATTTGGAGTTAGTTCCATCAAGTCAGATTGTTAATCCAGCTTTCTATTTAGAGCAGTGGTCCCCAACCTTCCTAATGCCGTGACCCTCTAATACAGTTCCTTATGTTGTGGTGACCCCCAACCATAAAATTATTTTTGTTGCTACTTCATAACTGTAATTTTGCTACTGTTATGAATCAGGCAACCCTGTGAAAGGGTCATTCGAACCCCCAAAGGGGTCGTGACCCACAAGTTGAGAACCACTGATTTAGAGGTTCTGAAAAGATTATATAACTGTGCGACTAAAAAGGGCTGATTTGTGGCAAATGGGACTGGTTTTGTCACGGCAGTACCTGCTCACACAGCCATCTCAATATACCAGTTTTGGCAACAAGCAAACAAACCAGCATGCCTCTTGCCCCACACACCTGACCTCACTCCATGGGACTTTTGTTTCTGAGAATGAAGAGGGACATGAAAGGTCAGTGATTTGATCACATAGAAGAGGTGAAGAAAAAACGAGAGGTACTGTCAGCCATCTAACATGAGTTGGAAAAATGTTTCTAAGAATGGAATCGCAGATTTGATGAATGTATTAAAAGCCAGGGAGAGAACTTTGAAGGTGATAAGGTTGTTTTATTTAAAAATGTAAATACATTGCTTTGAAAATCATTCCAGGTTTTTGGGGTACCCCCTTGTTTAGCACATTGGAGCTGCAGGGCGTTTTGCCTCATACGAGCTGAGAATTCAGGATAGAAGCCCACTAGCTTGTTGCTGCCTGTGTGTCCTCCTGGTGGCCATGGCTACAGAAGAGACCAGCCCCAAACAAAAGCTGGCGGTGTCCCCAGTGGCAGGAAGTAGAAAGTGTGGGACAGTGTAGCCCAGTTTCCCAGAGGCCATTCAGAGATGCCTTCTTGAAGAAGCAAACACTGAACAGCCATTATTAGGCAAAATAAATTTATTGGAGGTGTTTTTTGTAACCACAGTCATCCATACGAAATGTCGGATAACAGAAGAGCTGATTGGTCAGGGATTGATGTCCTTCTGAAAATGAGCCAATTAAAACTCAATGGATTGCAACAGAAGATTGTTGGCTATATAGTGCTAGAAGAGGAGCCCCGTGGAGTGGGAGAAAGTACACGACAGTGACCACAACCATGACCTCCAGCTTGCCAATGACCATGGAGACGGCACAGGAGCAGATGCTGTTTTGTGCTATTGTGCATGGATCACCACGATGGAGCCTGAAGGAGAGCAGCTAACACACAGTATCTAGCCAGTTGGCTGTCCATGGTGCTTAGAGCCAGCCGTGGTGTCTACAGGCACGTTGGATGAATTCAACCCTAGCGTCCACTTCTTCACCACCAGCTTGGGCTCTTACCTTCTGCCTTTTGTAAAGTTCTCATTGCTCAGTATCTCAGAGGACTTCAAAGAGTTCCTGGGAAACTGCATTACCCTTCAACTTCAGGTTTTCACAAACAATTTGAAGTCCCCTCATATATTTTTATCATACTAGGTAGTAATGTAATGATGCTGTTGGAATAATCTATTCCTATTAGTCTAAGGTTTCCAACCACTTAAGAACCAATGTCTTATTTCCCGCCTGAGTTCATTTCCAGGATGCTGCCTAAGAGAATTATGTGAAGGAATGTATCAACTATCCTGAAGTGAGCTGGCAAGTGATTTTTATAAGCACATCTGAGAATGTCTTTTCAGAGACATTTATTGCAGACAACCAGATTGCTGCCACTGTACATTACTAGATTCTACATCTTACTCTGTTGTGATCTTCTAGATCCATTCAGATTATCCCAGGCAGGTCGTCAGACTGCAGACTCAAGAAAGTCATATGTCCCGATTACTGACAATATACGTGGCAAAGCAACACATTTTTCATATTAAAAATGCCCAAGAGTACAACCTAGGAAAATACAGAGCTCCGTTCTGGCCTCAGTCCTATTCCATGAGAATAAGAACATTCCTCCATGATACAAAATACTAAGGGGGAAAATGCTCAGAAAAAATGGCAACAGCAACTTCTCCGTTTTGTTTCAAAAATCGACGAAAAACAATTGCCCTGCATTTTCAAATGTTTCCTTTAAGAGTCCTTGGGCTAACTGCACGGTCAGCAGTTCACAAACGCCAACAGCTCTGCAGGAGAAAGACTGGGCTTTCCGCTACAAAGAGTTACAATCTTGGAAGCTCAGCAGGGCAGTCCTGACCTGGTTCACAGGGTCTCCAGGAGTTGGAATTAACAAGATGGCAGTGGGTTTGAGCTGGCAACCACACCAGCCATTTTCTTAAAAGATATTTTGAAACTGCATTGTTGATTATCTTTACTAGCTATCGGAACATATTCCCATTTTTAATCCTTACCAACTCTCCACCATTCTGTGTGAATTGTATTAAAATAATTTATGATCTGAGTCTATCCTTTGCTTATTGTCGGTTCAATTTGTTTTTGCAGTTAAACAGGAAACAACTTTAAGTTTACCTTGTTATAGTATCCCCAGTACTTATGCAGATGTCTGTCACAGCATAAAACTCAGTCACTGTTCAGTAAACTACTTATCAAAGGAATACAGTCATCAAAAAGTAACCTGAACAGTAACACATCTAGTTAGGAAGGTCTGTTTGGGGAGACATTTACTTAGGGATAACAAAATGATATCAATTCATACGAATTATGGTGCGAAGACAAGTACTGTGGTGGTTAGAGTTTGTTGCTAACTGAAAGGTATGTGATTCGAACCTACATCTGCTCTTTGGGGGGAAAAATGAAGTCTTCGGCTTCCCTTAAAGATTACAATCTTGGAAATCCTTATGAAGTGGTTCCGCTCTGTCCTACAGAGTACCTAAGAGTCAAAAATCAACTTGAAGACAGTAGGTTTAGATCCACTTGGTGTGATGCTCAATGTCTGAAATCAAAACAATGTCAGTATCAGGTTTTACAAGGTATAGCTACTCCGCTGAGAGAGATTTCTGCCAGATTTCAGCTGGTATTTGATCATTCAGTTCTGCCCTCCTCCTTTCTGACTCCCTCCTCCTTCCTTCCTCTTGTACCTCTGCTGTGTTTTAAGAGCATCATCTCCTGCATTGTAGTCACCGTTCACACTTACGCATTTTATTTGTGGGCATTTATTTATTGGGGGACTTTATTTTGATTTGGTATTCTTTCTTACTGCCTATGCCAGGTTTATAAATTTCTCAAAACGATGCTTAGCTCTATTTTGAAGTTGAATAAGTTGAATTTTGATTTATCTATTTGGGTTTATTAATGCCATTTTGGTTTCAAAAGCACAGTGCTATCTTTGTTTTGGAAAATCTTTCAACTACATTTTACAGATCACTGTAGTTGTAAGTTTTTATTCTAACAATATAGATTTTATACCTCATTACAAACACTGATCCTCAGAATACAGAATGCTCCTCACTTTTTCCAGACTGTGAGCACTCTATATTTGACCCATACAGAACATTGTGCATTTTAGGCAAAAAACAGTACCTTTGGCTAAACTCTCTCAAATTGCTCATTTCTGTCTTGGGTTTAAGGAAGAAGTGTCTTGTTTTGGTATTCACTTACTGTACTTTTTCATATTGTAGACCTCTGTTTTTGTATACTGTGTATTTTTATACTGTAGATTTTAATTTTCTTACATGTCATTTCCCCATTTTTTTCAGTCTCTGTTTTTATGATGTTTCCCCTTTCTTCTCTGATTAGATTCCCATCTGCACATATGTCTAGTTCCATGTTTTTCTGTTACCTATTGCTTCTGGCCACTGTCTCTAGCACGAAGGGAAATATGGCCGGTGTTTCTCTTCTGTGGACTTCACACCCTGGGCTCACACTTCAATTGCTTCTAGACGTGACTTTAATACTTGACCAGATTTCCTATTTCATCAATTTTGTGTAACTATTATGATTTATTTAGATGAGTTTATATTGAACAATTCACACTGCTAGCATAAATGGCATTGTTCTAGATTGTAATAAATGAAGTACATTAGATGTGCACACGCATGTGCACACACACACACACACACAGGGTCTTCCAAAAAATTTCATAGAAAAACTCCATTTTCTTGTAGTTCCATTTCTCTAGGAACTGTTTGAAGTGTCCTTGTAGTTATGTGTAGATGCACACAGATGTATTCAGAATGGACTAGGTGGCAACTAACAACATAGAATGTTGTATATTATAAAATGCTGTGTTATATGCAGCAGGGTAAGGTGCCGTATTTTTACAACTCTTATACAAATAGCATTTGCTCTAACCTGTAATGTAGTGGTTACGGGTCGGGCTGCAATCCTCAAGGTCTGCAGTTTGAAACCACCCACCATACCTCAGGAGAAAGATGGATCTCTCTACTCCATAAAGAGTTTCAGTCTCAGAAACCGGAAGGGGCAGTTTCCTGTGTTCTGTACGGTCCTGTGAGTCCGTACAGGCAATGGTAGTGACAGAATGGATAAGACACACATTACGTCCACTTTACAATAAAAAAATAAGGTGTGAGGAGTAAGATCCCACAGATGATTCTGTCAAGTTACTTAGGGATTTTTGGATTTTTTCCCCCTGGTTTCCCGTAAGTACAATCTTTTCTAAACTGCATTACACCACGTCTGCTAACCCCTCCATATCCATAAGGCAACCGAGGTATAAGAAAAACTGTTCCAAGCGCCAATACAGGTGTGCTTATTGGATGCAATGGGTAATTCAAATAAATTATTTGACGTGATTTGGAGAGTTCTACAGATTTTGCCTGCCACTCAGTCTCCTTTGCCTTATGATGTGATGTGCACAGTATATGACCTATTATGGGGTGGGGGGCGTCCTTCCTATGTCCTATTGAAGTGTGGTTCTAAGAAATGGTGGCATTATTTCATTCTCGGAGAAGTGCTTCCTTGTGAGTTTCTTTCTCCATTTGTTTTAATGGCCAGGTTTCAATTATTTCCAAGTGATTATCGAGGGCAGACGATATCTAAGGAACTCACCAAGAGCCCTGGTCCTTACCAAGCCAGCACCTTGCTTCTGCTTCTCCTCCAGCTCTGTGACCCTCCCTGCCACCTCCCAACCCTACTGCCCTTTGCCTTGCTTACCGCTGGCTCCAGCGACCCTGGGCTCCCTGCTATTTCTTACACCTTCCAAGAACCCTCCTGCCTCAGGAAGTTGGATTTGGGAGTCCCCTCCTGTTCATTTCCTCTTCAGGCATTATCTGCAAAGCTAATTCCTGCCCAGTAACCTGCTTTCTTCCCTGGACTACCTTAGCACGCCACTAGGACTTCTAATAGGACATATATTCCATTGTACTTCATATTACATTTATTTGTAAACATTAATTCTCCTCCCCCACCCCACCCCAGTAAACTATAAGCTCTCACGGGACAATACTAGGGAGAGAGACTGTATACAAGTAAATATAGCCCAACGCCTTAAATACAGTGAACAAGACAGGGAGAACAAACTCACTGTCAACCATTAATTCTGACTTCTGACTCACAGAGACCCTGTAGGACAAGGTAAAACCACCCCTGTGAGTTTCCAACACTATTTTTGCTGAAGCAGAGAGCCTCATCTTTCTCCCTAGGAGTGGCTGGTGGTTTTGAACTGCTAAACTTTCCATTAGCAGCCCAATGAGTCATCCAAGATGTCACAAAAGCTCTAATGAATCTGTTATCTCAAACTGAAGTACCAGAGAAGAAACTAAATATTCAGTACTCTGGTACCATGTTTCCCCAAGTCTGAGATCAGTACCACCTTAAGAACAATGCATGGATGCTGCTGCTTCTAATGACACCAAGGAAAGGGAAGTCTCACTGAGATGCTAATGAATCTATTTTTCCCTCAAGGCAGCTGCAGGGAGGTGGGCAGTCAAAACAGCACTGAATCTGGAATCCCAGGGACTTAGATATCAATGATGGTCCTCCTGGTAACTAAATGCATGATATGAGTATGTATCCTAACCTCTGAGCCTCAGTTTCTGTTATTAGTGAGGAGGCACAAGTGATATGTGTCAGATGAGGGGGTGACCCTAACTGTAGGGCTCTCTATGGCTTCAAAAGCACCTTGTCATCACGACTGCAACACTGCTCAGCACCCTACCTGATAATTGTGGGTTTCACTAGGCCAGTGGGTGTATAGTATTTTTGTTTTGTATTGGGGGAGGTGGGCTTACAAACCCACTAAGTAGATGAAGAAAGCCTGGCTGTTCTCCCCATTAAAACACAGGCATCCTCCTAAGCACATAAACATGGAATTGTCCTAGACTCTTAGGAGCCAGACTAGAATCCAAGGTCATTGTTTCCTAAGTGCCCGACAAATGAGTTGCAACCAGAATGTTTCTTGGATGCTGAATCATTCCCAAGGTGCTTTCCAGTCCTATAATTCTACAACGAAATTTTATCCAAAGTCGCTGGATGAGCATTTATTGTGCTGCGGGCATTGGAACGGGTTCTGTGGAGAATGTGGGGCCTACACTCACTCCGTGTGATGAGAATTAGACTAAGACCCCTAGGTCAATTAATCAGGAGGTAGGTTCACAACTCCTGAGGTAGGCCTGACCTTGGATTCCCAATAAGCATAGGCTGTTGGTTTTGTTTTGTTTTTTAACTATAGGATTTGGTACCTGGTAGGAAGGTGATGTAGTGTGGCCACCTTAACAGCCTGGTCCAGAAGCACTGCTACCACTCCAGCTCCTCGGTCAGAGAACCAAGGAGCAGGCTAATAGGTCTGTATACACCTACCTACCCTACTTGATAAACAACTTGCGTCAACGAAGGAACAGGCTTCAGGCTCACAGCCTTTTGCAAATAAGAATAAAGGAAGGGGCTTCAGAAAGTTCTTGGACAATAGAACTAAAATATAAAGGGCATTGTCCATCAACTTTCCATTGAAGCCCCTTCATCAGTCCCACAGCCATTCCAAGTTTTATGAAAGAACAAACAGATCTGACTTGGGAGAAGTCCACCAAGAATGCTCCTTAGAAGTATGAAAAAAAAAAAAGAAGTATGGATGGAAATACTGTGTCTCTCTAATTTAGATAAGTTATTGGGAGAGACCAGTTCCTGGAAGGACATAATGCTGGGTAAGGTCAAAGGGCAAGGAAACAGAGGAAGATCGTTGATGGCCTCATACAGTGGTTCCGACTATGGACTCAAGCATAAGAATGCCCGAAGGCTCCTTACCAGACAGTATTGCACCATTGTACATAAAGGGATGCTACAAGTCAGAACTGACTCAGTGGTACTTACAACTACCATCACCTTATGTAGTAAAAGTTCCTTAAACGTTATTTTGTATTCCTTGTATTAATTTTATATTTACCGATTTATCGTTACCTTCAATGTAAGTAGGTGATACCATGCTTACACTTCTGATAGTTAATCAATATTTCAAGAGTATGCACAACCACAGGTTATACGCCAGTCTGTGTGCTCATGGCCAGCTTAATTCCTACACTGTCCTCCCATAAAATCCATTATTTTGTCTGAATTGACATTTTCCCTATTACTGGGGGACACAATAATTTTTGGTCTTATTGTGGACCTTCAAGTTTCCTATTTGTGAAATACCTGCTCATTCATGCTATTTTCCCACTTTTCTCATTGGCTTATAGAGGTTCTTTTAAAGGGGATAAAAAGGTATGGTGGTGTCTCAGTGGGACTTATCTTTCTTTGGATAATCATTAATTTTGGTCTGTGACATAATGCCATATCATCTCAATTATTACTACAGATGTATTAAAAATCAGCTATAAAGTAGGGCAAATCTTCTCTGCTTGTTCTTGTTCTTCAAGAATAGCTTTATTATTTTTAATCTTCCATTCTTCCATATGCATTTTGGAATCTGCTTGTTAAGTTTCCCAAAAATAAATAAGTAAAATTTTAAAACGGTTGAAATTTTTCATTGAATACCATTGGATCCATGCAAATATTAACTTAGGGATAATTGCTGGAATATTGTGTCTTCCTATCCATAAACACACTGTATCAGATAATTTATTTTACTCTCCTTTAATATCTTGTTTTACTATCTTACATATAAAAATGTCCCCTATATTTAATTACATATCCTTCCATGTACCTAATTTTGTGTGATACTGGGCTATTCGAAAATAGATAGGGCTATTCTAAAAACGATACCCATTTCTTGGTGTTGCTGCTGTATAAAAATTCAGTTGATGTATAAATTGATTGGGAATCATGGTAATTTCTCTTCTGGCACTTTGGCTATTGTCTTATACATCAGCTTATGATCTGCATGTAACCATTTAATTTATCCCTTTTCTATTTGTGTGTTCTCTTTCTTTAATCTTAATTTTATTGTTGTTTTATCTAACTGTGCTGGTTAGATCACCCAGCAGGCATCTTTGCCTTATTAGTGATTTTAATTGTAAGATATTAATTGCATAAAAAGTTCTCCACTAATTACAAAGCTTGCAAAAGAAAATATTTAGACAGTGAAAGGAAATTACTGCTTTATGCCTAGTTTTGTTTCCTTTTTAATTGTTGAATTTTAGCAAAAGCTTCTTTCTGCATCGATTGATATAAACGTGAAATCTCTGCTTTGATCTGTTGAAGTGAATTCATTGATTCCTGAAGGGTGGACATACCTCACGATTTTTGTGATAGTCCCTATTAACTAGGGTGTCTAATCTTCATGATTTTAGTTTAATATCTATTTTTCAAATTTAAAATGCAAAATCATGAGTGAAATTGGCCTAAAATCTTCTTTTACAGCTTTGTCTGATTTTGACATCAAGATTATAGCGGGCTCATTAAATGAATCAGACTGGTCTCTGTTCCTCTTTCCTGGCACTGCTCTGAAACTGTGCGCATCCTTAGGACTCACCTGGAAAGCCATCTGGGCCTGGAATGCTCATTGTGGGAAGACTTTCTCCAATTGATTAAACACTTAATGATTCTGGAATCATATTTCTCCTTGTCTTTCTCTTCCCTCAGCCAGTCTCAGCTTCTATTATTCCAAGACCACTTCTGCAACCTCTAAATTTTCCAGCTATTAAAATAGTTACTCATAATATTCACATGCTTTCTTCTTGTTCTACTTTGTGGGAAATTTTAGTTGCATGCTAACCCACGTACAGTGAACTGCATCTTCTTAAATGAGAGCTCTGTAAGATTTTACATACACATACACTAGTATTACCACCACTTCATCAAAATATGAGTTACAAACATCTAGAAGACTCCACTCTTGTCTTGAGTTGGTGGCACCCCAAAGGCAACAATATGAGCTCTCTCATCATAGTCTCGCCCAACATTAAATTTCATGAGGGACTCCTGTAGTATTACGTGTCTGGTTCCATATTTCAACTGATTTTTGAGTCATTCAGGTTGGTGAAGAACAGTATTTTGTTCTTCTTTATTACTGTGTGATATTCTGTTAATGGTGTGAATGATGAACCCATTATGACTATACACACACACACGTGAGTTGTCTTATTAATGACTTGTGGTAAACATGTGTGGTAAACATGTGTGAAGAAGACAAGGGTGTCTACTCCCATAAATATTTACAGTCCTGGAAATCCTAAAAGAGTCCCTGAGCTTTAATCAACTTGACGGCAGCAGGTTGGAATTTTTGTGTTAAAACATAATGCGCTCAGTTCTCTTACTTAGAAAATTAAGAATAGGATTGATGGATCTTATACCAGGATGGCATTTGGCTGCAGTATGCAATGCCGATTGGAGCCCTGGTGGCAGACCAGGTTAGGCAATGGGTTGCAGATCAGAAAGTGATTGGTTTGAATCCAGCAGCAGCCCCCAGGGGGTTCCTTAAAGAGCTGCAGCTCTGGAGATCAAGGGGGCTGTTCTCTGCCGTCCTTGGGGTTGCTCAGAGTTGGAATCAACTCAGTGGCCCTAAGTTTGGGTTTTATGGAATGCCAATAGTATTCTCAATTTTGAGATGTCATTAACTTTCAGGATCCAACATTTTAAGATTTATCTTTATGTTTTTTTTCTACATGGATTGAATTTCAGGGGATTTAAAAAAAGATATTTGTATAGTGATCAAAATTCAAATTCACGTCAAGTCTACCCAGACTTAGAGCAACCCTACAGGACATAGAACTGCCCTATATGTTTCTGAGGCTGTCAGTCATAGGTTCCAAAACTTATTTGCATATTTCCCCCTTTTCTGGGGGGGATTACTCAGCACCCCAACAATGGAAAACATTTGTACTGTATCCCATAATCCAAGAAAAAAAATGCAGGTATTTGCTTTTGCAGCCCCAACCGCCCATCACCACCCTGCTCTGTATCATTTCAGCACCCCCCTGGGGGTGGGGGTAGTGCCACTCACTTTTGGAAACACTGTTTTCCAAATCATGACTAGAGGTGGAAGCGTCTTTCTTCCAGAGAACAGCTGGTGGGTTTGAACATTGGATCGTGGGTCTAGCAGTGTAACAATCACCTGGCTGAGCCAGCAGAGGTCTTTAAACCAAGCATGCTTCAAAAGCTGGGGGTGGGAGGTGGGGGTGGAGTTCTTAAGGGGAGCCTTCAATTTAGGCATTTTAAAGCCTTTAGCAAGATTCTCATTTGTAAACTGCTAATTATGTAGAAATACAAAGTGGACCTTACAGGAAACATCTCTACTCTGTAATGGGTGGAGTAAGAGCCCCAGAATGTACCTTTCCATTGGCTTTTGTTGCCCAGGATCATCTTGAAAAGATATTTACTAATCTCCACCGCAACATCATTTCAGCCCAGAGTAAAAAGTTTCCCCCAGAATGGCTTCTACCACTGCATGGGATGCTTACACACTCTTTCTGGTCTAGGACCCAAAGGACAAATATTATGTGCAACTCAAGATTCATGGCTATATACAAAAATATTCCTATTTCTTTATTTCACATGCTCCAAGGAGACACTGTAACCATATGGAACGCATCAGCAAAAAAAAAAAATCCAGACCTGGAAGTAAGTATGAAAAATCCACGGAGGGTAATGGCAGCCAATTCGATGTGTGGGGCAATGACAAGTGCAGGGGGGCTCAGGACAAAGGCAATGGAGATGAAGCAGCTGCTTCCCTGAGCCACACCCCAATATCTCTGCCAGGGGATATTAGTCCCCTGGTTCAAGTCCACTCTAGGTGCCAAACAAATATTGAATGCAGCAATAAATCTGGAAGCAGACTGGACATGGCTGAGCCACTCAGACTATTTCAAGAAAACCGTGAATCTTACAAATGTATTTGCATTTGGTCGTGTAATTTTTCTACTGAATTTTTAAATACTGTTTAGTTCATCCATTTGTTACCCTTCTACATTTTAAGTGAGCAAAACTTAGCACCAGCAATTAGAAATATAAGATGTTGAAAGAGTTTTTTTAAGCCTCATTTAGAGTTTCTTTTACATATAAAACAAAACTGAACTCTGGAACTTGACTGGGTTCTGAATTGTCATGTTCATTTCCATTTGCGGCACAGGTTCCAGGAAGAAAGAATATTGATTCGAAGACACCATTATAGATCTTTTATATTTAAGGTGCTTTGGGAATTGTTACAATTGTACCTCATTTTAATATTTTCATATCAAACCTAATGTCAAAGCTGCTAAAGTGCTTCTAAATAAGATGATCTAAATTAACCTAGGTTTTAATTACTAGTTCTACCTAACAACTAAGAGGGAGGCCACGCTATTTTTTGGTCACATTAGAATAGTTACACTTTATGAAGAGTCTTCAAAAAGCTCATGGAAAAAAATGAATGAAAAGAAGAGAAATTTTTTTCATGAATTCTTGGGAGTCTCCTAATACTTATGGTATTTATTTTCCTAATAATTACTAAGCCCCAGGGCAACAGTGATGCCACGGTGTAATTCAGTGGTATAGTTCTTGTGCCCGCGGGGCCTGAGCTCAATTTACAGCCAGCGCCCATCAGTGGACCTTTGTGTGCCGCCGGTTCAATGCTGACCAGCTTTCAGGAGAGCTTCCGGGTTAAATGGATTTAGGGACCACAAATTGCTCTAGGTATTAGGAATATAACATGCACTAAGCTTTTGCTCCCAAAGAATTCAAGGGAAAGGAGAGGAAAGGTAAACAGGTGATGATTAAACAACACGCAGTATAAACCCATGTACACAACATGTGATGCGCAACACATTGTATACAAACGGCATTGAAGGGGAAAGCAGCTCTCTGTGTCAGAAGGAATCACACAAGGGCCTAAATGGAGTTGGTGGTCTGTAAATAAAGAGGCATTTGGACGGTGGATGGAAATCGGGAGAGAGAAGACTGGCGGCAGAGAAGACAGTGTGTGTTTTACTAATACTTTCAGACACAGCAAAAGGTGAAAGGTCCAAAAGCAGGCGACGTTTGCTTCAGGGGCCACAGTGTGAGGCGGTCTTATTCACAACAGAAAGATCATTCTATCATCTTACAGAAACAGAGAGCACTAGTTAGGACCCCCGGTGCTACCTACAAGGTCCGTGGTTCAAGCCCCCTCCCCCCACGTGCTCGACAGAACGATGTGGCAGTTCGCTTCCACAGAGATGGGTCTTAGAGTTCCACTCTGAGCTATGGGCGGGCTGATTGAGAGTAGTATCAACTCAAGAGCAATGGTGTGTTGAATGTTCGTTCTAGCAATTGTGTAGAAATGGACTTGAAAATTACTAAGACTAGAGTCAGAGGAACCAATCGCAAGGTTGCTTTAGTGATTTAGTGAATGACTGTCAGAGATTGAATTCAAACTATATGCAGGAAGAGGTCCGAAAGGTGAAGATTGATTCAAGAAATATGTATGAGGCAAATTCTAGATGGCTTGATAATCAGCTGAAGGTAGAGATGCTCAGAAGACCAATGAAATAACTAGTGAAGTGCAAATGGGAGAAGATTTGGAGAAAGAATGAGGCGTTCAGTTTTACAGCCACGGCGTCGTAAGTCCAGGGTTGTGTGCGGGAATATGTGCACCTGCATACCATGGCTGCCAGTCAGAAGCCAGGTGGAGAGGTTTGCATTGAAGATGCTGTTATTTTAAAAACTTGTTTTACTGAGGTGTGGTTCACAGACAAAATATTCACGAATGTCATGGATGGCCTGGTAGATAATCACAGAACCACCATCAAAGATACACAACAGTTCCATCAACACCCCGATTTTCCCACTGTACCTCGGGGCCGCTCTCCGCAGAGCGGTCGGTAAGTATAGAGGTGGGAGGTAACGCGATGGAAGTAGCTGAGAACACCTGGCGTGTGTACAGCATGAGAGCAGGGGGGAAGAACACTGGCTTGTAGGAGGTGGGCAGAGGAAGAAGCTAGAGGGCGTTGAGTGAGGCACAAGGGAAGCAAGAGGAAAGGTAAGAGTTCAATAAAGAAGGGGCAGCCAAAGACATCGAGCGGAGGAGGAAACAAGCAAACTACGCTAACGGAAGTGCACGGCGCTCGTCAACTCGGTCTGCAGAGACACTGGAGAAGGCTGGGCAGTGCGGCGATAACAGCAGACGTCCCCTTGCAGTGGCTGTAGGAAGTGAGTGACAGGAGGAAATCAGGCAGCAACATCAAGCATGTTTTAATGAAAAGGACCAAGGATACAGTTAAAGGGTCAGCCGAGTGCAGATCGGGGAAGCTGGAATTTGCACTTGAGACACGTGGACTCTCATCTCTTGACCACCACTCACTAGTTGTATGGCGTCAGCTAAATTTGAGCTTACCTGGGCTGTTTTCTTGGCTTTCACCTAGGCTGGCTGAGCTAGACGATTCTCACTGGGAACCCCTGGCCCTGTATGTGCACCCAGCACCATGCAGATGATCCCTAACTCTGGCAAGAACAGTGTCGATGGACTGGTGTCAGCAGCAGTGCGCGCGCAAATAATTCCTTAGAGAGATCAAACAGTGAGGGGAGCCGGAGAAGTGCAGGCAGAACACCACATGCTTCCAGGATCTCTCCCAGGGCTCCCAAGACCAGAGACATTCGTTCTAGATGGGCAGTCCCAGAAGAACTAGCATTCACTCAACCCATACGAAATGTCCCTCACTCGCTGGGCGGTTTAATGCGTAGAAAACACCGTACGGCCGGTATTTTTGCAATGGCTCAAGTGATCTCTTCATAAAAAGTAACTCTGGGTTCTATTCACTGCAGCTTTTTGCATCGGTGTGTCACATACAAACTTTGAAGGGCAAAGGAAGGAAGCCCGTGCTGCCAACGTGCAGAACATAACTCTCATGGTCCATTTAAATCAGCGATGGTAAGACTGGGAAACCGAGAAAACGCTTTCAAATGCACAAAGTGTTAAGCAGAGTAAATGGGGTTCACATTCAGATCCCCTACGTCCCGTTCCAAATCTCTGCATTGCAGGACAGCCAACTACTCGTAACCTTCCTTAAGTGTCAGACAGCTCATCTTCCATCCAATTGTCTCTGTGTGTCATTTAGTGGGTACACATTGTTCCCTAGCTTTGTGTTTAAGTTAAAGTCCCTTTTAATTAGGTAATCTCGTCTCAGTCAAACAAAACGCTTTCTAGTTTTTGAATCTATCAATACCCTTTAGTGATCCTAAGTCAAAGCCCAGGAAAACTCTAATCCTATTTTTCGGGTACAGAAGCGGTGTGTGCACGTTTTACACCTCCTGTGGTCTTCCCTTCCCTTCTGAAGTCTCAGTCCTCGGCACGAAGGGATGAAAACACCACTCACATGGCTAAGTCGCCCACTTCCTACCTAGGGTCCGGAATGCCATACATATTCAAGCCATACCACTTTTGGTGATCAAATGTATTCCCACATGATACACCTGTCTGTAAGCAAACATTCATACCTAATCTGGTGATAAATGTACACAATATTCATAATAGGACGTCAGAGTAGTTTAACTATGCTAACACTGAGTGTGAGCAAATCCATTGTCACTGTATGTCCTTTGCTTAAGGTGCCCGGGTGATGTTGTTGGGTAAGCGTTGGGCAGCTAACCAAAAGACAAGAGTTCTAACCCAGCAGCTGCTCCCTGGGAGAAAGACGAGGCACGCTCCCATAAAGACTTAGAAAGCTTCGAAACCCTGTGACGTAGGGTCAGTAGGAGAACTCACTCTATCGCAGTGGTGGGGTTTGGGCTTTTTTTTCTTGTTGGCCATTATTCTTGGACTTCCTTGGTGAAACTCTATACAAAGACTAGGTCATTTTCAATACCATTAACATAATACTGCCCACTGGGTATTTTCTAACTGTGGAGGGCACAGGAAAGAGATGGGGATATACAATTTTCTGACTTAAGCAGCTCTGGATTATATTATATTAAGTGTAATGAAATGAAAATAGTGATGATGATGAGAAATGGTGAAGCAATGAGGGAATTTCAGAGACAGAATAGAAAATTTACCACTGACTCCTCTACTACCTGGTCAATTAGGGGATCACAGTTTTCAAGGTGAGGGACCTTGTGTCTCAACGCTCATTCTTGATCCCGAGAAAGAAAAGAGATGATGCTATCCTCATTGTCAGAATTTCTTTTAAACTATTTAAAATGCTATTTTATGTAAATGCAAGATATTAATATGTTAGGTAGAATTAAAGATGTGGCCTTGCCTTCCTAAAGGATAAATTTCCCTAATCTAGTAACTCTAAGCAAATTAACATAGTACACCGACGATTTATATTCCCTCCATCATTAAACTATTTCCTCTCAAATGGTATCATATTACATACTGATTTATAAACATCTCAAAATGTAAACTGTGAACAGATAGGAAGAAATCAACCCATAAATGCCTTGCTAAGAAATATGTGAGTCTGGTTTTGTTTAGTTTTAAATACAATATATACACAGTCACTTTTAATCAATTTTACATACTATTTAAAATAAACAGAACAGGCAAGCTCCTCCAGATATATTTAGGGGAAAAAAAAGTGAAAATGGAGTCATCTGGAACAAAAATGTTATTTTAATAATTCACGTTTTAAAAGGGGTTACAATACATTTTAGGGCCAACTGGGGAAATTTAAATATGGACTTTTAATAGATGATATGATGGATTTCCTTAGTTTATCTGGTTTAGTTAAATTCCTTAGCGAATGATAGGGTTGCTATGAGTCAGAAACTGACTCAGTGGTTTAGTTTACTGGTTAATGGTATCATGGTTAAGTAGGAAAATATCCTTATCATCAAGGGATGGCAGGTTATCTTCAACTTACTATCATCTGGCTTGCGCTTAATAGAAATGATTGTAGAGAGAATGAGAAAAAAAGGAATGTGATCAAACATTGACACCTGAGAAATGTGGGCTATGTACACACACACACATACACACACACACGTCACTGTGATTTTTTCAATTGTTCTACAGGTTTCAATCTTTTCAGGAGTTGGGGCGGTGGGGAGGGGAAGAATGTACCTCATGTGGCTAAAACTACCGAGACTGGTGTCAGAGGAACCTTTCTGACTGCACACACGAGCCACAAACCATTCTGGCAGTTGTCCGTCCTTCCTTGTCCGTTTGAAAGGCTTCCCTTATGTGAATGAGGAAAAGCGCAGACCGACTTGGGCTGGAGAAGGAGAGGCAGCCTGATGTGGTTTGGGAGCTTGCTGTCACCCGGGGCCACCAAGCATGAGGGGTCTTCTCGGGAGCGGAGCGATGCCGGTCTGCAGGGGATGCGGGGAGCCTCCAGATGGAATGAGTGCAGAGGGAAGATAAGGGAAGGCAATGACCCCGAACTGAAGAGCGACGCACCTCCCTGGGGTCTCCATTTGGATGGATGGTCTGATAGGGGCAGGTGGGAGAGAGGAGGGACCTATGAGGAGCCAGACAGAACCGTCAGCAGGAAGAAAGCATACGCAAGTGAGCCTGCGTCTGCTCGGCTTCAAGGAACGACGACTTGCAAAATGATTTCATTACTTCATAGCCACGGAGGCAAAGGGAACGTGAAACGGCCCTGCAACTGAGGACGGGAGAGGAAAAGAAATCTGAAAGGAGGACTTGCAACTCAAGAGAGCGAAGAATTTTTAAATAGATGTGGGGGTGGGCTGGGGGCATGGCGCTCAGGACCACACAGAGGAGGGGGCTGAAACATGTGGGGCTGGGAACATATTTTCCTCACCACCCAGCAGACAAAGAAAAGCAGCCAAGGGCGAGAACGGGGTTCTAAACAGCCGCCCCTCCCCCAATGTGTCCTTCACCCACATGCACCCCATTCTTTTTCGTTTACTCTTGAAGTCGGCACGTTGGCTCACAGTCTCCTACTTTCATGTCACCATCTCTCTGTCACGCCCACAAGGCATTGCTGGCGGTCACCATCTCTCTGTCACGCCCACAAGGCATTGCTGGCGGTGTCAACGGGCAGCCCAGCTACACCGAGATTCCAGCTCTCAGTGGTCTTGGCATGAGTGCCGGTCTCTTCAGTCACAGAGAAGACAGTATCCACTTTGCACCATGCAAGCCAAAATGCTGCTGATCGAGAAGCAAGTAATTGCTAGCTAATGGCTGTGGGATGGGGATGGGGGGCCGGGGGTTCAGGAGGGGGAGCACTGCATTGCCACGGAAGCCTCCCTTAGCCCAGGACCAGACCTAAAGCCGGGAAAGAATGTAAACCTACGAGTAGGGGCTGAGTCTTGGAGGTCACAGAGCAAACAACAGAAAAAGGCAAGTTACCTCATCCGACTGGGAGGGACTGATTCTGGGCATTGGCGACACTTGGGGCGTTTTCAACTGTGTGCTGTTGCTGTCTGGCACCAGCTCTCTGTGGACAGTTTGGATATGGTTCTGGAGTTCGCCCTCGGTCTCAAACTTAACATTGCAACTGGAGCAGCGCGTCTTTAGCCCCCCAGCCTTGCCTTTCCCCTCCAAGGCGCCCAGGCCCTCGCTGGGACCCAAGCCGGGTCTGCCGGCGCCGGGCGGGAGGTTGACGCCAGGGCTCCCGCTCTTACTGAGGTTCACACAGCCGGCACACAGGCCGTAGGGCAGCCCGTTGATGTCCAGTTTCACCAGGTCTTGCTTCGAACGGAACTCTTTGAGGCAAGAGGCGCACTTGTAGAGTTTTTGGACATGCGGGCCACGCCCCGCGGCCTGCACGGCCGACCCATTCCCTGTCTTTTGCATGTGGAATGTGCCGTGGATCTTGAGCTCCAAGGTGGACGTCACCGTCTGCATGCAGACCACGCAGCGAAATCCCGTCAGGGAGTTTCGCAGGTCGGGGTGCATTTGGCAGTGCTCCAAGAACTCCTCCTCGCTCTGGAGCGGCATCTTGCAGATGCGGCAGTTGCCCGTATCCAGGCTCTTGCTGTGCGTGACCTTGTGCTCCGTCAGGGTCAGCAGGGAGGGGAAGCGTTCGCCGCAGATCGGACACATGTAGTGTTTGACGGGCCCCAGGTGAGTCTGCATGTGCTCCCGGAGGCCGTTCTCCGAGAAGAAGGTTCGCGAGCACACATTGCACTTGTAATTCCCTTTGATGAGCTCGGCTTTCTTCTTCACAATGGCGCTCTCCCCGGGGCGGATGTTGTGGTCGCGGAGCTGGTGGTTCTGCAGCAGGGTCTCCATCGTGTAGGCGGCCCCGCAGATGTCACAGCCATACATGGGCTCCGAGGTGTCCACGTCTTCTTCGCTGCCGTCGTGGCTGTTGTGGGACTCCTGGCTGTTGGTGAGCAGGGTCTGCAGCTCCACCTCCTCCTTCTGCGCTTGCTCGGACGCACCGTTGGCGCCGCAGTTGGGCGTCTTGGTTTCAAACACGCAGTGCTTCTCCCGCAGGTGCTTCTCCAGCAGGATGATGGCGTGGAAGGCCTTGCTGCAGAACTTGCAGTTGTACTTCTTGCTGTGCGTGGTGATGTGGCACTGCAGCTCCACCTCCGTGCCAAAGGACTCGCCGCAGAAGATGCACTTGTGCACCTTCCCTTGGTTCTCCAGGTGGTTGTGCTTCACGTGGAGCTGCAGGTCGGTCTCGTTCCGGAAGTCCCAGTTGCAGGAGGTGCACCGGTAGACCTTCTTCTCGTTGCTGTGCTTCACGGCCAGGTGGAGCTGGATGGAGACCTTCGAGTCAAAGACCTCTTGGCACAGGGTGCAGCGGAAGAAGACGAAGGTGTGCATGTCCAGGAGGTGCTTCTGCAGGTCGTCCACGGACGTGAACTGCTTGTCGCAGCTCTCGCAGATGTAGTACGTGGAGGTGATCATGAAGTGGATGGTCACGTGCTTCAACAGGGATTCCTGGTTGGGGAACTCCTTGTTACACTGGGGGCAGGTCAGTTTCGGAAGCACGGTGTCCAGATGAGTTTTGAGGTGGGTCTGAAAGCCGTCGAGGGACGTGTACTTGGCACCACACTGGTTACAGATGTATTCTGCTGCGGGGCGCGGCGGGGCGCCTCCCACCGCCTGCATCATCTTCAGAGACGTCTGCTCAATGGCCATGGGGGAGAGGGGACTCATGGCCCTGGACTTTTTCCCGTTGTGAATATAGTTCAGGGCCAAGGGGATGTTTTTATGATTCTCTTTGATGTGCTTGTTCAGTTTAAGAACGCTGTTGAAGATTGGCGAGTTTGTACAATAGGAACAAGAGTAGACCTCCACTACGGGTTCCTTTGGAGTCCCGAGCACTGGGGACCCGAATCGGGAGCCACTGAGGTCACAGTGGACCTGCCTTATGTGCTCTTCGAGGGAAGAGTCCGTGAGAAAGCCCATATAGCAGTGGGGACAAAAGAACGCGTTACTCTCCTTGGCTGCGGGGTTCGCAAATCCGTGCGAGCAGCGGATATGGTCCTGAAGCGTGTTGAGGTCGTTGACAACCTCCGAACAGAAGTTGCACTGGTAGACGATGGCGGGCATGGCCGAGACGATCACGCCGGGGTCCGGAGCTTCGTGCACTTGCTTCAGGTGCTCATTCAGGTTGTAGAGTGAGGGCAAGACCTCCAGGCAATACTGGCAGATGTGGGCCTGTTCGGGCTTATCCAAGTGCATAGTTTTCAGGTGAATCTGCAGAACCGCAAGACTGGAGAACAACTGCTTGTTGCAGTAAATGCAGCTGTAGGTCACTTTCCCTTGCTTGCTCGAGGGGCCCGTCAGGTCAGAGGTCTGCTGAGCGGCCCGCTTCCTCCCTCGACTCTTTGGGATCGGCGGGGCAGCTTCCACCATCGTGGAGCTGTCCACGGAGAGGTTAGAATCGGGGGTGGTGCTGGACACGGAGGTGTAGCCCACGGTGACCAGCGAAGGGCTGTCGCTGTGGTTACAGGACTCCGGCTGCTGGTGGCTGTCCATGTGGCTGTACAGCTCCTCAACCGTGTGGAAGCTTTCGGAGCAAATGCTGCACGAGTTCTTCTTCTCGCCGCCGTGCACCTGCTCCATGTGGTTCAAGAGGGAGGTCTCTTCCACAAACAGCTCGTGGCAGTAGACACACTGGAGGGCCGCGCGGTCCTCGTTGGGGGAGCACTCCGGGTGGCACTCGGCAATGTGCTTCTGCAGGTCCTCCGGGAAGTCAAAGCCCTCCTCGCACTGACTGCACTTCTGAGTGTCCTTCAGCTTCCAGTCCTCCAGCCGGGACCCGGACTGGGAGCCGTCTTTGTTCCTCTCGTGAACCTGCATGTGTCCGTGTAAGGAACTAGAGGACAGGAACCCACGGCGGCAAATGGCACATTTATATGGCTTGTTGGACGTGTGAGTCTTTAAGTGGATCTTCAAGTGATCACTTCTGGAGAACGCGGCATCGCACTCGCTGCAGTGGTACTTCTTGTCCCCGGTGTGGAGTTTTATGTGGCGATCTCGGCTCCGCTTGTGTTTGAACAGGCGACTGCAGTAGGTGCACTTGAAAGGCAGCTTGTCGCTGTGACTCTGCTCATGGTGCTTTAGGTAGCTGAGGCGGCTGAACGACTTGTCACAGAACTGGCACGGGTATGGAAGTCCAGGGCCACCTTCTTCCTCTCCAAAGTCGCAACCTTCTCCATGGCTCGGGGAAGTCTGGTCCTTGCTGGAAGGCGAGGAAGCAGGCCAAGAGCAGGTGGGGTCATCTTCAACGTCCAGTCCATCTGTAACGAGAAGCAATGGGACAAGTCACTCCACATGTTGACAACATTGAAGAAATGCGTTTACTGCACCACCTCAACTAGCAGTCGGAGCTGGGTCGTCTAGAACCTTTTGGGGAAAGGTGGGTGGGTGGATAGAAGCGGGAGAGGGAGGAAAGGTGGGAGGGAGAAAGGACTTTTGAATGAGACATTTTAAATCCCGAGTCTCTGACACTTCTTATTCGACACTGGTTTTTTTTTTAAAGATGGGGCTGTAAAATACAAAAAGATATTAAATAGTTCTATATCTAAATTACCCTTTTATTACTTTTTATCATTCTTCTTTGAAGCAAGGTATATATTACACATTGACAATTTTATTAAAACACAGATTTTAATATATTTAATGTTTCTTTTGTATTCATTCTAAAATGATTTGCATATTATGTGAGCATCTGAAGAGCCAAATGAAAAGGGGAAATATTACAGAAATGATTTTAAAGTTAATGCAGTCAACCCAGATGTCTAATATTTAATAAAAAACAGTCCCCCTGCATTTTGCTTGTTTTTTTATATATAAAAAAGGCAATTCTGAAGACCAAAATCTTTTATAAGGGTTATTATTGATACAGACCTTATTGCTTGCAGCAAAAAAATATTAAAAAGTAAGCACATGAAAGAAGACAGAAAACACAATAGTAATTATGTCTTGGGTAATGAAAGGCAACCAGGAGTCCTTCAATAACAGAAAGATTCGAAAACCGTCGGCCAGAAAATGGATTATTAAATGTTAGCGGGGGTTTGCTGGATATTACATGTAGCTGGGATCAGGCAGGATCAAGGAGGGAAAAGATGAGAGTGTTACCAGGGCCAGATCTTAATCGTGTGTTTTGTTTGGGAAGTTCAAGAGGTGGCCTGCCACTTCTTCCTTTTGCAAAAGCTTCAGCGGCCTGAACTTCCTTAGCTAAACAGGACCTGGACTTTGAGGTGGGCAGAAACAAAGCAACTGGCTAAAAACTGGAAACAGGAAAAGTGATAAATGATTATGGTAAATGCTGAGAGATTTATGAGTAACAAAGAGAAGACAAACAAGACTGAAAGCCAGCTAGAAACGTAGCCAGTTATCTATAACGTAACTCCACCTCATATTAGCTGGTTTTAAGGATGTTCTTCGCAAATGTACCCTCTTATTTCTGTTGTCTTCTTAATAGCCGCATGGAAAATAGACCTTTTCCCAAACAGGCTATGAGATTTCTTTGTCACTTTTCAAAACAATCTATCACTCAAGATCAGAAGAACATTTTAAAAGCTTTTCCCTGTCAAAAAACTTGGAACTCTCAAAACACTGACAAGGAAAAAACTGCAGACCATGGAGGTGGAGGGTGGGGAGCATGTTTGTTCTAGAAAAAGAGGTTCAATTTGGATTTTATTAAAATATTCTAATAATACTAATTTAGGATACATACGTGTACACATATATAACCTTTTACAATTCTCTGAAACAAAAGTTCAACAACAAGTTAAATTATTCGCATAAAAGTAGAAACTGGTGGGCATTGTATAAATAAATTCCAAGTCGGCTTTCTTTAAGGTAACAAGATTTTACTAGATTATTAAACTCTTGCTTATCCACAGGAAACAGATGAGGATCATTCCTTTCCTGCATCTAGAAACTGATGACAACACCATCTCACTATCAATGCCAGATGGCAACCATCTAACTCTGAGAAAACAACCAAACACCATTCCTGGCTCCCTGCCCGCTGCAACAAAGCTTCGAGAGACAAGTTGAAAACCGCATGAGTTTGCACCCTTTCTCTGCCTCTGTACGCCAAGCATGTTCCCAGTGTAAGAAAAGGTCTGATAATCATGTCATTTACATGTGTCGGTGAATACATACAAAGAACATGCGTAGAGAAATCCAGCTTGCCACCCAGCTTACAGAAAAACATTTTTAAAACTTGAAAATAATACTAATAAAAGCTTAATGATGATTCTGGCTTTCTCCCTTTAGAAGCCGAAAGCCACCAAGATTAGATATTCCTAAATAAACCCAAGTGTTTAATAATACTGTCTCTTCATTGAAGGGGGGCGCAGGAAGACACTATTAAATTTGCTAGGCATTCTAGGTTAAGCCTATTCCTCTCCATATTTCGGCTTAAATCCTGTTGTTTCGACTAAAAATATTTCCCAACACATCATCTCATTTGTACATTTGGGGATAACAGTGAATCAGAATTTGTCATGCATCTAGACGGGGAGACTATTTAACTAGTGAACCTTAAAATTTAGCAAGTGGATTTATTATTCAGTTGTAGATTATTTGCAGTCAAGATATACGATTACACGGATGTCTGAGGAGTTATAGCGCAATGAGCCACTCTAAATAGTGAGCAATCACTGACCTCCTGCTTCTATCAGGTTTTTGTTTGTGGTTACATGACGGTTCTCTTCAGCGTGTAAATCTCAACTCAATGCCAAGTGAGCTCAGGGGTAAGAGGTTCAAGTTTTTACCCAAACTAGGAGTCAAGGGAGTGGGAGGCTTCCCTCCAGTATCTGTAACTTTAAGATTAAAACTTAGTTGGCCTTTTAAAAATACAATGAAAGTGAATGTCATCATGGATCTGTGTAATATACGATTTCTTTTTTCTCTTAACTACCTGCAGAATTCTAAGGCTCCAGGGCCAGGAGTGATTGGGAAAGAAAAGGTTTGAGCCTGAGAATGGTTATTTTTAAATAAAGTTTCCAAAAAAGACTGGTGTCTGCTTTAACATATACATTGAAAAATCTCATATATTACTCCTACTATAAATGGACCTGTTCTCTCGGGGACACACAAGGAACGCACAGACAAAGCTTCGGCGCCCGGGGTTGGGTCCCAGTTTGAAGGGTATCAGCCTGTCCCAAGACCTTGTGAAGTCACGGAGTCCTCCAAAGCCATCAGTCCACATTCACTTGACCATTCGGGCCATCCCAACCGTACCCCAACATTGACATTGAGAATCCAGATTTAAACCAGTTCCATTTCTTTTGACATATGGAAGAAACTGGGGAAGATGCCGTCAACTTCCCTTTCTGAATCAGCTTGAATCCCTCCCCACCACCCCACCACCCCCAACCGCTTCTACCCTCACTTACTGCTACTTACAGGGAGCGCCTTTCTGTGTTATGGCAACTTTTCTGCATTTCAATGTCAAGTACTTAGCATGCCCACGTTAAAATTTAATTTATAGAAATCAGTCACTTTACACTCGCTGAGTCTCTGAGAGCTATAGCTTTCACAGGGGAGACAGACAGACACCCACGCACATTGCTGGAAACCAACTCTCCAGCCTAAAAGTCTATTTAAAGATGCAAATGCGTGTGCATATTTAGTGCAGCTGTTTTTCTCTGCAACTGTACTCGCCGAGTTTCACCATTTCCATAAAGCACATTAAAACAAGTGTGTGAACACTCAGAGATGAAAGTCTCCCAACACTCCTGAGACTTCCAGTGGAAAGTAGAGCCGCCTGACTTTTCTCCAAGCAGACAGGAATGCCCATGATTCAGCAGCCTGAGTAAATAAAAGAGGTCCTTATTTCCTAATTTCGCTGGCTGGCCGCACTGCAGCAGCCTCTGTGTTCCTGCCAAAGGGGACGCAGAACGGGGACTACACCCAGCCGCTGAAGGCCTGCCTTTGTTAGCCAGCCAGGCTTTCCCGACCATCTTCTGGCAGCCACCCCGCCACATCCTGCAAGGAAGACCTCCATCTCGGACTCAGTGCTCCTTGCGTCTGCCGAAAGGACCAAACGACAGATTTCGCCGGGTCTGTGTCAGAGGAAGGGGACAGCTGGAGACTCCGTTAGTAACAGAGCAACACCTGTTCAGTCACAGTCATGGGGGAAAGTGCTTGCTAACAGAAACGTGCAGTAACACGAGAAGGAGTTATTCCACATGAAAAAGGCACCAGAGGACAAAGTAGCCTTGTGAAGTGAGGCACTGGCCACTCCTGGGCCAACCTGGGGAGGAGGGAGCAAAGACTGAATGGGCTTCGAACCTGGCTGTGCGTTGCTCAGTCTACACACGAAGGCCCGGGGGTCTCTGGGTGCAGCCTGTAACCACAGCCAAGAAATGCTGAAAGCGGGGGGGGGGGGGGGGACGGTGCAGGAATAATTGAAGCTGACAGAAAATAATGTTCTAGAGTTTTTTTTGTCCTAAAGGCAAAGGAGAATGAAGAAAAGATGTGCAAGAGGGTTAGGACTTGATACTGATGCTACTTTCATACAATGAAACAAGTCTTATTTGGTGTGTTGCTTGTTGCTAGGAAGCTGAAGTTCAATACTCACTGCTTTCAAGCTGACGCCGACTCACAGCGACCCTACTGGACAGAGAAGAACTGGCCCTGTGAGTTTCTGAGACTCTAATCCTTTACAGGAGTAGAAAGCCTCCTCTTTGTCCAGTAGAGCCAGCTGGTGGTTTCAAACTGCAAACCTTGTGGATTGCAGCCCAACACATACTCCACTGTGCCACCGGGGCTCCTTAGGCCACTAATCATTCAAGTATCTGCAGGGCCAAGTTTCAGCAGAACTTTCTGACTAAGACAGACTCGGAAGAAAAGTCTGGTGGATCTACTTCCAAAAAATGCCCGTAAATGATCACAAAAGAATACGGTGATCAAGTGAAACTCTTAGGTTGGAAGGCTGCACACAGAGCCAAAACAAGGGACTTGAGCGGACAGATGATCAGAAAGCCAGCATGGACCAAGCAATGTTCTCTGCGTCCTACGTAAGTCACCACAAGTAGAAGCCGACATGAGGGGCAACTGGAAAACTGGTTAGTGTCCAGGGCAAGCTTCCTCGGGGCAGAGACTACGCCTTTCAAAAAGGTGACTTCAATCACCTGGATATTTAGAGGATGAAAAGGAGCACATCAAAGACACAAATGAAGTTGAATCACTTTAGATGTTGAAGATGTTATCTGAATCTCCGATGTCTGAGAAAGCTCCAACACTTCTTAGCTCTTCACCAGGCTGGCCTGCAAGATCTTGGCTAAGGACACCTTTGGCTATCAGAGCTTGGTCACTGTCACAGCACAGGGCCTGCTCTTCTGCCCTGAGGGGACTCAGCACCCAGTACCGTGTGCGTATGTGTGTGCGCACATGCGTGCAAGGGTTATTCAGCACGGCTTCATTCAGAGAAACAGCATTTTCATGAATAGCTGCTTTTCATGGGGGAACAGCAGCACACATGCTGACATGCCTACAACTTCTCTGTCCGGGAGCTCAGTGACTCAGAATGAGAACTCAAAGTCAAGAGTCTGGAGTTTTATTTCTAGCTTCATAGCTGACTTAGAGAGTGACCTGGCCAAGTCATTTAATCTGCCCTTACCTAGGTATTTCACCTGCAATATGAAGATAATAATTCTTACTACTTACCCTCTGGGGTGTTGAAAAGATTAGTGAATGTTTCTAGGGCACCTTATCACTGCTGGAAGAAAAACTGCATGTGTAAACAAAAAGATTTATATGGGATGCATGTATTTATGCGTCCATGGGTAAGTGTCTCGTATAGAGCATCCACATATTTTAACATTTCCTTTTCCCTTAATGGAACCACTGGAATATTAGTTTTAAGGATTGGCCCAATGGAAATTGACATTGCCTTAAGCATTCACAGTTGTGTATGTGGCCAGCAAGAAAATAAAACATAAATAGTTGGTGATATCTAAAAATTAATGGACTGTAAACCCATGCTGACTGCACTGCAAGTATTAAGTTATCATACCCAGGGTATAATCTTGGGGCTTTACAAGCAGGTAACCTTGAAGCAGGTACTTTGCTATGCAGTTCTGAAGCCAGCTATGTAATTTCAAAATTACCTCCCTTCTCCTTAAAACACTAGCAATTACAATCACTGCATTATTTAGCATCAAAATAAGTTAAATATAGTCCATTAAAAAAACCTATTTAACAGTAGGTAGACAAAAATAAATTTCCATGTCATTTTCCCTTTGGGCTTTTTAAAATTATTATTAGGTTTTTTATTTCTACAAGCACACTTTAAGACCAACTTTGAACTTTTATACTGAACCGAGTTTATAGCATCTTTTCATTAACTCACTACTGGAGGCGCCTTCAGATAAAATTAGAATGGTGGGGAAATATACAGGTGTATGCAAGTGTTCAGAGAGACCCAAACCCACTGCCATTGAGTAAATTCTGATGCAGATCTGCCCCAGAGAGGCTTTCTGAGGCTATAAAGTGTCACTGCAGCAAACTGCCTCATCTTTCTGCCTAGCAGCGCCTGCTTGGGGCAGGGTTGAACCACCAACCTTGTAGTTAGCAGCGGAATGGTTACTCCTCTTCAGTCCAAACTCTATTTTAAAATGTGTGTTTAATAGACACAACTGATGGAGACATTTGTCACGTTACACCAGTAACTGTTTTAGATCATCCTTTATAACATCAAACCATATTACGTAATACATTGTTTGAGAATTTTATTTAACCATTTACATTTCTAAAGGATAAAGTCACTCTAAATAAACCCTCAAGAACTCTCACCCAATTGCTTGCTCTCATTCTGAGTAGAAACGTCAGCCGTTTTACAACTGTTGCCATTTTAATAATAGAGCTACCCTGCGTGCTTCATTTTAAATCAACAGCTCCGATCAAGTCCACTCCTTAGCCATATAACTTCCTTACCTCCTACACAACGACTATGCTTGATGCAGCCTTCCAAAGAGACCTGTTAACTTCAAAATGATTTAGAACTCACAGATGTTTTGAAACAGTCAATATTCTGCATTGTTCTAGAAGGACCAATTAAATGCATTCAGAGTTACGTTATGAGAAGAAAGGGTGGGGTTCTAAATAAAAGGGGTTACCCATTAGTGAGGCCAGCTGTGGTGAGTAGGGCTGTTTGTGTTAGTAGCCTTCCCCTGAATTCAAAGCATCAGAACTAGGAGTTTTGTTTGTTTCGATTATCCTTAACGAAAACGCGACACCCTCTACCCAACAGCCCTCCAGTGCTGAAGAGGCGCTGCCTACACAGGACAAGACGTTGTTCTCACTCCACTTTTACTCCCATAGGCAATCCTCCGGGCTACACACAGTAGACACGTTCCTATTCTGTGGCACAGAGGAGGACAAATGTGTTGCTGGCTGTTATTTAAAGTCCATTTGAACAGACGGAGTTCAACGAATTCCATCTTCCAGAGCCAAGTGCAATAGAACGCAGTGCACTCTTAAGCAGTGCACACTTCACTCCACCTCTCGAATCAGAGGAGAAAGCTGATGTGAGACCAGAGAACCATGGGAATCGAGACATTGTGTTTTTGAAGCCAGACAGAAGGGAAAGTGCTTTCCACTTACGTAGGGGGTGAGGACTATTTTACTTTTCCTAGCTCTTGGATCACTTAATTACACACACACACACACACACACACACACACACACACACACACGATAAGCACCAGCATTTTGCTGTTTAATAATTGGCCATCATGGGTTAGGCATCTGTTTGCAGGTCACTCTAAGTTGTTTCATATTTGTTGATCTTCCCTGTAATTATGGCGGGCATTAACAAAGTGGATTTTCCAAGTCTGTCCTGGGTTGTTGGGTATTTTTGCTCCGACCCTTTTGAGTCAGATGATATGCATGACTATTTCCTCTTCTGCTCATTCGCTGAAACCCTCCCTCACACCACAAAGAATCTGAAGCAGTTTTTGGCTTGTTGAACTCATTCACTTACTCAATCAGCATGTATTAAGCCCCTACTATGTGCTCAGGAGAGGCGCAGCAGTTATGAGTAGGGCAGCTTGAAACCACCAGCCAGCATTAGGGTGAGAGTTGAGGCATTCCACTCCTGTAAAAAGTTGCAGACTTGGGAATCCAGGGGGCCAGTTCCACCCTGGTCCCATACAGGTGGCGAAGAGTCAGATTTAGCTCCACAGCAGTGAGTCTGGTTTGGGGGTCTATGCTCAGTTGCTGACACTGGATTGGGAACTCTAGAAAGATTCTGTTTTGTTTGTTTTTAATTTCCATATCTTCATCTATAATATCACTGCATGACAATCTGCCTCACAGCTGACAATAGAAGGCATCGGCATGGCCTTCTCAGAGAAAGCTTCCTGAACTGCTAAGATTTACAAAGGTACTAAGTTATTATCACTGCAATGAAAATCAATGGGACCTTCAAGCTATAGCCAATAAATGCGAAAACAGCACAAAGGAACAGAAATTAAGTATAATTCAGGTGCTGCTTTTTTCATATGGTGAATCTAATAATACTCATGAAGGGCTTACAGGGAACAGATGCTGAAAAATAAAAAGCAAACCGAACAATCACTAAGTGAAATATATGGTGGAACGCAACTTACAAATGTCTTGTGAATCGTTCCTTAATAGCTGCACACCCAGGCAGGTTGTGCTTAATTCATTAGTGTAGTGAGCTCACCACCAGCGAACAGCCTGCATTGAAAGTCCTGGCGCTTCGTTCCAGAGAGCTGACACCAGCCCGCATCACAACCGTTTTGCCTGGGTAGAAATTCCTGGAGGCAAATTAGATTTCCTCCAAAATCCTTTCTCTAGCCCGGTTGTTATCAACTCAGCTTAGAAGAAACAGTCACACCTTTGGAATTTCTCTCAAAGTCACAATGCTAATCAGCACTCACTGCAAAGTAAAGTCTTCACATGGAAGCGCCAGGCGAACCGGGCTTCTGCCACTGTGAAACCAGCTTTAACAAGGGCTCACTCGGAGAATGCTGATCCTCAGAAGGTCCATCCCACCAACAGGATGGCTGTTCTGTAGAACTGCCATAAACCACGAGCATTTCCACGTGAGGACAGTGAATTTCCTTCCAAGGAAGAATCTGGGCTATCAGTGTGGACTCTAGCGATAAAATGTAGGTTACTGAGTCACACGCCATCACACAGCATACTGGCTGGAAAACTATATGGCAAGGAATTCCAACGGGCCTGGAATGGTCTTTCTTTACTGGGGCCGAGTCTCACCTGTTATGCCCTTGCCAAGCCGTGAAGCTGACTGGAATTTTCGACAGTTTAAAAAGGCCACACCATATACTTCACTGCAGATAAACCCACTGGAGAATACAAAAGTGTTGAAAGGCTAAAATTTAATTAATGACCAATTAGCACCCCCTGTGGGTTCATTGTGCAGTAAAGTGATAAATACAGTTAGCTAATGTAGAAAAAGCTGTTACCAAGACGTGGGGTAGGGTGCGGGGGATATGGCTGCAATTACCCATCTGCTACTGTAATGCCACGGACCCTAAGAGTTCTTGATTTCCACCTGTCTGGGTAGAGATCCTGGAGGGCAAGGGCGAAGAGACCCATTGGGTTGGGCTCAGAGTTTGGCTGGCACAGGTTGTGGGCCTGGTGTTTGAAAACTTGTGACTGCTCCTAACCAACGACCCAGCAGCTTCAACTCAAGAGTAGTTGATGGTGTCTCGCACCCAAACTGCCACCGAGTCAGTTCCTACTCAGAGACCACCACGACTGGATATGCTTTATGGGGGAAGCTGTATCCATTTGAATATTATGAGCTGCTGGACTATCCTGAGAGCCACTGTACTATGAAGGGGCCTGCAGTAGGGGCCATGCCGCCTTCTCAGGAGCGAATATTCTAGTGTGATAACAGAATCATTGACTTTCATGTGAAGATTGATACAGCAAAATTGTGATTGAATAGTGAGACTAGCTCAAGTAATCTGAATAATTTCGGGCGTCCTTTTATTTCAAATGGGATGTCTCCCACCTGCTACCATTGAGTTGATTCCGACTCACACAGCCCCCGTAGACGGTTTCCGAGATTGTAAATTTTCACTGGAGCACCCAGCCTCCTCTTTCTCCCTCAGAACAAACAATGCGTTTGAACTGTCGACCCCGTGGTTAGCTGCCCCAGGTCTAACCCACAGTGCCCCCTGGGCGCCTTAATATCTGTAGAAGTGCTGATTAAACTGCAAAGGAAAAAGTTAATTTCTTAAATAACTCTGGCTAGTGGGAGGAATCAGAGACTCCCTATTCCCCGGGGGCGCCCATGATGCGCTTCTCCTGAAAGGGTCACTGTGAGTCAGCATCGTAGAAACATGCTAGAATAATTTTTCCACGAACTTCGCCGAGCTCCCTCACAGATCACAATACCCGTTCAAAGTGTGTCCGTGTGTCCGCATCATACGGGTCTGCACATCAGATGAACCTTGCAGAAGTGTGCTTTGACCACCTGTGGCCAGTTTGGGATCCTGACTGCCCCAGCCTGTCTGTCAGGAAGAACTTCTCCCGAGGCTCCTCCAGCAGCTGAGCCCTTTGCCTTTCTAACTGAAAATGGCCTGATGCCCTTTCGCATGGGCTGTGCACACCCCTGGGTCTCCCTTTAACTATCAAAGGAGCGAAAGTAAGTTGATTGACACCTACCCTGAGACTAGGAGTCAAGGCTGTCGTTCCTGACTTTTCACTTCGGCGAAGCATAAGCTGTGAGCTCTACAGAGTCTCGGCCTTCAGGAAAAACAAAGGCCTGGTTTTCACAGATGAGCACGCAGAGGTCAGTGAAGATAATGGATAGGCTGTAATCCTGCCCGGGCAGCAACAGCTGGCCGCATCCCTAAAATCCACACGCAAGTCTCCGCCCGGCAAGCACCTGAGCTCTAAGGGCTACGTGACTAAGTCTCAGGAGCCGGTGGCCTCTAACAGTCCCCCCAAATCTCAACCCTCACAAGACAACGTAATCGTGTTTCAGGGGTAAATCAACAAACCGGTACTGATCATTTCTGTCACAAACAAAATCTAAAACTTCATTTCTATTATAATTAATGCTCATCGACTGACATATACACACCAGAGTCTCCTCCCCAAAATATCTCCCCCAAGACACCCGAACCTACAGCCCACTATTTTCAAGTCTTAACAACCTAATTGGTCACTTGATTTCACCCATGCTATGCAAATAGAAACAGACAACAGATCTCACAACAGTGTCTGTCTTATCCCTCCCTCTCTTCCTTCCTCCTTTCCTCTGAAAGGACTGATTTGATTGGGTCTGGTTTGGGCCAATACAAAGTGCAAAATCAGGTGCTCTCAACAGCTTCACCTGATTCATACTCTAGCCTCTAAAGATGCGTTGCCCACCATCCCACCGAGCAAGGTGTGAAAGGAGGATTCCTGCTCACCTTCCCTCCTGAGTTATTCTTGTCGCCGCTGTGACACTACACTCCGTGAAGCCAGACTGAACCGGATGACTCAGGCCGCGCGTCTCAATAGTCTACCAACCACCTGCCTTGCAATCACCTGCACTGCCTCCTGAAAACATGGACCGCCAGCATACTGGATCCCCCGACTCCAACCTTTCGGAGGTAGGGCCCCCAACTCCGGGTTTGGTAAACTTCCTGCGTGCTCCCCCTTCGCGCCCAAGAGGAGGACCGTCATGAGGCGTTTATGTCCCTTCCCTGCTCTATCTAAATCCCTTGGCCACACTCCGCTGCGGCTCCTCCATGTTTGCTGCTCTATACTAGAACGCAGTTGTCCAAGGGTTCTCGTGTCTTACTCGAAAGCCCAGTGGA
The DNA here is from genome assembly GCF_050624435.1 of Tenrec ecaudatus. Lineage (NCBI taxonomy): Eukaryota > Metazoa > Chordata > Mammalia > Afrosoricida > Tenrecidae > Tenrec > Tenrec ecaudatus. The sequence goes on along the minus strand of NC_134544.1, from coordinate 51,633,495 downwards.
ATCCCACCTCTCCCAAGGTGCAGCTCGCAGAAAGAATAGGGCATCATCATCACGTTGTCTTCCCATTCCGGAGCCGTTATCCCTCTCCCATTCTAAGGATGACTTTAAGCCTCAAATCTTTTCAGTGTAATATTCAGTCTGATAAGGCTCTTCCTGTTAGGAGGGGGTTGTCAACAGCAGTTGGTACATTTCTAGAAAGTAAAATTAAAAAAAGCCAGTGACCATCTTTTAAAGTGTTAGAGTCCCAGGTACAAAGCGTCTGGATGTTACATGACTGGCAGGCAAAGCTCTTAAGGAGCTCGTTCCAAATGTGCAAGTGAAGGAGTTAATGTCCTCAATTTACAGGGTGTTTATAGCGACTCTATAAGCTGCATAAACTAGATGAAAAATGTCAATGTGCTATCAAATTAATCTGATCCAGGGAGCCCTCTTCACATAGCAAGAAGGCGGCCATAAAACAAAATACAAAGCAAATGACTAACGGGTAGGAAAGGGGCTGGGGGATAGGGGAAGAGAACTTCCCATAATCAGCAAGGCCTCCTTTTCCACTCAGGAAGGCATTGCTAAAATTGCTGATTAAATGCCTCGCGTTTGGGTCACTCTAGAAATTCGAACTATCTTGTTCTTTGAACTGGCTCCTATCAGTTCCCTGCAACTTCCTGGGTTCAGCAGACAAATGCCGTGCAACATACAGTAAATTAAGCCTTCTGCTGTCAGAGCTGGAACTAGGAGGGGAGCTGAAAAGTGGCTTGATCTCAGATGATTTTTATTGGCTTCATTTACATCCTGTTAAGGTCTTCTGAGTAGCTCAAGGTGTCTTATCTATGGCTTCCAGGGGGTATTTTGCAGTCAAAGCAGTTAACATACTTCTCTCTCCCTCTCCTCCTGTCCCTTCCCTCAAGCTTCTTTTTTTTCTTAAGCCATCTTATCTTATCACACACATCTCTTCAGGGCGAGGAGAACCCATATTTATCAGAAGCCCTGCACTCTATTGTCCTGCAGGGCTCTTAGAGACAAATGGAAGTTCAAGGTAAAAGAAAATCAGTTAATCTCTTTGAGCTCAGTTCAGAAATGCCAGGGACTGTCTCACCTGTAGGGAGCTTGGTGGGTTATGTGGACAGTAGGGCTACTAGCCACAAGGTCAGTAGTTTGAATCCATCAGCCTCTCAATGGGAGAAAAATGAGGCTCTCTGCCCCAATAGACATTTACAGCCTCGGAAACCCTAGGAAGCACTTCTACCCTGTCTTCTACCCACACCAACCAAGCTCACTGCCACCGTGTCAGTGCGGCCTCCATGTGATGCTCTATGACGGGTGAGACTACCCTGTGAATTCCTGAGACTGTTCACTGTTTAGGGGTTTTGAACTGCTGACGTTGCAGCTCTCAGCCAAATGTGAGACGTTGCTGACCAGGATGAGGCTCATGTCCCTTCTAATGGACGATTACAGAATGAGCACTGCAATTGGAGTCAGACACCCAGGTAGGTAGTAAGGTGCTGGTAGACACTCACTACGTATCGAGTTGACTCTGACTCAAAAATCACCCTGCAGAATGGAGCAGTAGATTCTGATTGAGGGAGAGGCGCAGTGACCCGCAAGTCATGCCTGTAGACCCCCTTGGATCCCGTATGCATGGCACTCTAGGAGTAGGCAGCTGCGAATGCCCATTAGGGCAACACCACACAGAAGCAAATAGGAGAGCGGGGAAGTCAGAGAGAAGCCCCCCACACCCCCAGATGTGCGATGGCCTTGGCAGAAATACACGCTGCATCCACCTTCTCCAATCGCAGTACAGATACCAATCACGCCAATGTACTAAACAATCACTCCATCGGCGGGGCCGCTGGCCTTTGAAGGGCTGGGAGATCTAATTTTTGTGAAGAGCCCTCCAGCCCATGTGATCATTGGAATATCACCTCCGACCAGTCCAACTAGATTCTCTGTGGGCTGTGACCCAGAAAAGGATATTTTAAAAGCCCCTCAAGTATGCAGTCAAGGTTGACAACCCGTGCCCCCAATGAACATGAGTTAATTTGAAAAGTCCCTGTGAACGGTGGCATAAAAGCCAGACACACACACACATACACACACACACACACACCCCACCCCCTCTCTCTTTATTATTTGGGCTCACCTATCCCACGACAGGCACGCCAACACAGGGGCACATTTTCCGCATTAATTTACGTCAAATGCAATGAACCAGGTTGTTTTTTTTAATTTAGAGCTAGCAATCCTGCAAACTCCAATCAGTCACCATCATCACGTGTGAAAGAGCAATATGTGAGCAGTTACTAGGAATCTCATCTGTGTGTTTTATACTCCTTTTAAGAATCCCCATTCCTCTTCTCCTTTCGCTCCAGCACCCCGTGGGCTCCTTTATATTAGTGATAACCCCATACTTTCACCTGCGGTGAAGGCTCCCTTAATTGTCCATTATCTTGGTGTGTCAGCACAAAGGAGCAGGGGAGGAATCCTCGTCCAAATGCTTCCACCTCCCTCTCCTGAGAGCGATGCCCTTGTCAAGGCATTAAAGGCAGGGGAACCTGCCACTTATCAGAATTGTGTTTGAATCGAACCGCTGTCCTTGAAAACTGTAGGCAGTAGATAGTATCACACTGCACCGCAAGCCAGCTCCCGTTCCGTGGTGAAAAGATGCTCTCCAAGCGTGGCCACGCATCCCTCGTAGCAGCATTCTGGACAACCACGAAGACATGCTCAGTGGTCTCCTTTCTTCTTTGTCAATGGTTGAATGCAAAGAGATCTGGGGCTCAGGTTGTGCCCAAATACAAAATGAGCAGATTGGAGTCTCAAGACTTTATTTGACTGGAAACTCAGCCACTGAATCAAAGTATAAAAAGTCTTCTAGGGGCTCCGTACTTCTTAATTCTTAACACACATAATTCACAGCTATTAAAACGTCACATTCATCTTGTTATAATTGGGTGGGGGAGAATGAAGACATCTGATAAAGACATCTTTAGTGATCTTATAGACAGACTCAAAAACAAAAGCAGATGCTCAACGGCATTTAAACCAAGAATGCAAAGGAGAAAATATTATTTTCCTGTAGGGTAGCCAGTCTGGGTGACTTCCACATCTCTGCATTTCCTTGACATTTTTGTATACTTTTTTAATTCGATTTGTACCCACACTGTCTTACGAGGGGGAAAAAAGAATTTATGCGTGCTTTTTAACAAGTAAACAAGTGTACAAATTAATTCAGAGAGCAGCGATTTTGAAAATTTTCTATGTTTAATGTGCACTGCAGTTAAACTCCTTTTTCTGTACAAATTAATTTACTGCATCAGTGATCGATGTTTATGTTTAGGCAATTTTATTTCTCAGTATGGTAAAATTAGACCTAATAGTTGCAACCTGTTATGTCCAATCTGTCACTGAAATTCAAATTGCCTTTTTCCTATTATTCAAGGAGCCATTTGGAGGAATGAGAGCCATCTAAAAACGGAAGACAAACACTTCTCTGTGAGGGCTCAACAGCCTGTGTCCTCAAGCAAATCCACACACCCGTGATCTTTTCTAAGCAGCCTTTCGACATGATTTTCCTGAGCTTCCAAAACTTTGACATCTGCCAAGCCACACAAGAGAAAAATTCAGCATCAACTGGAAGGGGGTTCAGCCTTCACACAAAGTCGTCAAGGATTCTGAGCAAAACAAAAAATAAGACTTTTGGGGTGTGGAGCCAAACTCCCCACCTAAACCAGTAACACCCCAGCCACCGTGGCATGGGTGCTATCTGCCACCTCCTAGTTAGTGTTTACTTGACTTTGTCTACAGAGGCTGTTCCTTGTCCCATAAATAGACTCCACACGTTCCTTTCTTCCTGGAGAGGACTGAATTATGCAGATGCTTAAGGTTTTGTTTGGGCATTAATGGATGCAGAATTGGGAGAGGAGGAGGATTCCCTTCGCGAAAAAGTGTGGTTTGCTGGGTTTTCCTGTTTATTAAATCTCAGGCTTAGCCCTCTGGAAGTTGCTGTCAATGCATGCTGTACTCAGGGAACTCCAGTTACACACCTGAACAGAAGGATGGGTAGAGACATATGGAAGATGGTACAAAGTCCACGTGTTCTGGAAATAGGGGTAAAGGTCTCCTCTTGGAAGACCAAGAGACAAATGGAACGTAACTGGATGGGCCTTCAACGTCAATTACGATGGTGGTGGTATCGCTTCTGTTAGGTGCCAGCAAGCCGATTTTCTATTCGTGGGGATCTTAGGTGACTAAAAAAATCACTTTGTTTTCTAGCCCAGAATGTTTACAAAAGCAGGCCTTTCTCCCACAGAGCTGGCAGACACGCTGCCATCAAGTCCATGTCTGTTCATGGAGCTCCTGGAACACAGGGTCCTGGTGGGTTTTCCAAGACTGTTATTCTTTCCCAGAGTTAGAAAGCCCTGTCTTTCTCCCTTGGAGCTGACACCTTGTGGGGCATGGTCCGATCCAGAGCTGTCCAGGGAGGAGCCACGCCCTCACCCATTCAAGAGCAGTTTACAACACTTGCCTGAGGTCTTTGAGCTTCTTCAACAAAAGGGATCCACCTCAATTGTTGACATTGTCCTCACCTAGAGAAGAGAACTTCTGAAATGTTCCTACTGGAACTTTGTTTACCTGCCATCTTACTGCCCCAAGTCCCCCTTCTGGAAACTTTCCACTGAGCACTGACAGAGCCATGGGAGATTTAGGGGTGCTTAATCATGATTAGATGACCTCTATAGATGGGATTCCATATTATTAGTGGAAAACTGAACATTTCTATCAAATTCTTCCTTCCTTCTTCGGTGACCAGTATCTGGGTGGAATTCTGGCATACTGGCGCCTAGTGTTTCAATGGAATAGCCAACTGAATGATTACTTGGCCAGAATTTAACTTGTTTAATGTTACAAATTGGTGCAGCATACAGAACAGGTACCAGAGAAGGCGCACTGGTGGCACCGTGGATGAAGTCCTACCTGCTGAAAGCAAGCTCGATGGTTCGAATCCACCAGCTGCTTGGCAGAAGAAAGATGAGGCCGTCTGTCCCTGTACAGCTTTCCAATCCCAGAATCATTATGGCGCCGCTGATATCTGCCAGGCGCTGGGCCTGACTCGGTGGCAGTGGGTTTGATTTGGGGCTTAGTCTCTAGTGGCAGAATTCTGGGTGACACTGTCGTTAAGCACTGGGCAGCTAACCAAAAGGCTCAGCCTCGCCAGCTGCTCTGCAGGAGACAGATGTGACAGTTGGCGTCCAAAGATTACAGCTTTGGAAACCTACGTGTTCTGCTCTGTCCTGTGGGGTTATTATGAGCTGATATTGACTGGGCAAGCATGTGACCGGAAGCTCCAGGGGATGTCCCCTCGGGGCCCGCTGGGAAAGCAAGAGAAAAGGACTGGCAGTGTGTGCCCCTGTCCACCATGGACACTTTATTCTCAACGTTCCACCCAGATATGGAGCGGGAACATGACTAAAGGGAGTGGCTATTTGTTTCAAACTAATGACCACAGCAGCAGAGCTTGATTTTGAGATGATTCTAAGAAAACTGACATGGTTACCTTTCTTGTTCCTTCTCTTTATTAAAAAAAAACCTTCCCATCATTTTAAAATTCCAAGACAAACTCATTTCCTCAGAAGATTGCTTAGATCATCACGCTGATTAATAATTTTACTTGGAGGCAGGACTGATTAATGTGGATTATTCAACTGATTAATACTGTTACTATATCACAGATCCAAGCGAGCACTAAGTGTCTTGTTTTCCAATTTTTAAAAATTATTGAAATAGGTTCTAATTAATTTGATTTGGTTTTCCAAAGTTTGGAGTACATCGTGGGAAACTGAAGAGTTGTCCCTCTTTTTTGGCCGCCTCAACAACACACACACACACACACAAATGAAAATGGAACAGGATGTTTCACTGTATTTTAAAACTCAGGGCTCAGGTGGTAAGGATTTATTATTCATTGAGAGAGCCATTGACTTCTAAATGTCAAAAGAATGAATGATGTGGGTATTTGAATGACCAGGACCTCCGCCTTCTCACTCTTCTACACTTCTGAGTTCTCATGAAACCAGAGTCTCCCCACGGTGATAATGGTGAACAGGGAATCACACTCATCCTGGAGGCCAGAAGCAACTCCAAGGTACTGTGGGCCGAGCTCTCAACCCTGTGTGTAGAGGCTCGACCTTTCACATCACAGAGAAGTTCTAGCACACAAGCATGATCACACACCGATCAGCCCACTGCTAAAAACCCAGAGTCCTTGTGAGCCTCTGTGACCCTCTAACTATGTCCCCACTCACAAGCGCCTGCTGGTCCTGACATCTCGGGAAGCTCCAGCCCCCATGGAGCCTCTCAAGGCTTCCAATCACCCCGTCACAGAAACCATGTGTCCAAACCCCAGCTTCTCACAAGAGTTCCCGACCCTCCGATATTTGCGATAGCGAACCTCTGCTTCTGACACGCATCAAAGGTAAGAGGGGGGGACCTTGCTGCTTTCTGGAGCCCAGCCAAACACATTGCTGTTTGGCCTATCATTCAGAGAAGCCTTTAGCATGTACCAGAAGCATCTTCAGGGAACCGGAAAAGGTACCCCTCCCACCATGAGGAGACATTCCAAAAGGTACCTCTCTAATAGCAGAATTACATTTTAAATGTCCCTTGTGCTAGTTACTGCAAGCGCTGGCTTTCTGCCCCAGTCGTCCACACACCTAGTTTCTGGGGCCTTGGTACTGTTTGCAGGCTACACAGCTGTGCCTCAGTCCTTTTTCTATCAACTAAGCATAACCCCAAACTCAAAACTCGCTGCCATCGAATCTCCTCCAATTCACAGCCATGCTATTAGGGGCAGAGTTTCCCAGACTAAATCCTTACGGGAGTAGAAAGACTCACCTTTCTCCCACCGAGCAGCTGCTAGTTCCAAACTGCTGACCTTGTGGTTAGCAATTCAACATGCAACCAACTAGGCCACCTTGCACAGCGAAAACACAAAAAACAGGAACAGAAAACACGCACACACATGCACACACATATGGACTAGCTTGAAACTCTGATCCTCATTCATACCATGATCCCTTTGGAAAACATGTAGTGAATTTCAAGTGATCAATTAAGTACACTTTGGAACATAAGCTTTGTATAAGCTGATATCTGCCTTTCTTTTAAGTGGTGCTTTTGAAAACTTTATATATCGTATGTACTCGTGTTTAAGCTGAATTTTCTAGCACATTTTATTGCAATTTTTAAGTTGGTGCCTCAGCTGATATTCAGGTCGACTTGAGTGTGTATGGCAAGTGAATCAACTTTGCGCTGGCAACTTTTCCTTGAGCTCACTTATGCAAAGTTGTTTCATCTCAGCATGCCTTTTAAAAAAGAGAGATTTGAAAATGCCATTAATTTTTCCGTGGGTCATCAATGAGTGCGTTTAGAATGCCCACTGTCTTTACTGCTTATTTTTGTACCTGCGGGATTTTTGTTCTAAAGAGCCACATCAGTTGGCAGTTATGTGGCTGAGGGAAGACAGGACGAGGTACGTGGCTTGTGAAAGTCCCTATTATTTTCTTATATTAGTTTTATCATTCTTGCTTTCATCCATCCAAAAGGCATTTTGCTAGGAAGAAGCAATAAAAACAATTGAAATTTCTGACCATCTGGTTTAAGACAACTATGAATGCCATTGGGTCGGTTCCAAGTCAGAGAGACCCGACACAACAAGATGAAAGCGCTGCCCAGCCCCGCGCCATCTTGACAAATGTTGCTATGGTGGAGCCCATTGTGTAGTCCGTCTAGTTGAGTCTTCCTCTTTTTCACTGGTCCTCTAGTTTTCCAAGCATGATGTCCTTCCCTGGGGTCTGGTCCCTCCTTGTAGCATGTCAAAAGTATGTAAAATGAAGTCTCACTAACTATCCTCAATGCTAAGGAGCATTCTGGCTGTACTTCTTCTAGGACAGATTTGTATACACAGGCAAATCTGTAGCAAAGAACCTCATTAAAATGTTAAGGAGCAAAGATGTCACTGTGAGGACTTAGGTGGTGCACCTGGCCCTAGTCATCCATTTGCAATTGCCTCAGGTGCATGCAAATGCTGGACGGTGAATAACACTGAAGAATGGATGGCCTTGAATGATGGTGTTGGTGAAGAATATTGAATGGACCAATCTATCTTGGAAGAAATACTCAGAAGCGAGGGTGATGAGACTATCTCTCGCCTACGTTGGGTGCATTATTAGGAAGGACCAATTCCTGGTGAAGGTGCATTATGCTTGGCAAAGAAGATGGTCAAAGAAAAAACAGAGAAAGTCCCTCAATTAGATGGATTGACACCAGGGCTGCAGTGGGGGCCTCAGCTACAGCAACAACTGAGGAGGGCTGAGACCAGCATTTCACTCAGTGTACGTAAGAGTGTGTGGAGTTGGAACCAACTTGAAGCCATCACACTGCAACATTCAGAAAGAAACAGGAATCATTCTTTATTACAGATTTCCTTTCTGCTTTCACTTAGTTTTTCCCTTTTCAGAGAGAAAAAAAATTACTCATGTCACTGATGATTAAATCTTTTATACTATGACCCATAATCCTTGAGAAAATAGAAGCAGCATCTGCGTGTGCAAGACCCCCTGGATTGTCCCTGTGCCGTGCCCCCACCCCCCCAGAGAAGAAGCATCATTTTGGGAGACACAGGTCTAGCTAATCTATGGGCTGTATTTTATATTGTTGCTATTAATACAAATGATCAAGGCCAAAGATAGGCTATCACTGAGACGGTCAAAATGAAACGTGTTCTTGTCATCTTTTGAAGTTTCATTTATTGTTTTGGGTTAATGTCACTGTTATTATTCATTTTCCTTCCATCATCCTGTAACTTGACTTAAAGAAACATTTTTGCTTTCTGGTAAATTTTCTAGACTTAATTACTAGCATGTTACCTTTGAGTGAGTTCAACTTGGACATTGATTTTCTCTCCTTGCCTAAGAGAGGGCCCTGTTCAATACTCATCGATGTTTGCTCTCTCCCTTTTGTCACTTTTCTTGTGCTCCATCCTAACCATACCCTTTACTGTGGCTGCGGCCAGGTGACCTATGCTGTTGACCAGACCAGGGAAGAGTCGCCCTGGTGCTGCTCATTCTAAAGATTCTCCTATTCGATAGTGCTCACGAATTCTCAGACTAGCTCTTGCTAATATCCCACTGGGGCAAAGATAATTGTGACAACTGGCCCAAAGGACAAGAGGATTGAATTTGCAGGCTTGCCCCAGTCCTGCTCTCTGATCCAATCATTGACTTCACCGACTCACCCGTGAGAGCTCCGGCACTAATCCTAGTCGCTGCAAAGATGACCCTCCCATCAGATTATCCGGTAAAGCTCACTTACAGAGAAGTGCACGCAAGCACACTGAGCCATGTAACAAAACCATAAACCCAAACTCACCGCCACCAGGTTGACGGCGACTCACAGGGACCCCACAGGACAGGGTAGAACTGCTTCTGTGAGTTCCTGAGACAGTAACGGTCGTTCTCCCACAGAATAGCTGGTGGTTTCGAACTGCTAACCTTGCAGCTCACAGTCCAACACGTAACCACTACGACACCAGGGCTCTTGATGTAACAAGAGTCACCATCACCATAAAGGTGGGTGAAGGGAGACGTCGGACAGTTTAAGACATGATCAAATAATAATTTATAAATTATCAAGGGTTCGTGAGGGAGTGAGAAGTGGGGAAGGAGGGGGAAAATGAGGAGCTGATATCAAGGGCTCAAGTAGAAAGCAAATGTTTTGAGAACAATGATGGCAACAAATGTAAAATGTGCTTGACACAAAGGATGTATGAATGGATTGTGATAAGAATTGTATGACCCCCCAATAAAATGATTTTTAAAAGAAAAAGTACTGTAAAAGTATAGCACCGACAAAACACACAACCTTCCTCTAGGTCTTTAGTGCTTACCCCTCCCCCACGCTATCATGACCCCAATTCTATCTTACAAATCTGGCTAGACCAGAACATGTACACTGGTACAGATAATAATAGCTTGCAATACAGGGAATCCGGAACTGATAAACCCCTCAGGTCCAATAAGGTGGGCAGCAATACTAGGAGGGTAAGGGAAGGGGGATGGGGAGTAAGAGGGAACTGATCACAATGATCGACATATAGCCCCCCCCACCCCCGACCATGGGGACGGATAGCAGAAAAGTGGGTGAAAGGGGGCAGAGTTCAGTGTAAGACATTAAAAAAAAAGAATATAAATTATCAAGGGGACATGGGGAAGGGAGAGGGAAAAAATGAGCTGTTACTAAGGGCTCAAGTAGAAAGAAAATGTTTTGGAAAAGATAACATATATACAGATGTGTTTGACACAATGGATATATGCATGGACTGTGATCAGAGCTGTAAGAGCCCCCAATAAAATTGTAAAAGTTCTGCAAGAACTCCATGGATGAAGTACCAAGCACATCTCGAAACCAGCCTCAAATGCGTTCTTTAAATTTATCCTTAAAGATGAAGCAGAAGTTTGCCAGGTAGACAGGCCACCCCCGGAGTGTAAACCAAAGTGAAAATGCAGTGATCACTACACCAAAGTTGCTATGATGTGAAAAGACAAAAGAATGAAAACTTATCTGTGACTAAAACAGCCTGAAGATCTTTTTAAAATTACTTAACAGTTCCAACGCCTCAGTTACACACCCACAAATTGTGGTTACACGACTGTAGGTGAAGTGTCTGCATCAGTTGTTTTCTAAACAGTTTCCCGGGAGAGGCTAGTGGGCAGCCAGGCTCCAGTGGCAAAGAGCTAGAACGCTGGATCTGTGGTTGGACGTGTCAAACGGCACAGTAACAGAGTCAGGGGCCAGCTCACAATGTGCCTACCATGTAAGAGCGGTGAGCTTCTTTGCCGGCAGCTGGGAGCTGCTGACACGTTTCACTCCGCAGTGATGGGGTTCCATCAGAGCACTCTGGATCCGAGGCAGCAGATGAGGCTGGAGGCAGGGAATCTACTTAGGAAGCTGTGGCAATGGTCCAGGTTAAGAAAGAGAAAGCAGCAACAACCAAAAAAAAGCTACAGGAGGACTAGCCGCAGTCACAGAGAAGAGTGGCGGGGACACATCCACCTGATCTGAGGAACACACAAAAAGGCTTGGTGACTAATTACAGATAATTAGAAGGGAAGCATTTCTGTGATGGCTGTTCCTCCCAAATCCCTGGCCATTATTTCCACTGTTGTCACTACAGGACTGGTTAGCGCAATTGTTTACAATAGGTATTTGGGATACGATCCTAGTTTTGAACCCTGGATCTAAGAAAAAACCCAGACTCAATTCCAAAGGTACAGATTGCCGTTGTAGAGAAAGCCAGCAGCTGGCTTGCAACTTCACATGAGCGCTCTCTCTCATCTCTCCTCTCTCTCTCTCATACACACACCCTCAAAGGGAGGCCAAAGGAGCCTACAATTGTGTTCAATTAGCACAAAGCAGTTATCTCTATTTAAAATTAAAATTTTATGTGATAATATTTAAGTCACAACCACCTTTAAACCTAAATGTTACAAATTATACCAGGGTTAAGAACCTAGAAAAAAACAGGCAAAGATGACAACATAATATTGAAATAAGAACAATTTACATGTTAATGTTTACATGCTAATGTTTTTTGTCACAGTTCTGGGGAAACAATGTGCCATGTTGGACATATATTATGAAACTGTTGGGAATTTAAATGCTGAGCTTCTTAACACAGGCTTTTAAGGTAAGCTAGCCTTATGGTTTTCTAAATAATCTGAATGAGTACGGCTTATTTGGAACACTGTATTGATGTTTACAAAAATCCCGTCATCCTGTGTACATTGTTTTCTAAATTCATCTAGATAAAGAACTTTGAGTAAAACCATTAACCCACTTCTCTTACTTATTCCAATAATCAGTCCAATGACATTTAAGAACCCTGGCAATGGAACACAAATTCCCTTCTTTCATAAATGGATAAAACTACAAACACTCAATGCTTTAAAATCCAAGTAGTAACATAGTAGCCGGTCTAAGTCGCCAAGCACTTACCGAGAACCTAATGATGCTTACTATACTTTAAGAGGTTAGGAAACTACAGTCTGCAGGCCAGGTGCAGTCTGATTTTGCAATAAAGCTTTATGGGAAGACAGTTATGTTCATTTAAGCGTTGTCGATAGGGCACACCCTGGACCTGTCATCAAGAAAACGGGTAGACCCTGGAGAAGAACATCATGTCTGGTACAGTAGAGGGTTCGTGAAAAAGAGGGAGACCCTCCGTGAGAGGAACTGACACCGTGGCTGTAACAAGAGGCTGAAAGCACAGCGACTTTCATGAAGATCCGACCAGACTGGCCAGAGTCTCTCCCTCCTGCGGAACATGGGCTTGCTAGGAGTTGGAACTGCTTCCCATCCCTAAGTGGTCCAGCGGAAACAGTAACCACAGGTGATTTGGTAGAAAGACTTGGAGAATTACATCTAAAAGACCATCAGAGCACAGTTCTCCACTGGCACAGCCTGAGTTGGAAGAGGCTGGATGGCAACTGGTGTGCGGTTGGCTTTTCTTTCTGTGGGGCTTCCACAGAGCATGGCGACCAAGACCAGATGGCTCACAGGGCCTGGCGTATTTACTCACTTGCCTTTTGCAGTAAAAGTTTGCCTGCCCTTACGATACCAACATCCTTGTATGTATTAGCAATCTTCTCTCGGATACTGAGAGCCGATATTTCTGTCACCATGTATGTTTTTTTGCTTTTTATCTGCCGCCTTGGTTAAAATAAAAGAATTGGAGCCTGCCAAAGCTTTCCTATGGCCGCACCCATTGAAGAAAGGAGACTGAAGGGTGGCAATCATCTTCTACATGAACGAGGTCCTGACATTGACCTTGTGCACACATTCAACTCTGTTCAGGGCTGTGAAGGAATTTCCTCTTTCTCAATCATTTTTGCATTTGTCCACCATTCTGGTATGGAATCTATTTGAACAGCTTTCCTATTAAGTCAGCCAGCTTCTAGAATCTTTTATATTATTTAACTGTCTGTGACTTAGAGGCCCAAACTCTCCAACCCTCGGCATTCAGACCTAACCTATGCATTATTATCAGAGATTTACTTGTCACATTCCACTGAGGAATAGATCTATCGGAAGCTATTTTCTATTTGGAGTTCTTACTTTGTAAAACTTTTTAAAGATCTAAATGTGTTCCTTTTACTCCCTTTAAGAATAATTGTTATATACATGAATTTGTGCCTTCAGCAAAGACTAGAATAATCTTTCACCTACTGACCTCTGATGCTAATGTCTGTACGGGTGCCAGGTTCTTCAGAAAGCAGCTGCCAACCATGTTATCCTCCATGTAGTGAGCGCTGATCTTATCTTTCCCTTTGGTAAAATGCCTTGGCAGCCTAGACACCATGCCCTGGAGCTGTGAGTTATACAGATGTTTAAGGACTTGCTGCTGACGTCACTCAATAACGTTCACATCACTCAATAACGTTCACGTTCACGCCCTCTCGCAATAGGGATTGCTTAGCTACATTTGCTTTCGCGTAGCTCGGTGTGTTTAAGAAATCAGTATGTGGGTAAATGATGCTTACGTGAAATAGTAAAAGAATCTATAAACGCCAAAATGCATTCTGCGAAATGCTAACTTCACGATTCCCAAGTATCCGCACGCTTGCTGTCATAACACCCAATCCAATCACCCAGATGCTCTCTCTTGCTCTTGGATCTTCTAGCAAGTGGCATGCACAAAAGAACATCCCGTGTCAGTCCTAATACGGACCTACATGTTCTCAAAGCTATCGGTTTTCATTACATATTGCTGTTCTCCGAGGATGTTGACAATGTCACTTTGCTGTGTGCTTTTAGGAATAGTACTTGGTACAGAAGCAAACCAAGCAGTCTATAGAACTGCTGTCTCTCCTCTCCCTCTTTCCAGATCTAGCTGTCCAACTATCAGCTCTCTGTTTTATGTAAAACTACAGATGTCTTCGTCTTAATCAAGCTTCTAGGACATTCCAGAGGAATAAACAACACCAGCATTGCAGCTCTACCATACTTCTTAAACCCAAGATTTATTAGAGCAGCCTGTTCCAAGATCTCTTAACTTTAAAAAGATGATTTAGTGTTCCTGTTTCTATAGCAGGGGCTTAATCCATGCACTGAAACTCTCTCTTTGTCCCCATGCAATACAATAGTCAGAGAGATTCCCAACTCTACAGTGTCATCTTATCCAAATCCTTTGAAACCCTAAGCAGTTTGCTCAATCTCAATCATCCCTGTACCGACACCGCAGACAATCAATACAAATGCAATTTGTTGGCAGTGACATTGCAGAAACAGTGTCCCAGAATCCTCTGCAGTATGCAAGAGCATATTTCATAGTCACCGCGGATTCCAAAGTGGCAAAACATAAAGCTCCAATTAAAAAATGCACTCTTGGTGAACAGCTAAATATTTTGCTTCCTAACTTTTTCTCCTTATACAAGGGATAATTTGAGGAAAATTATCTCCACACATGGTATTGATTAAGTCAGGGCTGTGATTTCTCTGATTTCACACTGTTGCATTTTCACTGGGTGTGCACCGTGTAATTTAACCAATCAAAATATGTTCAAGCACCGGTATTTAAAAATTAAATTATGCTCGACAATCATTATTTTATGTATTTTACTTGTACCCTTTCCAGACTGGAGGAAAATAGGCCTTTCTGGATGTAATCAAAAAGGAAGCAGGACAGGAAAATAATAAGGTGTAAAAGCACATATTATCCCGATGTATGTGGCTAATAGCGTTCGCATGGCATTCGCACCCTCCTTACTGCTCCCAGTTTACTACTGTTCCTACTAATGCTGGAGTCCTAGGGGGGGTTCTATAAATAAGACATTTGTATAGAAAACTAGGAAAAAATGAAAGGTTATAATATTAACATACCAAACTCATTTTTAATTAAAGAAATAAAAAAGCCCTGTCTTTAGGGGGTTTGGGGAAATAAGGTAGTCAAATGAGACCAATTAACTCCATTAGCTTCTGCAAATACCTACATTTCTAACACATTCCTATTTTTCCATCTGCTCCACAATTAAATGTGTCTACAGATTAACATTTTATTTATGATTCAGGTCCTGATTCATAAAAAAATGTGCACATATTATACGAAGGTCTAACGATTTATGGGGGGAAATCCAGAGGAATCCATTGTGATTCATTTTGTGGTTGGCGTTGTGTTTTGCCCCTTGTGCCAGGCAGTCGGGATCACAGAGCAGGGATCCTGGAGAATCAGCTCCATGGCGTCCAGTTCTCTCTCTCTCTCTCTCTCTCTCTCTCTCTCTCTCTCTCTCTCTCTCTCTTTCTCTCTCTCTCTAAAATAAGGCCCTTTCTGCAAAATTGCCTCCTTTCTTGTCGGCTGCCTTTCTTTATTCTTGTCTCCTAGTAAGTGGCATCAGAGTTTTCGTCTTCAGTCTTTTATAAAGTTCTTCCCCACTCTGGCCTGACATTCACATTAACTTCAATCCCCACGGTGTAGCCGTAATGTGCTGGAAATGCTTCATATCTAAGTTTTAAAGGCTGGGCAAGTGCCCGGGCTTCCTACTGGCTTAAACAGTAGCGCAGAGCTTTCAAAATATGCTGCAAGAGTAAACAGAAACCAGCGTGCGTACGCGGGTGTGTGCCGGTTCCCGTGAAGTACTTACAAAAGCCTCATCCCTAAGACAAACCAACTTTCTTAACACAGCATTGACTGCCGTTCCACTGCTCCGGGAATGCAAACAACAGGCATTGTGCTAAGTGGGCGTGCGTCATTTCATTTCACTTTCACTTCTCTGAGAAACGCCTTTATAGTTTGGGCGGACGCGCCACCTTTTCGTTTGCTCAACTACAGAAGTACTTGTCCATCCATGAAATCCGGACACCTCTACTAATAACAAGATCACGCTTTAAAAACAATGGATGTTCCTGGCGAACCTCACAACGCCACCAGGTTGTGTTTCTACAAGGGATGGTGCCGGTTCTTGGTATGGGCCCTTTCGGAGTGGAGCAGGTACCACCGGATCGGTTCAGACCAGTCCTACCTGCTTCATTCCTGACCCAGGGAACACAAATGTCATGAGCTCAAATTCTGTAAAAGGCGGGTAAACTGCAATAGTAACTGGAGCAGGAAAAATGACCTGTCCGCACACTGCTGGGAACTTAATTTCCCTCGCAGAGAGCCACAAAGGCTGCATGTGTGTTGCATAGCAACCGACTCTCCTGAACAACAGCATACGATTGAAGGGTGCCCAGCTCAAAGATGGCGGCCCACTGTGCCGCTCCACAGTCCTGGCAGCAATCCAGTCTCCTGCATCAGGCTCCCAAAAGGGCTCGCTGCGCCTCTCCCAAGTCCTCCTGTCCACGGCTTCCACCTGTCATTTTTCCCATTCTGATTCAACATTATCACACTGCTTCACCCAATTTTTTAAAAAGCAGGATTTCACTTCTCCAGCCATGACTAAGTTGGTGCAAACTGGCTTGAAAGCGTTGGGTACCAGGACCTCTACCATCTGAAGGATAACGCACCACTGTTTCCATCTCTTAGCACTGCAGGGAAACAATGTAGGGGAAACAACGGGGAGTTTCTGTGCCTTCCCACTCTTACCATCTATGTGGCAACAGTGAAGGAGGCCTCTTGGTGTCGTGGGTAACCCGTGGAGCTGCTAAGCACAAAGTCAGCAGTTTGAAACCAGTATGTACTCCATACGAGAAAGATGAGGCTTCTTAATCTCATAAAGATTTATTTGTGGAGACCCTCTGGGGTAGCTCTCCTCTGTCCTCCAGGGGCACTATAAGTCAGAACTGAGTTAATTCCAACACAGTGTGTGTGTGTGTGTGTGTGTGTGTGTGTGTGTCTTTCTCACTATCATCAAACAGATTCTGACTCCTAGCAACCCATTAGGACAGGGTCGGACTACCCGCTGTGGGTTTACCAGGCTGTGAATCTTTTCAAGAGTGGAAAACCTCATCTTTATGTCTCGGAGCAGTTGGTGGGTTCGACTTGCTGACTTCATGGTTAGCAGTCCAAGCTTGAACCTGCTGTACTCCCAGGGCTCTTCTTCAGGTTCAGATATTGGTGGCTAATTATGAGACCATTCCATACAGTGGAATCAATGAAACGATGCAAACATTAGTTATAATATCATTGTCGACAGGTCTGCATTTTCAAAAAGACAAAAGCATGTCTCTACCCTAAATCAGTGTATTTCAATCCCATGTGATAGCAAAAATGTTCTCATAATAAAGTAGCACCATATCCATCAGCTGTGATCAAGGATAACTGTCCACACTTCTTCTTTTTAAAGAAATTCTCATCCACCTATAGCCTACTATCATTTAATTCAATAAGGTTTCTTCTTGGCAGAACCTGACTGATTTGTGGTTGAGATTGAATTACAGAGTCTAAGAGTTGACATTTGGCTCGAGGTGCCTTCTGTAGCCCCGCCCCACGTGAAGCGCAGACACGGAGCACAGGAGATCCCGTGTCTCCTCCCATCCTAGAGCTCCCTCCCACAGTGAAGCATGGGCATCAAAGGAGGAAACTGGAGCAAAATCAGGAGAAGAAAGCAAAACACTAGCAAGCCCATTGCTCATACAGCCTAGCATCCCATTGTAAAATATGGACTTGTTGCCCCTCAATCTCAACTGACACCGCTGTGTGCTGCTGGATTGGTGCCCTTGGGTTGATTCCAGGCCTCTGTGGTTTCCCCATCCTCCCTTCCTTTGACGGGAGCAGTACCATCCATCAGAAAGCGTGCCTGAAGGAAACCGACCCACTCGATGTAAACCCTCAGTATATGTTATGCAAATTTATTAGGACTCAAACCACAAGTATAAACACACACACTGTGGAAAATCCACAAATAGCACTTGATGTGACTGTTCAGACAGTCTTACTGTATTCCCAAACAAGGGTAATGTCTCCGGCTAGCCAGCACACTCAGACGTTTAAAGCCACGTCGATGTGCAGGGAGCCTATTTAACAGTATGCAGCTTTTCTTGTTTGCCTGTCTCGTTTGGTCCAGGAACGTGGAATTACTGCTGTGATCTGAGTTATCTGATCATTACCCAGAGCATGAACCTGTTGGCGAGATTACTTTATATTTTACAATGATGACTGTAACCGGTACTCGTTCACTATTCTAGAACAGTTGTGAATTGTTTAGCGGTTAATAGGTTTAGCTCTTTATCCTTGGAAAACAGAATTAAAAAGGAAAAGTTGAGAGTTTAATATCCTATTCTTCAAATTTGGATAAAACTGCAACCAGCTATCACAAAACTGTAAATACATTCATTCCAACACGAGAATGTATACGGTGCGCTTTGCTTCTCAGGTTTGCAGCTATTTTAGTAACTGGGTTTATTTTTCTTTGCCATTTCATTTCTTATAGAAGCCAAGCACATATTTTAATCTCTTCAAGGCATTCATGTTTGATCATGGGAACGTTTGTTTCATCCATTCATTTGTCAAGCACTCACTGAATACTTACTATGTTACAGGCAATGTGCTAGATGATAAGTAGAAAGATGGAACCGATTCAGCTTTCATTTGGCATCATTGACTTGACATCACTATTGTACCTAAGGTGATAACCCAGCACAAACTCAAATTTCAGCAAAGCTGAAGATAATCTACAACTATGATCAAAGAACACGTGCCCTGGTGGCGCAGTGGGTTACACATCAACTCTACCAGGCACTCTGACGAGCTAACGATGAGGCTTTCTGCCCCCAGAGAAATTTACCATCTCCACAACCCAAAGGGGTCGTGCTACTGAGTCCTACAGGGTCACTAAGAGTCAGAATTGCCTGGAAGGCAATGGGAGGGTAATGATTAAAGGAGACTACCATGTAACGTGGCTCCTGTGTTGCTATGGTGCTGGAGACTATTCCAGCAATATTTCAAATATAAGCAGGGTCATTCATGGGCAATAGGGTTCAGCTGAACTTTCAGACTGAGACATAATAGGGGGGGGGAGATCATGATCTACTTCCAAAAAATGGCCAAGGAACACCTTTGGAAACACAAAAAAAATCGCGTTTGCTTTGAAGCCACCCTCAGGACAGATCCATCTCTGGGGATGATATTATGTTTGGTGAAGTAGAGGGCCAATAGAGGGCAAGGGAGAACTTCAAGAGCTGCGCAGTGGTTGCACCAATGGACAAGATCATGCAGTGACTGAAAGGATGACACGAGGTGGGACAGTGCTTCATTCTGTCCTAGGTAAGGGTGTCACGAGTCAGAATCAGCTCGAGGGCAACTAACAGCAGCACCAAAGAAAAACGTGGTTGCCTCCAGAGGAAGGGCAGTGGAAGAGCCAATGCGGGAGAGGTCGTGGAAGGACAGTTATGCAACTGAGATGATGGGGCATTTCAGGTGCGCTTGTGTCAGGAGCGTGTCTGATTCTATCCTTGAGGCTTTAAGGTTGAAAACAGACCCCCCAAGAGGGCTAACAGGGAGTCTTAATGGTTGCAGTGGATTACACACTGCTCTGCTGACTGAAAGGATGTTGGGAGAAAGATGAGGCTGGCTGTACCCACAATTAACAGCCGTGGATACCATATAATGCAATTTCACTCTGTTCTATTGGGTCACTGTGAGTCCACATATACTTCCGTGGACAACGGGCACATGCCAAAGACAGGTCCCAGTGGCTAGAAGATGATGCCTGAAGGGCGAGTACTTCAAAGTCTTTGTTAGGAAGTGGCTCAGTCCAAGGACGAAAGGCGAGAGCAAAGGGAGGCAGGGGAACAGTGTTGGGGGGCGGGGAAACACAAGTGTGCGAGGTCAATGAGGACAGCACTCGGGGTGCAGACTACTCTTACGTCAAGGAGATAGGGGTCAAATGGTGGAGAACCATTGAGAAGGCACGCCATGGAGGGAGCTTTAGAAGACGGTCATATTTCCTTGAAAGCCCCCCAGATGTAGCTGTCAGAACGGAACCTTGTGGGTGGGGAGAAAAAGCACAAGATAAAACAGAGAGATGGGAACACAGCTGTAGGATGTGGAGCGTGAGAGGGTTGTCATTTCATCACTGAAACTGGGCGGGAAACTGGTAGGGCCCATTCAGGGGCTGGTTGCATATAAAGTTTTGTCGCCTTGGGACAAACCAAACTCAAACTGAATTGATCTCCAAGTTCTTTTAACTCAAAAACTATAATGATTGCAAAGATCTATTTGAGAAAAAGGACATTTAGTTGACAGCCATTTCGATCCTTTTTTAAAATTATTTACTTGTCATTAGATGCCTTTGCATTTAATATCAGTATCAATCGATGGGTGAGTTTGATGATAGGGCAGGAAGTCTACCCTCAGAATACCACAGACACCGTTTCTCTTTTTTTGGGTAAATTCATGAGAGAATAGATTTCTGTGTTCTCTTCTAGCTGTATAGTTCTCAAATTTTATGACTGTTCAAGATGCAAGGCTAGCTGTCTATGAGGCAGAAATTCATTCACAGGTGATATTTCCTGCCTTTTCTATTTTTTTCCCCTGATAATGGCTAATTTGAGTCTCCAGAGACAATGGGCAAGTTCCCTAGAAAACATATGAATCATGACCTGCCACAGTGGTTAGGCAACAGTTCACCTCCTCCCTGGAAAGCACCTTCCAACTCCTCGGGGATACTTGTAGATGGTCAGATGCATCCACCCAAACTTTTTATGGCTCTTCTGATCAGCCCGGTAGCTGCTTATGAGACACAGTTTTAGGGGCTTTTGGGAAGATGTTTGTATTCCATTAGTATGGGAAAGCTCATCAGCATTCCAGGTTCTCTTGAATGTCACTATTTTGTGTAAATTCCCAGAACATTAGACACATGTACCCACCAACACACCTACCCATTCAGATGAAAAAGAGAAAACCCTCAAAATGTACATTGGCTCAGCTGCCAATTCAGTGATCCATGTAGTATTTCCCTCCCCAAGGATAGATTATACATTGCATGAAGATAGCTACATGTTACATGATTTATAACAAGAGGCACTTACTCGGAAAACTGATAATCACTATCGTAATCATAATACTAAAAGGTTTACAATCGCTTACTCGTCATTCCCGTCTTTGTTTTCTCAAAGTCACGGGCTTTGCTCCCCCTGTAGCAGCGGGTATTGGTGATGAGGTTTCGATAACACCACCGAAGAAATGCCTTCGTTCCGGCAGAGAGCATCCTTAGAATAAATGCCCATCGACTAATACAAAATGTACGGCTTGCCCAACATGAATTACAGTGATAGGATTAGGTCCAAAGGGAGCCATGACAACTCTCTACAAGGAACTCAAAGGTGCAAATGGCAAGGAGGGAAAAGAATTATTTAAAGAGGTCCGAGGCGGATGTGAAGAGGGATTCAATTACAGCAAAGGAACATTCAGGGTTCACATCAAGAATAAAAATCCTAATGGCAATATGGTAAAAGAGTAGCTTCCTGGGTAATATGTGGGGCAGTCTCAAGGACGGAGGGAAGTTATGGTACGTTGTAACGGAAAGAACAGTGGAAACAGGCCACCACAGGAATCACACGCTGGCAAGAGGACAGCATACTCTCCTGTCCTCCATAACGAAAAACAAGGTATTAGACTGAGAATTAGACTGGATGATGCATCACACATGACATTATCATAAATGATATTGAGAAATGTGGTCTGTTGACAAAAGACCCCCCCTATGTGTTGTGCACTTCCAGGGGGCTCCCAACCCAAAATGTTTGCAAGCAGAAAACTCCTATTTAGGTATCAAGTCGCATAATAAAAACGATACCCACCGTTGATTGAGTGGTGACAGTGTACCAGGCAGCCTGCTCGGTGCTTTCCTGTGGCTGCTGTCGGGTGCCAGCCATCGTGTCAGTTCTGAATCATAGAGATCCTGTGGACACCGATCGGCCCTGCTCCACCCTCACAACTGTTCCTGTGTTTGAGCCCAGTGTTGCAACCACTGTGTCCACCCATCTTGCCGCTTGACGTGTGTCAACTGAATTGTGCTTCACAACAACAATGAAAGACCCTTCAAGATCTACATGGGCAAACGTGTGTGGTCTTATGTGTACCTAGGAGTCCCTGGGTGTCACCTAGCTCGAGCGCTTGACTACTAGCCAAAAGGTCGGCCATTCAAATCCACTCAGAGACACCTAATAAGAAAAGTGTGGAAATCTACTGCCCAAGAGTCCTGGTCTTGGGAAGTCCTATGGGGGCAGTTCTATGGTACATATGTGCACTGAGGGGGGGGTCGCTCCTGGGGGAAGGCTCTGTGAGTTGATATAAAAACAACAGCAACAAGGTGTGCCTGTGATTAACGAGTTTCTAGGTGGTAGAAGCGAGATTCGAACCCCTGCAGTATACAGTTCAAATTCTGAGCCTTCATCTACTGAGTATACTACTAACAACACCAGGACTTCAAAGAGACTGAGAGTCTTGTCCTGAATCTTCAAACCCAGCCTGTAAGGGATGGCTGAGAAGCAGGTTATCCTTCCCCAGAAGCAGGATCAAAGCACTTGCTTACTCCAAATTGGCCCAATCTACCTACAGGTCTCAGCCAAGTTTGTACTTACAATTTACCAGAAAAGAAACTTTTTTAGCAGCCCTCTGATTCAATTCTTGCGACCCTTGTGAAATAAACCTTCTTAGGGCAGAGTTATGGTATCAATTTGCTCCAATACAACAAAAATGTACGCTGTTATGTACTCAAGAGGTTCAAAACTAGCAGGGGATCCGATTAGTGCGTCTCCGAAGTAGTTGGAGAGGGCACCATGGGCACAAGCTTCCAGCAGCAAAGGGAAGAGGGGAACTGAAGGGAGCCCAGAAGAAAACAAGGTCAGGTATTGCCAGGGGTCTGGAGACAGAATTCCAAGAGCACTCCTTCCTTCCACATGCTGTGCAGGGAGGGTGTGCTGAGCATCTACCGTGTGTCCGATGCCGGAGGGACATCAGGGAGTGGTGTCCCAACTCCGTGGGGGCTTCCAGGTAGTCCAGAGACAGGTATTATGTGACCTTCGGTGGTTGACGAGCGAACCATGAGTATAATGTAGACACAGGTTCAGGGAAGGCCTCCCAGAGGACACATCCCTTAAAAGTACGAAAGAAAAGGCGAGACGGGATTGTTTCTGGCTGCATGGAAACAGACCAGTGGGGAGAGAAAGCGTTTGCTCGGTTCAGGGAATACAGAGTATGTGTGGCTACAGCAGAGGGCACATGGCTGAACGGGGGGCCGTCAGGGTCATCAGGCTCAAAGTTTGGCACTGGTACATCATGTAGGATGTGTGAATGCATACAAAGAACCTTGAAACTCATGCGGGCAATCCTAGGACACGATGGAGAGCTCCTGAGCATGAACTGCTTCGGTTCAGAGGCAAATACGTCTAATGGTAAATGCCAGTCTTCGGAGTCTCATGCCTCCTGGATTCACATCCTACCTCTCACACCTATGTCTACACCTACACCTACTGGGTGACCCCACCTCTCATAGATGAGATGTCAAAGACAAGACAGAACAAAAAATAACTCCCTCTCATAAACTTGAGTGGGAGGATCGAAAAGGCTAATGTTAGGAAAATGGTGAGCACACTGAGGCAAGCAATCAGCATTAAAATGCCAGGAGGCAACAGGCAGAGGGGCTATGCGGGCTAGTGGGCGAGGCACCTGAAGGAACTAGCTCCACCTGCTCTTCAGAACATCAGTCTCTTCACTCCAAAGCGAGTGTCCCCTGCCTGGGTTTCTCTGCAGAATTCAATAGAGAATATAGAGGTAACGTGCCAGGCACACAGCAAGTTCTCAATGAATTGGATCGCCTATTATAATCCCGATTTTCTTTTTTTCAATAAAACTTTATAAAAGCTTTCTGGCATGCCTCTCAGAGAAAGAATTTTGTTTTCAACTATGATTATTAGTCATGTAACTGCAAGGCTCAGATATTTTACTAACACTGTGTTATCATTTCAATCCTTAGCATCCCCAAGAGACTCAGAGGCACAAAATAAAAGACTCAAGCGCGTGGAGCGTGAAGCTGAGTTAGGAATAGAGGATGGAAAACTCAGGTTACCAGCGTTTGACTAAAATGAAAGCGCGAGAAGGGAAGAGGAGATGGGGCAGAGAGGGAAGGAGGGAGTGCAGCAGGAGGGGCAAGAAGAGAGAAGGGAAAAGAGGAGGGACCACAATTTTAACATAGTGACATTATTGTTGTAGCTTAGGAACTTTATTCAGCATACTTCTTTGCCTGCCTTGTCTCTAAGTTGTCTGTCTTCTGTGTTGCCTGAGTTAGTGCAAATGCTACAGTTCCGCTGTCAACGTAGGAATGGTGGCCCTCGAAAGAAAATGTGGATCTCTGGGACTCCATGCTTAAAGAGTCCTTAACAGTTTGGCCGGGAGAAACGGCGCATCAGGGTACCTCCAATTACTGGCAAAACAGAAACTTTCGGGTTAATAAAAGGAGTGTCTTCTATAACTCACAAAATGTCTTACCTGTATGATTAGCAAGAGCTAGAAAATGAGTTTAGACCTTCAGTACTTACACCCAGCTCTGAATTTCCTCTTCCTTCTTGCTCCAGGAAGATGTGTACCCTGTGCCGCTAACGAGACCATTCCCTGTGCAATTTTCAGCCATTTGCCATCCCTGTCACACAGTTTGCTCAGCATATTGAAGGGCCTCATAGGGGTGTGCCTAGTCGGTGAATGATTCCATCATCCCAATTTCTCTAGTTACAACATATATTTTAATTTTCCTGTATTTATGATTAGGAAGAGATGTGTGTATTTGATTAATCTTCCTCTATTATCCTCTCTTTTCCTACCTACCAACCTACCGCTCTCTCTGGGTGTTAAAAATTACTCACTGAGGTGGCTGAGCTGATGCTGACAGCCCTCAGATAGGGAGGTTTCTCCTGACCAAGCAGGGCGCTATACGCTTGTTTCAGTAGAATGTGCTTAAAGGAAGCCAGCACTGCTGAGAGTCCTATTTATGTAAGCAATGCCCAGAGCCGCTGACTCCTTAACCATAACTTATTACGCATCCCCTGCTGTGCCAAAGTATTCCTGCCTTGACTTCACCAGCATTAAAGAGAAAGAGCCAGGCTTTTCAAACAAACAGAGCAACAGACCAAACATCCTAAAACTCTTAAGTTTTTACTGGGATTATAAAACCCTTAGTTAAGTAAACAAACAATTAAGAGCTAGTAGCACAGTGAACAACAGCGTTTGCCTTATAAAGAACAGACAGGACAAGAAATCCCGATACAGTACATGTAAACCATCACTTCTGTCCATTAAACTGTCTCTTATCCACCCCCAGACGATGGGAGTCCTCCAAGCCCCTTCCAAAGACCTGCAGTGAAAATATTTGTGGAAATTATTGAGAATCTGTGACTTTAGAAAAGAGAACGGAATGCTTTACAGACAAACAGTGACGGTTCAGTACAGATGCCTTCAGTGGGCTGTACAGTCACATTCAAACAGCTCCTTTGCAGGGACTCCTGTACCAAACACTCCATTTTGTTACACAACTTAGAGTCTACTAGCTAGTTTATTGAAAGAATGCAACATTTTCTTTAGAAAATACAAATCTGTCTGGGAAAGTTAAAGCCATTGATTAATCCATGCCTTATGATTAAATTCCCCCCCAATTAGCAGTCCATTTCTTCATTAGACAAGCGTTTATTACATGTCTATTATGATCAAATAAAGACCATTTCTACCCTAATGGAGCTCATGGGCAAAAGGAGAGTAGATATGGTCTCGCTGCCATGAAAAGTTTGAGGGTAAGTGGGGCTACAGGAAGCAGCACTCTCTGATGGTTAGCAGGGGTGATGGAGCGTGAGGTAAGGGTTGCTTGCTAGATAGACTGTGTTAGGGGGTAATGGGAAGGGGAAACAAAACATGAGCAACGTCTGCACAACCTGACCAATGATGACACGAAGAAGTGCAAAAGAGCGAGGGGCAATTTTGGTACATGATCTAACTGCTGTATCATAAGACGGTTCATATGTATATGTTATATCATAACATTCCATTTTGTATGCAAATGCAATAAGGAAGCAGATGGACTTTGGCATCTACTTAAAACTTACCATCGTACAAGAACACTTTGTTCTAATAATGTGGCATTGTATGATACTCACCTTCTTCACATGATTGCTTAAGACAAAATAGGTACATAACCAAATGTGGTGAAGAAAGCTGATGGTGCCCAGCTATTAAAAGATATAGCATATGGAGTCTTAAAGGCTTGTAGTTAAACAAGTGACCATCTAGAAGGGAACCAACAAAGCCCACATGGCAGCACGCCAGCCTGTGTGATAATGAGGTATCGATGAGAAGAGTTATCAGAAGTTCAAAAACAAGCAACCAAAATGATGTGAATGGGGCATGGATGTAATGAAAAACCAAAACCCACCTGTAAGATAATTGGACAGCACCTATAAGAAAGGCCACACAGAGGGAAATGAGAAATCCAGGGCACAGGATGGCACTGATACGCTACATAACTATCCTCTAGTTCTTTAATATTTCTTCCCCCTACTATTATGTTTTTTTATTTGTTTTACCTCATTAACCATGTTAGATTTGTGTATGTTCATTCATATATTTATGATTCCTTGGTACATAAAAGTCAAGATAGATAGCCCATCAGAAACAGTAACAGGATAATGAGTCCCTGATCGTATGGGAAGAGAAGGGGAGGAATGGGGAGCTGATAACATTGATGACTGTATAACCCCATTCAATGGAATCGGACAACAGAATTTTAAGTGAATGGATATATTGGATTGTGTAAGATATGGAGGTGGGGTAACTATTATATTATAGGGAAAAAACAGAATAAGGGTTTCTTGGGGGTGTGGTAGGGGAGGGATGGGATAAAGAGGAGCTGATCTCAAGAAGTTCAAGAAGAAAGAAAATGTTTTGAAACTGATAGTGTTGTAATTGAAAATATTATACAACCCTGCTTGATGTGACTGAACTATGGAATGTTATGGTATATGTGATATGTGTAAGAGCTCCCCATTAAATGATAAAAATTAATAATTTTTTTAAAAATAACCAACGTAAGTGTGAGATTACATTTGTTGATACGTATATATGTACACATGCTTATTGGTAGGGACATAAGAGTACAGAAGTGTGCAGGCATGTACATGCTTGTGCTACATATGTAGTCATATACATAAAAAGCAGAAAGCAGAGTGACAGATGCTTCCTAAACATCAGCCAACACCTTCCAGGATTGGTTTACAGAGTTGAAAGACTTAAGTGTCATAATCTCATGTGCTAACTTGGTCAAGCGCCCTAACATAGTTCATAAAAATGACATTCTATAACCAACTTCAGTGAATGGCACTGGGTTTTTGAAAGCTTGAGAGCAGCAACCTATGAGATAATGATTAATCTATGTTCATCTGGAACCAAAATAATGATAGAAACCAAAGGCTCAAAGAACCATTTAGTCTATAGGACTGAGAGCTCACATGAATCACGGCCTTATCTGTCTTAAGATCAGAACTAGATGGTCCCCAGGTACCCCTACCTACTTTTCTGACCAAGAACACAATAGATGGATGGGGGAAAATTGTACAACAAAAATTAACTTCTTCAAAAAGGCCAGATTTACTGGGCTGTTAGAAACAAGAGTATCCCTCAAGATGATCGCTCTGAGGTCCACTTGAAAGTTGGAATTGAAGGCATTCCCAAAGGTCACGTTTCAACCAAGCAACCGCTTGACTCAAAATAAAAACACTAACATCCATGAGCATGATGCTTCTTTAAGTAATCATCTCTGTGAGCATAGTCTAAGATCAAGAAAAGATGAGGGAGTACAGGGAGGGAGGAAAGCTAGATAAAGGAGAAACCAAACTAGAATTGAAAGAAGGAGAATGCTGACACACGAGAAACGTAACCAAATGTCGCTGAGCCACAATGGATATTGTCAAATGAGAATCTAACCTGCTGTGTACACTTTCACCAATAAGACAAAGAAAAGCACCGGGCTAAAATCAAAATAATGAGCTGGTGAGTTTTTTGATATGGTACATTTTAAGTGCAAGAAACAAAATAGCACTACATTGTTAATGCTTAACCAAGACGGATCCCACTGAAGAAGAGGAGCTCTGCCTAACCAGCTCTCACAGGGCAAGAGATAACTTTACAGGCCGATGCAGGTTGCTGTCAGGTACACTGAGCATTTGAGGGGCTGAGAAACTCTAGAAAGATTTAAGAAGGGAGCAAAAAAAGAAAAGGTTACCCCAGAAAGAGTTCTGCCTCTGCTTAAGTACTCCCTCAATGCAAGAATGCTTTATTAAATTGGCATTCCATTATGCTCACCTTCCCAATGTAATCACGGAAGACAAAGCGGGTACATAAGCAAATGTGATGAAGAAAGCTAATGGTGGCCGGGTATCAAGATATAGCATCTGAGGTCTTAAAGGCTGGAAGGTAAACAAGCGGCCATCTAGCTCAGAAGCAACAAAATCCACATGGAAGAAGCACACCAGCCTGTGTGATCACAAAGTGTCAAAGAGATCAGGTATCAGGCATCATCAGAACAAAAAATCATATCATTGTGAATAAGGGGGAGTGCGGAATGGAGACCCAAAGCCCATCTGTAGGCAATTGGGGGAGAAGAACCCGTCAGGGTGCAGTGTAGCAACAATGAAACATACAACTTTCCTCTAGCTCCTAAATGCTTCCTCCTCCTCCCACTATCATGATCCCAATTCTACCTTACAAATCAGGCTAGACCAGTGGATGTACACTGGTACAGATAGGAACTGGAAACACAGGGAATCCAGGACAGATGATCCCTTCAGGACCAGTGGCGATACTGGGAGGGTAGAGGGAGGGCGGGGAGGAAAAGGGGGAACCGATTACAAGAACCTACATATAACCTCCTTCCTGGGGGATGGACAACAGAAAAGTGAGTGAAGGGCGATGTCCAACAGTGTAAGATAAGACAAAATAATAATTTATAAATTATCAAGGGTTCATGAGGGAGGAGAGAGCAGGGAAGGAAGGGGTAAAATGAGGAACTGATGCTAGGGGCTTAAGTAGAGAGCAAAAGTTTTGAGAAGGATGAGGGCAATGAATGTCCAAACGTGCTTTACACAATCTATGTCTGTGTGGATTGTATTAAGAATTGGATGAGTCCCTAATAAAAAATTTTTTTAAAAAAAGAAGAAGAGCTCTGCCTATTTAAAACTACTTGATCAAGGCACTAGTTTATGTGCCCCCTTTGGTGGGTAATTGCTCCCAGGAATGTGGAAAGAGGGGGGATGCTAAAATGGGCCCGTTAAGCATATTCTCTTCTGTTGTGTCATTATTAGTGTGGGCGATTCTCAACAAACCACCAGTTGGGCACTGTTTGGGATTTTAAAATCATTAAGAATTTCAAATGGCTAAGTCAAAACCAAGAGAAGAAGGGCTCTCCTTTTGTCCCAGCCAAAAGTGCACTGATAGATACAGAATTGGAAGGCAACATGTCAATATTTAAGCTCAGCTCCAGCACCTGGCACACACCAAGGAGGCAATAATTGTATCTATCTGTCACACTGAAGAGTCTGAACTACCATCTAGATGTGTTACCACAGTTTCAATGATTAAAAAAAGAAAAAATTGGGGTCATTAATTTCCTTCACTTTTCTGCAAAACTGACTGAAAAGGATATTTGAATTTTCATTAGAATCTCAAATTATGATTATGATGTTCTACCTATTTAAAATTCAATAGCGTTAAGTCTTTTCATGTAATAAATGCATTTCTATATCGAAAGTGATTTAGCCTTTTCAGATACCACACACAGGCGATGTTGCCACATCAACAGGCAGTATCCAAAGTAGCCACTTGGTTAAGGGAGATACCAGGTTCCCAGACTTGTTGGGCCTCCACAACTCCTTTGTAATATGAGGCTAATTTTATTTAATTTATAGAACTACAAGGATGAAAGGAGAGGATCTGGACACTTGTCACTGTCATTTTGACTCTTCCAGTTTAATTATAATCATTTTAACCCCCAAGTGTTTAATACAAGCATTTTCAACAGAACCTGGCCAATACTGATAATTTCCCACTCAAGAATGTTCTGGCATCTAAATTGATTGAATTCCTTTTGCAATTTTTTTACACAGAACAATTAAACTAGTCCTATTTAGCAGTCTGTTCCTATGTTTCATTAATCCATTATATTTAAATTATGTGACACTAAGTTAATTTATGTATCATATATGAATGAGACACACTCAATTAAACTCTTCTGCTATGCTGTGTTCTCTTTTAAAATTGAGTTTTCTACCAAGTTCAGTTTTCCCAGTTCAAACTTTGCAGAGCTAAATTTGGTCCAGAAAAACTGATTCTTCCATCAAACTTACCCCAAACCCACTTTTATGTGGTACATTTTACCCCACCATCAGCTTTATTTTTAAGTTGATTATCTAGCCCAATAATTTTCATTATTAATTAAACAGCCCGAGAGTTCCATTTTTTCTTAGCCGAATCAAGCGAATGCTGTTGGGAATTTAGTCAGTGTTGAAGAGGAAAACAGGGAGGAACCTGGGGAGGCCCATGAAAGGGGGAGGAAGGGAGAGAAATACGGGTGCCGTGAGGAGGAAGAGGAGGACAGCGCAGGGAGAACGGAAGGTGAGAGAAAGGAAGTGAAAGGTCTGAAAGTAAAAGTCTAATTGTATTCCCGGGAGTGAAAGTAATAGGGACCTCGAGTCAACATGGCCAAAACAAATAGAGTCCTTTAGATGAGATAATAAATCACAGTTATGAGCATTGGGTTTTAATAGGCTGTCATCCAAACCTGTGTTAATTTGGCTGTTGTTCAAAAAGCATATGCTTTTTAAAACTTATAAAATAAAAATCTAAATTTTAGTTTGGTTCACAGAATAATTCTCCGGGCCCTCATATCTCCCCCCCACCCCCCCACTCATGGTGTGTTTATGTGTGTGTATCTGTCTCTCTCCCTCTCCTGTATTTTCTCTTCTCTTCTCTTCTCTCTCTCTCTTCTCTCTCTCTCTCTCTCTCTCTCTCTCTCTCTCTCTCTCTCTCTCTCTCTCTCTCTCTCTCACACACACACACACACACACACACAATGTAGCCTATTCCAGTGTTCAAAATACTTGTGAAGTTTAATTCTTGGGAACAAACAGAGGTAGGAGAAGGAAGAAAAGGCTAATTAGACATTCCTATCCTTCTAGTTCTTAGACTCAAGACTGACCGGAATCAGATTTCGTAATAAATGTTTTTTCCTGCTTCCCTCACCCACCCCACCCAACCAATTTACTGTTGTTACCTAGTCTCTTTCTCCACCTGTCCTCAGAACCCTCATAGGGCAGTGAAAGGTTCCGCTCAGCCCCTCTCCCAGGCCCATTCCCAAGCCTGCAGAGGCAAGCTAGGCACTCCACACCAGCCAGCAACTCTTCCCATTTAAAGTCCCAGTCCCCCAGTGAAGCTGATCTCCAATAATGGAAAGAAAGCAATCTGATTACATTCACGTCTACCTACCTGTACATAACTGGTAGTAATTAGCCCTCACAAAAGTCCTCTAAAAATATGTACCTTCATCAAGATTAAATTCTTATAAACAACTTCTGAAAGACTAGGAATCGTTTTCTGCCAACCTCCATCTCAGAGGCAAATATAGCGAGACCCCCAGTCCTAGGGTCACCATGACCTTCGAGTCGATGCCAGCGTCGATACGCAGCTGAGTGGGGGGGGGGGGAGTAGAGTAAGAGTATGCCCCTAAGCGTGTGCGCACATTACTGCCTCTGCTGCAAACATAGCCTTCATAGAGGGGCAAGGCTTTGAAAACTCAGACTAACCAAACATCTTGAGAGAATGAGGCACTGGGGCTGGGGGCTCGGGACCAGCGTTGGCATCAGGGGCCACTAAGGTCCATCGACATGGTCCACAAAGACAATGTTCTCTATCGTATTTTGGTGAATAGAGTGGGCTCTTAAAAACTTGTCCAAGGTGTGGTCATTTAAGGTACACTTATTATTCTCTTCCAGGCCAGAGGAAAGAATGGAGACTGAAGACACAGGGAAGTAGATGATCAGACTATAAGGTGCCCAGCGATCACTACAACTTGATCTGAAAGGGATCACATTAGAAGATCCCGGATAAAGAGGAAACTGTAAAACAAAACTCAAAATCAGAAAAAAATCAGGCTTATGGGTCAGACAGACACTGGTGGGAAATGACCCTGAATCATACTTCAGGTTTTGAAATGAACTCACTGGCATGGCTCAGTTTTTAGCCAAACAAAAGACAGTACTAGCGAGGTATACACACCTTAAACCATCAGCCACCGGAGATTAAGCAGGGAGCAGCAGCATTTGCCCAAACACATGGTTCAAAGGGGTGCAAAAGGAAGGAGTCATGGAAACAGGAAAACCCGGGGAGGAGGTAGGATTGTGGGGAGTGCAATTAACGAGATAAACCAGAATGTGTATCATCTATGGAATATAACGGATTTGCTCTATAAACCTTCACACGACTCCTAATAAAAAGCAAACTTTAAAAAAGAATTAGGAATTAGAAAAGAAAGTTGGAAAGATGGCCACAATATAAACAAGCTAGTACTCCTGGAAAACGTCTCTCGCTCTTGGGTTCCACATGCTCAGTTATTTAAAAGTCACATGCTTTTTGTAAGAGGAACTATTAGCAATTGTGGCAAATGTGTGATAAAAGAATAAATGCAGTTATTTGAGAAAAGATCTAGCGTAGGAGTTAGGTGCCTAGAAAAAAGGGGCAAATTGTCTGAGTTCAAATTCTAGATTCGTTATTCATTGTTCATTTCACTTTGGGCACAAGTTATTTAAGCTTTCTGTTTTGCTGTATCCCCACCTATAAAAGAGGAGTGGGGGTAATAGTAACACTTAAGTCAGGCTGTTATAAGTATTTATTAGAACAAAACCTGGAAAAGTGTGTGTTATATATGTTTTGTTTATTTACCATATACACTCGAGTATAAGCTAACCCGAATATCAGCAGAGGCACCTAATTTTACCACAAAAACCTGCATTAAAAAATGACCTGGAAAAACACGGTTTGTACTTGAGTACATACGGTACTTGTACATACAGATTTCTTGTTCATGAGTCATAAAACTTTTGAATTCAGCAAGGCTGTTGTTTTTATTTTTTAAAAGCTTTGATCACAATGATCGGAGCGGTCTGAGAAGAAGAAATCTTACTATGTATAACAGACAATAGGGAAATGGGCATAATTATAATTCCCTACTATTCATAAAATCAGTGTCTAAAATATTACATGGCACAACAGAACTTCAAATTAAAAGATTCCTGATAGTTCACAAGTGTTATCTGATGGATAAGAATATGTGGGCCAGAGAGGTTAAACAACTCGCATAAGGTCAGAGAGGGAGTCAGTGGGACATCTGAACCTGGAATCCACATCTCCTGGCCCCAGCTCTTTTTCCAATCCTGAAAACTGCTGGGCCAATATTTCCGCTTTAAGAGCTGGGAAAGAACCTTCTCCCACGATGCAGAGACTCTGGTTTCCCGCATCTACTCTAAACGTGCCTGATCCTGGGATGCAGTGATTGCTTTGCTCTGGAAAGATTTCTCTGTATGAGGAATATCAAGGAATCACAAACCCATTGGACTTTCCTCAGTAAAGTCCGCAATTGTCTTGGTTTATTTAGTCTGGATGAAGAAGAAATGCACATACACCCCCCCCCACCCCGTTGGTGTTGTATGGTCAAACAGCAATAAACGAGGCATCACTCTGAATTTCGGGGGTCAGATACCCAAATCCTCCTGAGTCAGCTGGTTCTCAGATTAGATCATATTATGCTATCAGCAAACTACAAGCAGTCCCCAGGTTATGGAATGCTATGCCTAACTTCATCCTGGGGGGTGGACAACAGAAAAGTGCGTAAAGGAGACATTGGGCAGGGTAAGATAGGACAAAATAATAATAATTTATGTATTATCCGTGGTTCGTGAGGGAGGGAGGAGGGGGGAGGGAGGGGGGAAATTAGAAGCTGATACCAAGGGCTCAAGCAGAAAGCAAATGTTTTGAGAATGATGATGGCAACAAATGTGCTTGACACAATGGGTGTTTGTATGGATTGTGGTAAGAGTTGTATGAGCCCCCGATAAAATTTTTTTTAATTAATTAATTTTTAAAGGAATTTGTAGGACAGCAGGAATGGGCACACCTGGTTCTTACTTTGAGTAGCCCTACCAGCGCAGTGGGTTAAACATTCGGCTACTAGCTACCAGGTAGATGCTTTGAAAGTAATAGCCACTCTACAGGAGAAATATAGGGCAGCCTGCTTCTTGTCTTTATAGCTACCAGAGCCCACTGAGTCAGTTCCACTCTGTCCTACAGGGTCACTATGAATCAGAGCCCACTCCACAACAATATGTGTGGTGGTTGGTTTAGTTTTTGAGGGTCAGGAAAAGCTTGATGTTTTCCCAAGGAAGTAAAAACTGCAGGTGCAGTAAAGTGAAGGTGTGGGTGGATAGGGCTTAGTTCCCTGTCTCAAGGGGGAGGCAAATATATGTGACACTACGCAGGGCTACCAAAGATGGCGGTGCCCTACTCCAAGAGAGTGGCCGACTATGCGACTCCCCACACCTGGAGCAACAATGTCACCTCTGCATGGGCCTCTCGACAGGGGCTTGCTATGCCTCTTCAGGGGTCCCATGCCAGAACTCGGGCAGGGAATGCTTCCCATTCCAGTTACCATACAAACCGTCGTCCACTTCATAAAAATGGCGATCTCTTCCCATTTCACTTCACCGGCCCGTTCACTACGGCACTGGCTCAAAGTCTTGCGTTAAAGGGTGAGCAAAACTGTTCACACATCAGGCGCCCATCACCTGAGGTGTACAGGATAGACCTTGTTACCGTAAGGTTGAGGACAATTAGAGTAACACTGCTAATTAATAGCTAATGAGAGCGAGCTAAATCTCCAAAGACGGTATGTTAAGAAAAACTAGGAATCTGTCAGAGGCCAAAACTGGGAGGCAGGGTAGTCTCATTGGAGGAAGAATGTTACAAGTTCAAGCTAGCCGAAATCTACTTATATTTATGACCCAGTTGTGGGCAGGTTCTTTGGAATAATGAAGAAATACTTACACACCAGCAGACATTCTATGTAAGATTCTTGGGACATTCCTCAGACTTGTTTTCAAAATGAAATAAGGTGCTGTGTCTAGTGGAGGGGAGAGTTGTCGTGTGAATATATTTACAGCATCTTAAAGTCTGTTGTGGGGCTTAAGGCTTGTCCCCTCCATTGCTTTCTCACTGTTGTATGTTTAACTTCATGTCTGTCAGGCCCATCAAGTACCTCCATCCCCTACTGCTCATCCAAGCATCCCAACAGACAGACAGACAGAGAGAGAGAATGCTCCAACGCCAAAGGGAAAAAAAAAAACAAAGTCAGAAAGAAAGAAGCAAAAGAGAGAACTTACAAACCTTATCTTGGCTTTCATTCAAAACAAATTCTTTACCCAACCTATAAAATACGGCCAAAAAAACTTGCTGCAGCACAAACACTCAATCATCAAGGGCCTGAAAAAATTTACGGTGGATTTCCTGCCGATTTGTGAGGCTACTGGATCCTGCTGTGATAAAACTAGCCAGGATATGACAGGCATTTGAATAAACCTTTCTATCATGTAACTGAGATTTTGCAGAAGATAAACTATAAAATTCCTCTCAATGCAGCCCGTGGAGCAACAGAAAGAAAGAAGGTGAGGCCAAGGGCATGCCGGAGAGGGGGCTGGTGAGCAGTTTGGGACCACAATTTAGAGCTCACTGGACTGGGGTGTCCAGGTGGCCCCAAACTTGTGACAGCATGAAAAGAAACGCTTTACAGCTGATTTATAGGCCACCCAGGCGAGCGTTCGTTTGGTCACAGTGCTGTGCTTCACTATTAGCCAAACTGATGATGAACCCGCCACAGAGCTTTCTAAACACCCATGGACTGAGCCCAAGACGACAACTCACCATGTTCTCAGAGAAGACACCCTTACCCTTCTCCTCCCCCTCAATGAGCAAGCTTCATGCTCTGTGTTGGGGCCAATGGGCTTTCCTGCCAAACAAACAGACAGAAAGGAAGGGGAAATAGGTCACAGGGCCAGACTGACCAGGGCTGCCTCCGCCATGGAGACAGGAAGCTTGGGCCTCCAGGGGTGACCCTTTGTGCAGCTGAGCCCCTCCCCATGACACATGAGCTCCAGCACACGCAGTGGTCCATGAAGGCTCTGCGAGGGGAGGGAAGGCAAGGTGATGAGCTGACAGCATCTGCTAAGAGACGTCCAGGGAAGCTGCTAGTGAGGGCGGGGAAGCACAACGTTTGGCAATCAGCCACCGGCACCATGTGCAAAAAGAGCTTACTTTGTACGGTGTACAAGCTCAAAGCAAGACTTTAAAGAGTGAGGCGGGGGAAGGGTAGCGGGGTTTTGTACGCTGTGATCCCCTCCCCCCCGCCCGCACTCCCCCTCTGGGTCCCACAGCCCAGGTATACTTTGCCTTTGAGGCGATGTGGGGCACCACAGGAAAGGGATCCCAGTAGCAGACCGACCATTCACACCCACCCGACACAACACTGGGGGCTTTATCTCTTCTCTCTTCACTTCCCCTTCATCCCCCCTCCGTTCACCCCACCCCCAAACTGCTACTTTCACATGCACCCCGCAGATGGAAATGTAGTCATTTAAGGCGTATCAAAACACATTTTATAACACATAAATATAATACCCAATAGACTCCTGAGAGATATACAAAATTAATCCCACGTGTGAAGGCCTTAATATTAGCTCTTTCCTCTTGGGAAGATGTGAAAATCTCACAAAAGCGCTTGATTTATTTCCTTCCTACACAACAGCAACAAACACTCCCGTATTTTTTAAAGCACTGTAAACTATTACTTCGATGCTGAATACTTGGGAACACAGAGAGAAAGCAGGAGCTAGCTATTCTCAAAATGGGTACTTGGACAGCAAATGGAGGACTTCGGGGGTTCCCATCTCCCTCAACATATGAACATAATGCATTAACGCTGCCAGCCTCGTTCGCGGAGAGCAGAGCTCCCTGAAATAGAAAGGTGGTTAATGCCCATCCTACACTGTCTCTTTACTCTGCCTTCTCCAAAGGTCAGTTCATGGGACTGTTATCACGTTCCTCTCTGTGAGGAAGTTCGAGAAGTGCTACTCCTTCACAGGCATTCTGGCCACATTAATTTTGCATCTAAGATAACACAAATAGTGATTAACAAGCCAACAATGAAAAGCTACATGAATTCAGAAAGGATCATTAATAGAATGGGCCCACCACTGGATCAGAACGTGTAAGATATGTAAGAATCCATCGCAGGTCAAGGCCATCCATAGGCGCCTCAGGGGACAAGGCAAGGATTATACTTCTGGAAAATCAGCCACCCTTTGAAGCACAGTTATACCGTGACACAAAAGGATCGTTGCCCCGAGTGGGCATCTACTCAACAGCTGTTTGGCTTGGGAAATACATACATACCAGGGAGCATCAAAAAGTTTCTGGAAAAGAGGGAGTGAAAAGACAATGTAATTTTCCATGAACTTTTTGAAGCTGCCTCATAGACACCCACACCCACACACATCCCCACACAAAAGCCCATCAGCTACTGGATGGAATCTTTCCACCTTCCTTTGAATAATTCACAAACTTGGTGTTCTGCCCTTTTTTCCATGCTATCTTATTTTCCTTTCCCACCACCTATTCAATTTACCGTATGTGGTTTCCTATCTGTAGAAAATAAGGGAAAATGGGGTGGTGGTGGGGGATTGACTTTGGGCAAAACAAAAAGATCTACATCCAATTTGAGGTGTTGTTTTTTTTTAAGTTGACTATAATTAACGAGTCACATCGAAGTTCAACTCAAGAGCCTCAACTTTTATTTGTTTTTCAATTCTCCTTTGTGTTTATTTGGGGTTCGTGTGAAAGTTTACAGAGCAAATCCATTTTCCATATAACAATTTCTGGGGAGGTTTTTTTTTGTGTGTCATAACATTGATTGCAATTCCCTCTTCCCCCTGGGTTTTCCAAATCCATTTATCCTTCTTTCCTGACCCCGCCATGCCTTGAGACTTGTTTGGGGACAAAGACCATACTTTTGGTCTCATATGGCTAAATAGTCGGATGAGCATGCTCTTCACAAGCGTACTTTCCATGGGAACCTGTCGTTTGGTTGAAAAGGAATCTCTCAGGTATGAAAGGTATCTAAGGGTCACAGTTGCAGGGATACTACCAGTCTGTATCAGACCAGAAAATCTGGTCTTTTTTACGTTATCGAATCCTTGTTCTGCATTTTTCTTCCCATCTTCCCAAGCCAGGGCTGAGGAATAAATTTAATAGGAGAGAGAAATGACTTATACAAAAGGAATGACAAAACAAGACTGCATGAAAACCAGAGGTTTATAGAACTGGAGGAATAGACCATGCTCATAGACAGGAAAACGTAAAATTGTGAAATCCCAATACTACCCAGAGGGATCTATAGATATACTATAATCCCAACCCTAGCATTCTCCTTTAAAGAGATGAAGAAACTCATCACCAACCTTATAAAGAAGGGAAAAAGACCTTAGCTGAGCAAAATACTAAATACGAAAAAATAAAATAGGAGGCTTCCCCCTACCCAATCTCCAAACTTACTATATAACCATAGTAGTCAAAACAGCCTGATACTGCTGCCCACAACAGTCACGCAAACCAATGGAAGAGAAATCAGAACTCCGAAGTGAAACCATCCACCTATGGATAGAGGATCACCAGCAAATGGCAAAAATATACTCAAAAAGTCTACACTAAAATTCTTCTTAGTAAATGGTGCTCACCAAGCTAGGTATCTATTTGTAGAATAATGAACCAAAATCCATACTTCACACCACATAAAAAATGAACTCCAAATAGATCAAAGACCTAGAGAGATGCCAAACTTAAAGCTTATAAGGTTCATCAAAGAAAAATATATCAAATATATGGACATATTTCAAAAAGCCCACTACCATCGAGTTAATTCCACCTCAGAGCCATCTGATTTATGGTTTCCAAGGTTGGAAACCTTTTTACCAGAGGAGATAGCCTCAACTTTCACCTTTTAGCGTGGAGGGTGATTTTGACCCACCGACTTTGCAGTTGGCAGCCCAATGCTTCCCCAGCATATCACCAGGCTTTGCCTAGGGACAAATTTAGAGCCTAATTTGATGGAACAACCTATCTGCCAAAGATAACTATAAATGTACAAATGACAGCAGATAAAGTAGACAACTAAGACCGCCTGGAAATTAAATACTTGGGCTCACCTTAAGACTAATCCAAAAGAATGAGAACAGAATCTACAGACTGGGAAACCTAAGTGCTCAGCGATACGTGACAGCCACAAGTCTACAAGTCCTCTCATAACGTGGATGAATCTGGAGGGCATCATGCTGAGTTAAACAAGTCACGTATGAAAGGACAAATACTGTACAAGACCACTAGTATAAAGTCTAGAGGCTCAACTTTCCACAAAGTGGACATCAGTCCTTGTGCTGACAAAAGCAGGATGCCAGCAGACTCCAGGGAAGATGGACAGGCTCTTCTAAAGTCACGCCCCTTATCTTTTTTTTTGGAGGGGGGAGGTGGGAGGAGAATAACTTTTAAAAAGTTATAATTATATCACATAACTTAATCTTGATTTAGGCTCAGAATATACTAGTTAATATCTGCCCCGTGCTTTTAGGGGTGAGAAGCTTCATGCCTGCAATAAATGTTATTAAAGCCACAGATATCTTTCATGATCCAGCATCCACAATGATGGGAAGAAGAAAGAGTGGAACATGATCAGGCCTTCAGAAACGGGAGGGAAGAAAGAAATTAACATGACTCCCCTTTCAAAATATTTTTCAAGGATTTCACAATCTCCCATGAAAATTAATGCATCTGGTACGGTTTCCTACACTCACAATCCAGTTACAAGATCCATCACACCAAAATTCTGTGACAACGGTTACGTCCTCCTCTTCAATCTGTGTGCAAATTAGGAAATCAGGAAAATGTACTTCCTTACCTCTGTCATTTGGAAAATGACACCTTTTAAGTCAATAAAGCCATGAGACACTGGTGCCACAGCGAAATATGACAAGCACAGCCGATGCAAATTAGTGCTCCAATGGAGAGCATCGCTAGTCACGCTTCCAAAAATGTGGCAATCCCAATGTTCTCCGCAACTTGTGTTTTGAATGGCACTTAAAAATCTCCGTCCTCTACAGAGAATGCACGTTCTTGCATTTGATTTTCCACAGCACCCACTCATCAGTACATGCCTTGGCAGACGACAGAGGCAAAGAGAAGTCTTTCTAACAAAGGGAAGTTTCAAATGAATCTGAACCCCCACTCCCAGATCCATCTTTCTCCCATCAGGGTCTATTTTCTCATCGATTTGAGGAGATGTAGGCCAAGTCCCATCAATGCTAATGCAGCTAGTTTGTCCCTGTGCTCCTACTGCCCGTGACTAGACAGACCCCACTGTCTGCATTACTGACCCACAAAGCCCAGCTCCACTTGTGATCAAACTGAAGAGTGTCTTACAATTTCATCCCTTAATTGAGATCCCAGCATATGGCAAGGATCCAAGGCCCTTGCTCAGGTTGTTTATCTTTCAATACTTTTAAGTCACTTACTGGCCAGAAAAGAAATTGCACTGTGGTTTAAATTGAAAGCAGTCAGCGTCCTGCCCCTCATTCTTCCTCTTCTTCTTTTTTTGTAAGTCATTACATCTCTTTCTCTCTTCTTCCACATAAAACAAATAATAAATGATCGTAACGGCAGACCCTCTACAGATCCACTCACCATTGTGAATACTTATCACGTGGTGTCATAAAGCAGATCATTTTTTTTGGCTTCGGTTACTTTATAACTCAGTTATTTTATTAACTCTTGGTCATCTTTCTCTTTTCCTAATCTTCCAGTCTCTATGAATCCCAAAGTGGGGGCGCTCCCTAAATTTTGGGGGAATCTAGAAAGGGGAGAGGGAGGAGTTTAATTTTGATTCTGAAATCAAATGAACTATACCAGCCACCACTGTTACCCTATCTGTCCTACCAGTCGTAACTCTACAATCACAATGTCCGCGGGAAAGGTAGAGAGGGGCTGTGTGCAAGGGAGCGAGGCACGGAGGAGAAAGCAGCAGCGTTCATCAAACAAGAACCAACTTTAGGTAGGAGGGTTATGTCAATCAAAGGCTATTCTGTAATTAGTTTGGACAGGCAGACAACTCAACAAAAATATATCGCGGCATTCTACAATAATGATCTAATGCACTTCAACCTGTGTTAGTATAACTACAGCCTTGGCCCATTCCCAGTATTGTAGTGGCTCTTTTTTGTTGTTGTTGCACACAAGAATGTTTCAGAGTATCTATTTTCGACTAAGCGCTGTAGGAATGACAGAATCTATTCAAAAAGAAATATATTTTGCTATTCTTTAACTTAACAGGCAACAACAACAAAAGAAACTTCACGCAGATGGGCAGCAGAATTTCTTCTTTGACAATCAGCCAGGGGAAAACGTGTTATGCAGAAGAATGGACAACACAGCCTTGTGTAACAAACATTCATTTTTAAACAAAAACAAGGTTACATATGGTTATGATGTGGTATTCAACCGCAGTGCTCCTGATTGACATGAAGGCGAACACTGCGATGTGGAACGTAAATAGAAAATGTTTCAAATCCTAGAGTTTTAACTTCACATTATGCAAAATAATAAATACTGAATAATGTAATACGAGGTATTTCTATCTTGGGGTTCTAATGACTAACCACTTGAGCTCTGCTTTTGTGGTTTATAATGTCACCAGAACCCTCCGTGGAATTATATATAGAATAAATGATAGGCAATGTTGAATTACAAGGCTATCAGGCTATAATATATAAAATAAGTACCTAATATAGCCTTATAAATTATAGGCTTTTATGGCCTAGCATTTTACAGCATAATGTCACAAACGGCAGTGATACAATATATTGATAAATGATATGATATCATAATAGTTTCACACACAAAAAAGTCCCTGGCATTACATTAAAGCCAAATGATTGCACAGAATCGCAGGCTAGAAGGATCCTTGGAGGACATCATGCTCAGAGCTCCCCACAGCCACCCCCCAATGCACGTATCCCCTTCTGCCTCCTCCACAGCCCTGCCAGATGGCCCCCCTGCCTCCAACACACCCAGCACAGGAAACTACGCCACCATTAAGTAACAAATGCAAAATAAATGACCAGGGATGATTGAGTACAGGCCACAGACACCCAGGCTCAGGGACACACAAGCAAAGATATGCACACACATTCACACATATGCATACATATACGTACACCCAAAACTACACATGCACACATATGTATGCATACTCATGTACATAGGCACACAGGAATAGATCTTTATGTGTGTACATGTGCACATA
The DNA here is from genome assembly GCF_050624435.1 of Tenrec ecaudatus. NCBI lineage: Eukaryota > Metazoa > Chordata > Mammalia > Afrosoricida > Tenrecidae > Tenrec > Tenrec ecaudatus. The sequence continues at coordinate 51,591,031 of NC_134544.1, read as the reverse complement.
CACCACATACACCTTCATACATGAACTTGATTTTTATTCTTTATAATAAGGAAGAAGACACACAGAAAAAGCAGACCTCACCCTGGTAATGCTTTGTTTCCCTACTTGCATCTGTTTGAAATAAAACAAAGAGTACCTGATAGGTTTCCTCACCCTTCCCCATTCCCAAACACAAAAACAGAAAGATGGTCCGTATCACACCACTGGCTTTCAAAGGACTCCAGGCTGCTTTCAAACTGGACAGCAAATAAGAAGGCTGACCTATAAACACTGATGCCAGCCTCCCCTCTGTTTGGCTAGCTTGTTTCTGGGTATAACAATAACTTAAAAAATAAAAGTGCATGGTATTTATTGAGCCATGGAGAAGTATGGTCTTTTCTCCCAATTCTAGTGGTATGTCTGCTCCAAAATTAGTTATCCCAGGGGGTGGGCAATGATACCACATGAGAGTCCATCAAAACGTGGTGCTATGAACCCATAGAACCTCTTGTAAAGTACACATCTCAAAATGTGAAGCCGTCCTTTCTCAGCATCGGCTCCATGGAGCAGTCCACGCACAGGACGGCGAGGCTTCTAGCTCTGTGACCTTTCTTCCCAGAGGATTCTGTGCTCACCCGTTTCCAGCACACCAAAATGGCAGGGTTGGCATTCTCAGACTGAACAAGTGTGAGACCGCCGCAGGACCAAGCAGTGTTTTGCTCTGCAGCCCCAGGGTGGGTCAGAGTGGATTTGATGGCCTCGCACAGCAGGGACTAACACTTGTCCCTTGAGGAAATACAAAGGAGTCTGGTGAGGCGACTCCTGTCTGCCAGTACCGCAGGGTGGAGAGGGTAAGGCTTCCCAAGCTACGCCTCCAAGCACAGCCCTTGCTACCCTGGAAGAATGAGCACGTGCGTGGTCATCGTGCTACTTGGGAAAAGTTCCTTGGAGCGATCTTTCCGGCCTTCCTGTCATCCACGAACTTTTCCATTTTCTTCACACTTCTTCATAATTAGCCATGCCCAAGTTCATCCTGTGTCCTTCAAGAAAATCTATGAAGGTTACCCTTGGAAAAGCCAAAAAGCCACTACTACTACCTTGCCAGACGGCCTCTCTGCCTCTAATTGAACGGACCCAGCAGATGCCGGTGTCAGCAGACACTGCTTTGACTAGTCTTTGCTTGTTGAAAGCACCCCAGACGAAGACTGGGGTTATTCCGGAGAGCTTGCCTGCAGCCACCCACTGGTCACAGAGACAGATTCAAATCCACTTTGTTTGGAATAAATCTATGTATGTTTGAAATGGAACCTGAGTAGCCTAATTTTTTTTAACTTACTGTCCTCTAGTAATCGGATCCACAGACAATCACCTCCAGACAAGGGCTTACAGGAATTGCCCCAGTCTCTCCCTTGACCAAATCCCCGTCAGTCCTTCAATACTGTCAAATCCTCAGAGAAATTCATTCTCAGCAAAGCACACTGCACACTCTTGTTTCTATGGCCTGATGATAAAATGCCTTGTGTACCTTATCAGCACACAAGGAGCGTCGGAGCGAAGAGCCAAGAGTTTTAAGAAGGTCCAGACCCATTTACTTCCCAGACTTGTCACGTAACACCTGATTTGTGTGTTCCTTATGGATGAAAAGCAGAAACTTTTTCATAGTGAACCAGAACTAGAGACTAATGAGAAAGCAAGCAGCCGCCAAGAGTGCACGCGAGGAAATGACTCCTTCTGGAACCTTATTTTGATTTTTGCTAATGCTATTCACAAAAACGCTAAGCCTACAATGGCTGAGATAGGGCAGGTTCTCCTCGTCCTAAATGCCCTCAAACACACACCAAGAAAGCAGGTCGTTGCCCCTTCCATCTCAGACGTTGATCCAAATTAACTTCACTGACTCCGATCCGCACACCTTGTGCACGGCATTCATTGTGGTGAATGTGGGGAGTAAAGATTTACTCATGAGTTCCTCTATACAGTAGTAATTCTGGCTAACATTCGCTGAACAAATACTAAGTAGGCCCTCTAAATTAACAGTCTGTGGAGCGCCCATAACCTTTCTGATCTCTTATGGAGCCCTACGGGGGGAGGGAGGAGCCCTGCTGACAAAGGGGTTTACACAGTGGGCCACTAACCATAACGTCAGTGGTTTGAGCACACAGGCCACTCCAAGGTAGAATAATGAGGCTTTCTGCTCCTGTGAAGATGTACTGCCTCAGAAACCCGCAGGGAGAGTTCTACTATCTCTGGTAGGGTCACTAGGAGTCAGAATCGACGGCAGGACAGTGAGTGCGATGAGAGGACCTGGCTGTCCATGGATTCTGACTCATGGTAACCTCACGTGGGTCACAGAAGAATTGTGCTTCACAGGCGACTCTCTTGGAAGCACATCAATGACTTTCTTCTGAGGTGCCTCAAGGTGGACTCCTATCACCAGTCTCTTGGTTAGTCCACAAGCACGCTAAGCTCCACGGTACAGATGCAGCAAGCAGCACGGGAGGTGTCCCAAGCACACCGTCCGTATCCTCAGGTGGGAGGAAGAAGTGTGCTCCAGCAAGCTGACTTCCCTTTCATAAGCACTACGGTGCGGCATCTTAAAAGAAAAGGAAGGTAGGAAGAAAACTGCGTGGCAGGCTGTGAAAGGTGTGTGACTGCCCAGCGCAGGTTGGAGCATCTTATCAAGCAGGCGGCCTTGAGAAAAGCATGCGGTCAAAAATAACAGAAGGAATCACAGACGGTACTTCATCAGCATTTACGAGAATCCTGCTGGCCTAAAACTAGCAGGGGAAAAAAAAAATCTTCTCACAGCCTGGGCAGAAAATTTGGGGTTTTGTGTCTGTTTTTGATTTTTGTTTTTCCTTTTGTTCAAAGTGAGATTCTCTTTTGAAGACTTAATATTTCTTCCAGCTTTCCCTTAAAAAAATTTTTTTGGGGGGGGCTGGTATCAAATCTCTCTTGAATATACAGAGGATGTCACGGAGATGGGTAAAGAAGGGGGCTGGAGGGCTGAGAACATACATCTGGACACGTGGGAAGGGCGGAAGTCTTCACTCAGATGCCAGCCCACCAGCACAGGGCCACCAATACAGGCGGGTCCTCCACACACGTCTGAAGGGGCCTGAGGCCTGGCTCCAGGATGATGCAGCTCAGTGTTTGCAAGGAGGACATTGGTGGCGCTGCAGTCCACCTGCCTGGCCCAGCACACAAGTAGCACGGGGTGTGTGCAGATGTGCACGCAGGGGGTGGGTGTGCCCACGTGCACACACGGGCGCTGGCACTTTTGTGGTGGGGAAGGAAAATGAAAGGCAACGGGTGTGTGCCAAAAACAAGATACCATTGCTATCATGAGAAAGTATCCAGGAATCTTTGGGAGAGGGCTAGTCAGCAGGCTAAAAAGAATTAGGTTAAATTATATATAAAATGTACCACTTAAACTATTTTCTTAGAAAGAAAGCACACTGGGCTTCTTTTTGTTGTTTTGGTTGGGTTTTTTTGTTTTGTGTTTTCCTTTTAGTTTTATCAGGGACACCTGCAAACTAGAAAAACAAAAGACAAAGGGGAGGAAACAATAGTTCTTCAAGAATGAAGGCCTTTTCCCATTGACCAGGACAGCAAAGAGCACTGAAGAGCTGGGAATGAAAGGGACCATGTGGAGTAAAGATAAAAGAGCTTTTACATTTTTTAGGGTGTCAGATTCAAGTGCTCCAGTGGAGACTTAAAAGTGCTTAAGCACAAAAAACACGTTTCGCAAACGCATTAGAGAATGACTTTAGCCACAGTAAGCCTGCTTTGTACCCACCCCCCCAAAAAAGGCAGCTGCCACCTCTTCCTGTATAATGAACAGAGCAAGCAGGCTCTCCAGTCTAACCAAAATGCGAGTCTGACCAAAATCTAACAGGGAGGCTGGTGGGCTCAAAATCACCTCTCCATTTCCCCTTCAGAGCTGTCTCCACTGAGCACTCAACTCTGAAAAGTTGCCTCTCCTATGTGAGTCAGAATTTCACCTGGTCACCTGGCTTTATACATCAGGCCCTCTTATTCTTGTTTGCCTTTAGAGAAATCTTGACTCTTGAATTGGCCAGCATCCAGTAGGGAGTCACAATCAGAAACCAACTTGAAGGTTCTTCCCCGGTCTCTGGCCCAACACGGACTAATTAAAAGCTGAAGTCGGTCTCCAATTGCTGGTTCACAATAAACTCACTCACTCACTCACTACCACGGAGTCAATGCTGACTGACAACGAGTCCTTACTGGTTTCCCAGAGTGTAACTGTTCATGGGAATAAAAGCCCAGTCTTTCTCCCTCAGAGCTGCTGGTGGTTTTGAACTGCCAACCATATGGATAGCAGCCCAACACAAACCAGTGTGCCACCAGGACCCCATGCCCCCCAATAAACACTCCTCCTATGTGCCCAGTGGCTGGGAGCTGTACCAGCCAGAGCATTTGTTTATAAGCACAGCTCTGCCCTCATGCCCCAGTCTATGTGCCTGCGTGTCGTACCGCCCATTTCGCCACCTTGGCCTTTTCAGGAAAACACTTTTCAAAATGGGGCAGTTGGAAAAAGTTACTCAACAGCGAACACATGACCTTACAGTCAAGCTGTAAACCGCCATGTGTTGCTGTAGTCACGCGTATACGCTGCACTTGGGTCAAGTTGAAAACGGCCGACCCTTCCTCCCTGCAGAAAGAAAAGTTCTGAATTCCTCCTCTAAGACTCGATTAGAATTTAAAATATAAGCATGATTTGCCAAATTCCAAAGCATTTGGTACTGTAATCCCTCACCACGCTTAAAACAAACCAGTTAAAGAATCAGGGTCTGAAGGCAGCTCTATGAACACAGCCACACCTAAACCCCAAGCCAATACTTTCTTTCTTTCTTTTTTTTTCTCCTCCAAAAAAATTCATGAGCAGAAACAGCTGGAACTGTTTTACCCTAGACGGCTGAGTTCTGTGAGAATGTTCTCCTTGTCTTTTGTCTGTGAGACTGAAAGAAGCTGGGCTCAAAGGTAGTGTTCAGTCCCTGGAGGACCCTGGGTAAACATGAGCCCAAGCCCCCAGCTCCCTCTTGATAAGGTCAGGTGACACGGTGTCAAAAGACAGCCCAGGAAAGATCCAGAGAAGTGCATACACAAGGAGGACATTTTCCTTTCTCTTTGCGAGAGATAATAAAGAGCTGGAGTGGACTACGCGTTTTCTTATGCATTTAAAATTGGATGCAATTCCTTCACTCTTTATACTTCAAGCTCTGCTGTATGTATATCTGTGTGTGTGTACACAGATGTACGTATGCTCATGCACACACATTCCCTGCCATCACTAGTCTTTGAATTAATACACACGTGAATTTAGAACTTGCCCCATCTACTCTAAATTGCCAGAGCCACCTGACTTGAAATTCAGCACCCAGAGAACAGCAATATGTGACACTTCTAAAAATCAGCGAAATACGTTCCTCACAGGGCAGCCAGCAAGACCGGAGGCATTTCCAAAAGGGAACTGAGGAGAGGGAAAAATAAAAAAAGGGGGGGGTGGTATAGGGGGTGGAAGGGAGCCTGAAGAATAAAGCCAGTCTTAAATCAAGTAGTGAGAGTTGGCGCTGAGAGTCGCAAGTTACAGAGAGGGTGGCAGACAAAGCATGACAGGCAGCTGCAATAAAAGGAAAGCCCAGTAAAGGAGAGCGGGGATGAAGAAACTTCTCCAGGTAACAGAGACAGGGACAGGGGAGCTTTACAAAGAAGAGCGGCAGCAGCTATGGTGAGGAAGGAGACAAGACAAAACAGATGCAACACCTGAAAAATGAAAACAACTTCTTTGCATGTAAACAAAAGGGGTTTCTTAGTGGGGAAGACACTCAATCTCTCTCTGAGAGAGAGAGACAGAGAGAGAGAGAGAGAGAGAGAGAGAGAGAGAGAGAGAGAGAGGCATCTGACTATTTCCAAAGCCACATCTAAAATTTCATTAAACAGAGCCCAGCTGCTTCCTTACCCTGACTTTGTCTTTAAGGACGTAGCTAAGCTGAAGGAGTGGCCGGAAAAAAAGGAGGAGGGAAAAAAGAAAAACACACTTCAACCCATCTCTCTCAAATTCTTTTATTTCAGCAATGCATTAAGCAATCTCCCTGCAGAGTTATTCTCTTCTTCCTGGTGTGGATAAAGCTCCCCCTGGGGAGCTCTGTAATTTCCAGCTTCTCCGAATTCAGGTATTAGTAAAGACCGCTTGGGGACACGCAACAATATAACTCTACATTTTCAGGCATTCGGAGAGAACCCCCTAAGGGTCCCAAGTTCAAATTTCTGAAATGTAGGCATTGTAAAAGGAACCTCGGGGGACTCCAGCAATAGAAATCTGCTGAATTCAAAGCATTTCCTAAGCCCTGGCAGGAGCCTTTGCTCCCACTGGAGGCTTTTTATAAAACATGTGTTGCTGACATGTTGACAGATTGCTCAGTGAAGTGTTAGGTGCATACACAGGCTGGCCATTTAGGGGGACATCAGTTTACCCTTCATCTCTACCTGAAGCACCATGTTTTATACATTACCCGAGGACAGGCAGAAAACAGACACTTTCCAAGAAAGTATAGTATCACTTGGCACAAGGCAACCCACCCACCCATCCCACCCCCACACACGTGTACACCTCTCTCCACCACCTACCAAACCACAGATAGATCCTCACTGCCCAGGCACGCGTGCGCACACTGACACGCACACACGCACACTCACACGCGAGGACATGCACGCACGCGCACACGCTCACCCATGGCTGTACGGAATCTCCCCAAATCACAAAAAGGTCAGAAAATAAATTAAGTGTACAGTGCAAGGCCCGGGCCTGAAATTGCCTCCATGTATCAGGCCTGCCACCCTTTTGCTACACAGGCCAGAGCTCTGAGGGTATAACGAGCAAAGGAATTTTCTAATGACAGCTGACTGTTGGGAGGTAATCTGATCAAAGGCCGATATTAAATCCAACTTCTGCTCATATCAGGGTATTAGTGATGTACGACTTAATAACCCAGCAGCTCCAAAAGTGCTGCCGTGGCAACAGGATGGAAATTGGGATAATAATGTATTCATGGTGCTGGCGACCTGGGGCTGCAGTGCGCGCTCTCAGGGGAGGGCACTTCACCCTGCGCCAGACGTGTCTGGGCAAAATCACTCCACAAAGGACAAGAGTGGAATACTGAAGAACTCTGGCACTGATGAGCGCGTCGATAAGGGGAAGAGTGGGATGGAGCGAAGGGAGGGAAGGAAAAACGTTTTCAGCAGAAGAGCGTGAGTGGTGCTTCTCTGAAAAACTGATGGGGCTCAAGAAGCCCCCCCCCCACCGACAAGGACAACCCAAATGGATAATTATTCAATGAACATAAAAAACCACATCCTCTGCAAAGTGCCGAAGGATGCGTGACCCCGGCGTGAATAAAATGACACTGTTTCCTCCTGGCCCTGCCCACACCCCTGTGCAGATGAAGACCAGAGCCCTCCACCCCCACCCCCAGGTTGCCTACCAAACACACACACCCACACACTCACTTCTGGACCCAGGCAGATCCCTCCTTCCACCCCTCCACCCCCACCCCCACCCCTGGCTGGGCTGTTGGTCCACCTGGAGAGAGCAAATTTTAAAAAAACGAAACAAAGGCCACCCCGCTAATAAGCCGCATCTTGCAGACTGCCTGGGTCCCCTGTATTAAAACAACCTACCTGTTTCCTTTTCTAAAGGATGGCCTGAGTAGAAATGGAATGCAATTTGGGCAAGAGAGAGGCCTGAGAGGAGGCCTGGAAGCCAGAGTAGGGAATTTAATTAAACAGAGAGGGGGGAGGGGAGGGAGAGGCAGTAGCTTGGGCCAAGGCATCTGAGCAGTTTACACGTGTGCCCACCTAGTCGGATCTCACACAAGATCCCTCCCGATTCCCTGGGCAGAGGAAATGAAAGCACACACAAGGTGATTTCAATTCCAAATATCTTCTTGCAAATGACATCATATGGGACTTACATTTGCTGAAGACATCTTTAGAATACCCGTGGATATTCCAAAGGAAAATGGATGGAGCAGGCATGTACTTTGGGGAGAGTGCTAGAAAATGGTCCTTTTTTTTTTTTCCCTTTTTCTCCTCATCTCCCAGAAAATACCCAGTTTGCTAGAAGGAGAGTTTCCTCTGCCACTAACACCAAGCACCCTCCAAGAACAAAGAGACCAAACATACCAAGCAAAGTAGGTTAAAAAAAACGCGGCCTCGAGAAATACTCCTGGGGTGCCTGGGTCAGCTTCTCTTCTGAGGAAACCGACTTCTCTCTCCATAATCGTTCTGACATGCGACGGAGGAGAGAGCGGGCGAATCCTAATTTCTTATTCTTGCGGCGCCTTGTATGCCAACGACATACACATGGTACGCTTAAGCGCCCTTTCTGCCTTTCCTAGTATTACAGATAATTTGCTAGTTTCAGAATGTACTTATTACAGGACTGTCAGAGGAGTTTTTGTTTCAACAACACGTTAACTTTACTGCACTTATAAAAAACATTATATGTCCCCTGTGATTCTGTGTGTTTAAGAGCAGCGAAATGTTATTGATCCCTGTGTGACAAATCAAGAGTTAGGTAATGTCTACAAAACTCAATTTTCTGCAAGACATAAAAACCCTTTTTATGAAACCCCTCCTTAAGAAATTCAGGAGAAATTCCAGAAGAAAGAGAGAGAGAGAGAGAGAGAGAGATAGATCAGCAACTACTTCTTATTAATGTAATCTAACTCTATCCTAATGGCAGGCGCATGGCCACAGAGGCCAATTTATACTAATATTTACTTATACCACTGAAAAAAAATATAAATCTGCAGGACATTTAAAAATTACTCCGGAGCAACTAGTCATCTTCTTCAGAAAGCGCATCAGACTGGAGGAGAGCCCGTTTGCCTTCTCGCCCAAGCACTGAAGACTGGACCTGCCCACCTCTCTTCATGAAGGACTGTTGCAGGACACATTTGTCTTCCAGCACCTCATCCTGATTCACATGAGATCTCTTAATTCCCATGATTTCCTTTTCCCTCTCAGGAAACAAAGCACACACAACTAAATCTAATCAAATGCCTGTCAATAGTTGCAAGCAGGGGAGTGGTGCTAAGCCTGGTAGGTGACAAGCAGAAAGCAGAGGCGGAGGCAGCCAGCCTCCACTGCGGAGCATTAATAATCTGGGTGTGATTTGTACAAAAATCCATTTGCATCCATGGAAATTTCATAACTCTGCATACATATTTGGATTTTTCTTCCCCCAACTGTTCAGGGACAGCGAGCACTGATATTGCATTTAATTAACAAGCAAATGTGATGCCCTTCGATGTGAACAATACTGAGCCAACTGCTTAAGTCCTTACACAGATAAATGTCTGACAAGCCCTGCTGTACTGCTGCAGACTCTCCGAGTCGATTGACAGGCCTGTGGCCCTGCAAACTTTCCTCAGCACCAGCGCTGCGGGCCCTGCCCCAGCGACCCCTGTTCTTCCCTTTGGGGTGGTAGCTTCCATAGGCAAATGGGTTTTCCCAATCTGTTGGAAGGTCCCTCTTCTCTTTTCTCTCCTGCTTTTCCTTTCCTACATTCATCATGATTCAGCTGCATTAAAACCCTTAAAGGAAAAAAACAAAAACACCCCAGCTTTGGGGGAAAAACAGAAAGAAAGAAATCATTTGATTTTCATTGCCCTGGAGAGAATTAAATACCCCCAAGGAAAAATTCTGGTACATTCTCGGCACACATTTACATGCAGCCAGTGAAGTAAACATTTCCATAATTGCTCACTTCAGAACACGTTACCCGGTTCCTAGGTACAATAACTGTCAGGAGTCAATGAGGAATAAAGAATTTTCCTGAATCCTTGCACATAACCTGACTAGCATTAATAACTCCACAGTTGTACGTAAGTTAGGAAATGGATTGCTGCCAGACACCAGCCTTGCTCTGCACTTTGGCCATGTGCTCTTTCTACTGCCATTAGCAAAGGAAGTCACTGTTTTGTTTTCCTCTCCCCCCTGCCCCCTTCCCGAAACGTAAGGCTATTGATAATAAAAGCATTATTTACTTCCCTTCGACTTGAAATAAAAGGCAATGGCCCAAACTATAGGTCTTTGTGGGTTTGGGGTTTTTTTTTCAACCTTGGAAATTACAGCAACAACATATGGCTTCCATTTACTTCCAATTTTACTCGTACTGTGAGCTTCTTTGGTGAAGTTGTCTTCTATTGCTAAATGACAACATGAATGATGAAATTCAGTTGCTATGCTCGACAAACAAAAAACAAACCATGGTGGCTAGTCCCACAGGGAAACTGGACTTCGGTTATGAATCATCCTGACCAGCAACCTTGTAAGTCTTAAATAAAAGTCTGTATGTCCTAAAAAGTATTGTGAATAAACATGTATTTGCTTTGCCGCTCCGGGCAGACAAGCTTCTCCCCCCTCTCCAAGCCCTAAACGCCAGCCCTCGGTGAAGGCCTGCCACCGGCCTTGCTCAAGCGGCTCAACAGGACTTGCCTCGTGCCCGAGACATCAATGAGTAAGGCGAGGGTGAGGTCGGCGCTGCTGTTACTGCAGGCTGGCAGCTCCTCCGATTGCTGAAAGTGCATGGAAGGGCCCTGCCAGCACACAATACAACCAGCCCATTGGCTACTACGGTATTAGTAATCTTTCTACACAATGAAATGTCTTTACTTGGTTATCGGATAAGCCTTTATGAGCTTTCCCCATGTTTCCCTACCCTCTCCTCTCCCCACTCACCCCAAACTCTCCTGTGTGGCTAAGACTCTTTGGGATGACTTCAAATAAGATAGTCAAGTGCCCAATTAGGCAGGGATAAGGTCTAGATAAACAAAGCAGACATTCAAATTTGGGGAGGGGGAATTATTATGATTATTATCTTTTAATTTAAAAAATGTGGCTAGCTAGACAATCAACTTCGCTACAGACAATAAAAGTGTAGCTCTGTGTGTTATAAACTATTTATGACATGTTCAAGGAAGTTTTTCAACCAGGCAGAAAATATCCTTTTAATAAGCTCTTTTTACTACAAGGCGTTATTATTGGCCGCTTCTTTATTGTTGTTTTCGTATTTTCGGCATAAATTCAGCGCACAAAATAAAAAAAAATCAGAAGGCAAGGCTGCAAACAACTGAAATGTTATACAATTTTCTAAAATGATGAATAAAATTAAAACCGCCTGTCAAAGCAAAATGAAAAGCAATTTTGTTTGCAATTTTCCGAGTAGCTATGAAAAAGCAGCCAAATTCATGAGCGGCGTGTAGTCGGCGGTTTAAAAGCACCCACAACAACTCAAGAAGGAGCCTTCATCTGTAATAACAGCGAGATGAATGGCCGCTTACAGCTCTCAATGCTCTGGCGGAGCTGCTGGCCTTTTTCCCAACGGCAAACTCTGTCCTGTGCTCTCCCGACCCGAGTTAAGGGTTAATATATCAGCCTATGTGGATGATTATGAGCATCTTAGAAAGCTGAAGTTTGTATTCCAAATTTAAATTTCATCACTCACTCCAAGCACCAACACCTGTGAAATCGCATTCCATACTCTTATTCCTGGGCCCCTTGCTGGGAGCCCAGGGTGCTGACTGCAAATGAGTAGACGAGATGGGGAGGTGTTGAGACGCCCGTCTGCTGCCGTAGCCTAACTACTGCTACTGAAGTTTGTCCCCCCCCCCCCCCGTCTGTACTATTGAGCGTAGAGTTTGGGGCAGGACAGGCCATGTCCTTGGACATGTCAACAAGTGAGTAAATAGCAAGGGCGATCAATTCACTCCTGTGCCTGTACATTCTGTTTCGATGCCCCAACACGAAACCTAAAGCTTTGAGATGTGTCTGAGAAGAGGTGAGAAAACGTTACTACTGCGACACAGTCGGGTCACATTCCCAAAACTACCAAGAGGCTTGCCAAAGACCCGGCGCTCCGCTGCACGACCCTAGGACGACATACCCAGAGGATAACAAAGTTAGGCTCTTTCACATTCAGCTACAAAGAATGCCTCAATCACAGGCACACTGAAAGCTGTCCAGTGCCAGTAGCCATACCTCTTTTCAACTCGGCAGCAGTATTCCAAAAGTGCAAGCACTTCCATATGCGTGTGGGAAAGGGGCCAATTGAGTGCAACCAGTAGACAGATGCCCCATGTTGGCATTGGTGACTGAAAAAATCCCAAACCCACGGCCACTGAGGCGATTCAGACTCACAGCAACCCTGAAGGACAGAGCAGAAATGCCCATGGGTTTCCAAGACTGTCACGCTGTCCCGGAGTGGACACCTTCAACTTTCTTTCAGGGAGCAGCTGGTGGTTTTGAACTGCTGACCGTGGGGTTAGCAGCCCAACTCGTAATCTCTATGCCACCAAAAGAAAAGCCCTCCCAAACTCTCACATGAAACTCTAGCTGTGAGTACTTTGTGACTCGCTACAGTGTGACAACATCACCTGGTATTGCCATTCACAGGTAAAACAGTGGCATTCAGGCCAGCTCCACAAGAGGAAGGGGTTGGATTCGAGTTTCAGATGTAGGATTACAATAATTCACAGGAAATTCAAAGAATGCTGACTTTTCTGGTAAGCAGCTAGTTGAACGGGCTGGCTTGTCTCCCACCAGGAGAAATCAAGGTCAGCTCTCTGGGTTTTGCCGTCAAACACCCAACAATCCCTGAGTCAACAAATGCCCCGGCTCCTGTAGACAATTCCACTCCCTGCAGACAGCAGCCATCCTCCTCATCTCATCAGGCTGAAGTTCCATTCACCCAACACTCCCTGATGGGGGGGGGGGCTGTCCCCCGTCACATAACCGAGGAAACTTGGAGCTCGGGGAAGACTGATGTGCGTCCAGGACACGAGAAACCATGACCTTCTCTAAATGTGACTGTGCTTGAAAGGGGTCGGGACTCAGGTCACACAAGAGCTCCAATGACTGCAGCAAGGCAAAGGGAAAGCATCTTTTCGACTTCTTTGGATGCACGGAAGCTCTGCGTCCCTGCAATGAAGTAACCGTGGCTGGAAGAAAGGAGGGAGAAAGAGAAGCAACAGGAAGGGAAACACGGGGCGCACCACCGAAGGCTATTTTCTTAAACGGCCATCAGCTACTTGCCCTGGAAAAGCAGAGCGGCAACGTCTTGGCTCCAACGACTGCCATCTCCACACATCCTGCGGGTGGGCTCATGCAGAGGTGCAGGCATGGGGGCATTGATGTGTTAAATAATAGTATTAATCAAAAAGACACATGGGATATAGTAATAGATGGGCAACTCACTCCAAAAACCAAACTCACTGCTGTCAAGTCGATTCAGATTCATAACAATACTGTATGGAGTTCCCAAGCCATAGATCCCGAGGAGCAGCTGGTGGGTTTGAATCACAGACCTTACAATTAGTAGTCCAATGCTAACCCAACTGCACCACATAGTATGTATTGCCTCCCTCCCCCGCCCTCCCCACCACCAAAGTACAGTGCCAAGAAGATGATTCCAGCTCATAGCTGGCTCTATAAAGGGTTTCTGAGGCTGTGAACCTGTACAGAAGTAGATAGCCTCACCTTTCTCTTGCAGAGCAGCTGGTGGGTTTGAACTGCTCACTTTGCAATGAGCAGTCCAACGGTTACCCTACAACACTACCAGTACTCTTAGCAAAAGCTGCCCACGTGGTTGCAGAAAGCGTCTCCTTGCCTGCCATGAAAATACAGCTTCAGTGCTGGCTGTGCTGCTGCTGTTAAGCAGTGTCAAGTCCATTCTCAATTCCCAGCGACCCCAGGGAACAGAGAACTGCCCCATGAGGTTTTCTAGGGCGTAATCTTTACAGGAATGGATTGCTAGGTCTTTCTTCCAAGGAGTGAGTTTGAACCACTAGCCTTTGGGTTGGTTACCAGTCACTCACTTAAGCACCACCATGGATCCTACCAGCTAGAAAAATAATCAAACAAGCTACAAGTTTTCAAGGCCTCAGTGGTCTCAAAAAGGGGAAATGGATGATGGGGGTGGGGGTGCGGTGGGGTAGAGAGCAATGGCTTTCAAACATTATTATTTATTCTTTACACACATTTAATAGTGTCAAAGATATCAATCACTGATAAAAACGACCCAGAGTCCAGTATCCCAGGGCACTCCCTCCAACTCTACCTGTCTCCCCTCTCCCAATTCTGGGTACACACCCCCCTCCCCGCAGCACCTCAGAGTACAGAGAGTCCACCAGCTGATACACGGGTCTCCCAGGTCTCTCCCAGCTCTACTGCCCAATGGTTTCCCCGATGTGTACTTTGTCTTTATTTCTAAGTCAATATTTCAGTTTTCTCAATTAAAGGTAAATAAATTAAGAAGGGGGAGATAAAAGAACACAATGCAATGGGAAACCTCTGGGTACCCTGTTGCTTAGTGATCATTTGAACCAATAATTAAATTAAGGGGGGGAGGGATCGCAATAACCTACACTTCTCCCCTTCATCAGAAGCTCTACACCATAAATCAGAGATTACAACCGTACGTGCCACCACCTTTCGCTCCAATGCGGGCTCCAAAACGGGTGGTCGCTGCTGTGCCGGATCTTTACACGCATGCGCACTGGCGCACACACGCGCTCCTTAATTTCTGAGCGGTCTCTAAGCAGACATTACTAAGAAATTTACACTAGAGATTCAATCAATCATTGCTCCAGGAGTACAATATTTAAAACTAGCTTTACTGGATTCTACCTCAAGGTGATCTCACGACTGCAGCTCTTTAGAGATTTAACAACAAAATTATTATTTCCAAACTTTAATTGAGCTTCTTAAGATAGGTATTTATGGCACTCTTCACAACACTTGGAGATTTTTATGTGCTGCGGTGGAATATCTGGCTGTTTTGTTAGTATCCGGCTTTACATTTCAGGTATTTAAGTGGTATTGTATAGCTTTATCGGGAAAATAAATCAATTTGGTAATTTATCTCTAGCCAATGGTGCTTCCACGGCTTTTTTGTTGGTGGCGTTTTTTGCATACAAACGTCACCTTCTGGTCCTCTTTCTGAAGAGGACATTTTACAATGGCCACAGATTTAAATTAAAGGTCCATTTCAGAGACTCAACAGTTTTTCAAATAAGGAGCGCCTTATGATTAGCAAATTAAAGATGGAAATTTTCTTGCTTGCTTGTAAATAATCTTTAATCCAGAGCATGCAAAGTGTACTCTGGTTGATGAATATCATCCTTGGTAAGCATTAACCTAGAATCTTAAAAGGTTCATTTTTATCATTGGCGTTTTGAAGTTGCAACTTTGATCCATATCAGCATTAAAAAAGAAATGATTTTATTAACATTCGCTTTCATTACTGGATAATACTCTGCAATACTCTTCCTGCCGAGGACTCAGTCAGGGTTTCCTGAAAGATAACTTCATAGATGACTCTTAAATAGTACAAGTGATCAACATGACTTCTTTTCTCTAGGTATAATTTTTTGTTTTACTTTTACTTGCTGCTAATTTCCAGCCAAACTTCTGGTCAATTTGCTCCGAGGTCTGATTCAAAAAGACTATTCCACCAATCAATAAAGTTGGGGAAATAATTAGGCCAGAAATTGGTTATCCATTTTGATTCTGAAGACCAAGAACCTCTTTCTTTTTATGACTCCAGGAATGTCATCTTTTATTTATTTTTTTAAATATTAGACACCAGTAGCTAACCCTATTTTTCACGGCGGCAATTCATATTGGAAAAGTCACCACAAGAGACCTACTTGTGGCCAATCTGTGTACACCTCTGGCATAACTGTTTCTAATAAGAAGAAGTAGTTAAGACGTTAAATAGTTCTCTACTGTTATCTTGGAAATCCTTTTATCTTTCACTGTTCCTTTTTAAAGTTTTTAAATAAACATACAGAAAAGCAAACCGGCAATGTAATTAATTATAAGCAACTCTCACGTAGCTCTCACGCTTCCCCTCCCCTATCACCATCGACCCTCTCCACCCTAAAGGCAACCTCATTCTCATTTTGTTTCAGTGTTATCTCACCTCTGTATAGACTGTGAACCACACAACTTAGTTTGGGCTAGATTCTAACACTATGTGAATGGATCCACACTGAAGGTATTCTCGGCTTCCTAGCCTCGTGGGTCAACTCTATATTTGAGAGTAAAATTTACATTGCTAAGTGTGGAACTAGTCCATCCATTTTCTTTGCTGATAATGTTTCATTAGAAAAAAATATTAAATGCACCCCTTCTATGTCCTTGGACATTTGAGTAGTCTCCAGTATTGACTATCTGTCCATCTATGTTGCTATGAATATTCCCACATGTGTGTCCCATCCCCGTGAATTTCTCTAAGGCATAGAGAATTGGGCTTACTGAATCTTACTGAATCACAGAGTTCACTTATCTTTTTAACTTTCCCTAACAATGCCAAATTGTATTCCCAAAGTGACTCTATCTTTGGGAACCTACACTCACTGCCACAGTGCAAAAGCATCTAAGAGTAGAAGAAATGGAATCTACCAGTTCGCACTACTCTACACGTTTGTTGACAGAATTCTCTCATACTCGGTTGTCCATCTGGTGGGTATGCAGCGTGCGGAATTTCACCTCCGTGCTAGCCTTGGTTTATAACGGGCAATATGAACATAACTGAAGGGGTGCACGCTTACTCTTTCTTGTTTACATCTGCCTCTAAATGGCCCTAACCTATTTTCGACCATGCAACTTAAAGAATGCATCCTTATTTTATTTCACCTCCTCTTTTATCCCTACAACTTTACAAAAACAGACTGCACAGGCCCACGATCCCCTTTGTATTGCAATCTCACTCATCAGGAGCGCCAGGTTCCAAGAGCTATCATTGGTCCAAGAAAAATCACTGCTATTGACCACTACTGTTCTTCATAAATATCATTCCATTGGGGCATACTGTAAATAGCACCTGTGTTTTTCGATACAGAATTGGTATGTTCCCATATTTTGAGACTCAATTCCATACATGCAGTTGGAAAAGAACCATTTGCCTAGTCTTGCTCCAAATTTGGCTCTGAGATGACCGATTTGTCCTAACGGTTCACTCACAATAGAACCCCCAGGGGGCTTGAGATGTAAACCTCTGGAAATCGGTGGGTTGCCTACAGCATGGGAAATAAGATCGGAGAACTTTCCATGAGTAAGCACTCTTTCTCAGACAGTGCGTTTACCTTCTCTAAACACACTGTGGGAGATTTACATCAAAGTACACTTCCAACTTCCCTCCTCCCTCAAGGTCATGTTCAAGTCTCCCCAGTCCCAAAGTGGGCCTGCCTAGAACACAATAAACTCTACTAGCTTCTTATGTCTTGGCGATCTATTTTAGTGCTTAATTACGCTCTCTAGTAGGTATCGCTCTCTCTATATATATATTCTTGCACTTAATCCTACTGATTAAAAAACAAGGATCCTGTTCATGGCTGAATCCCCAGAACAATTAAAAATCAAAAAGGTGTCTGAATACAACTGATGCTCAAGCAAAGTGTATCCAATATAGGAATGAAAAAAGTAGGGCTCACATTTTTCTCTATGTCTGTTTTGGTCTTTGTATCTGTTTACTCACATCAGCAAACGTGAATTAAAATGGGTGACCAAAAATGAGACTCATATTCTCTAATAACCCAGGTCCAGCTCTGAAAGATCTGTAGCATACAAGTAAAAGCCAAGAAACTAATGAAGGTGCTAAGCACAGAATAAGCACCCATCGTCCTACCTGGCATTCACACCGTGAGATCCAGTCTTGCTCATCAAAAGGTGTGTGACAACTTACACAAAGTCACTTTGACATATTGCAGTTAGAGAAAACTCAGGCAAATGCACATCAGATCCCTCCTAATTTGTTTCTGGCTTCTCATCAAACCATGGGAAGAAATCACAGTGGAAGCGCTTTGAAAATATATGACTATAATCTATTTTCCCACAAGAAAATATAGAGATGAGCTGACGGCAATACAACTTAGAAGATGACAACGTTGCAATACTAAGAAAGTTCTGCCTAAATGAAATACCTACTGGTACATGAATGCCAGAGAGCAGATACCAAGAAACTGCAGTTAGAGAAATCAACAGTTTATCTACCAGTTCTGAGATAAAAGTTCTGCTTTCAAGGCATTGGTCTGTTTATTTTCTTGCTACACACACACACACACACACACACACATACACACACACACACACACACACGGACTTTGTGCAGACATTTCCTTTCTGGATTATAAATCTCCATAAATCCCGAGGAGAAAGCTTTCTTTGTTACACTGCAGAGATTAGAGGCAATTCAGGAGCAGAAACTGTGGCACACCTGTAGCTTCATTAAGTGAAATTCAATCATTCTGAAGCCTCCCTTTAGAAGCAGGATCGCAATGCTCTTCTGAAGAGTGAGCCAGCCCTGAACAATGCAGCACTGGCTCCCTGCCAAGTGAGCCAACCGCACACATGGATACACCTTGGACAACGGACATCCTGGGCGCAGCCGCCCAGCCCTCCGCCCCCTGCTCCCATGTGGAAATCCTGCGGAGAAAACAACCTGGGGTCCTGTGGCCCACGTTTGTCAGCCTCGACATCTGTCCTGATGTGTAAACATCTTGATGCAAGGAGGAAACTGACTCATCCCTATCAGGAAAAATCCATTTTCCTCTCCCTCACAGAAGGCAGGACGTGGCCCCCGTGAGAGCTGGGTGGAACACCGTGCCGAATGCTAACTTGTAACTTTACTGAATGGGAGCTAAACTGCTTCAAAGCCCATGCTACAAAGTCCAAGGGAAAGTAGTGAAGAAAGACAAAGGATCCCCGTTTTCGCAATCAAGAGAAAGGCTATCGAAGACTAGAACCTTCTACAGACCAAGAGGGTATGTTAAGAAAAAGAGCTGAGAGGACTTCTGACACCATTTGAAACTTCCATAAGGATGGTAACTACGTGTACTCTCTTCAGAGATAAACACTTGGATCAACACTCAATTACTGTGTTTTATTCTGGTCACAGAATGTCAGATGATCCCATTAAAAAAATAAAAGCAAGAAAGGGTACAGCTCTTAACAGATATTAAAATAAAAGGTGCTAGAGGAAAACACTCTTACATTTTCAAATAGCAATTGCCCAATATTGATCAGGGTGAGAAACTAGTATATTGGATGAATGGTTCTTCAATAAGTAAAAGATTCCCCCATGACATAGGACAGCTCAGAGCAGGGCATTAAGAACACACCACTAAAAACAGGAACAGGGGTGGGACATCGATACCAGAGGGTAGGGGGAAGGGGAGGCGAAGAAGGAAGAACGGGGGAATTGATCGCAGTGGTCAACACACAACCATACACCCCTGTATAGGGGGAAGAACAACAGAAAACAGGGGGAGGGAGACAGCAGTCGGTGTGAAAGATGAAAATAATTACGATGTACAATCTATCAGGGGGTTGTGAGGTGGGGGGAGCTGATCCCAAGGGCTCAATAGAAAGTAACTGTCTAGAAGAGAATGAAGGCAACATATGTACAAACATGTCTAATTCAATTGATGTATGAGTTGTGAAGAGTTGTACAGTGCCTAATAAAATGATTTAAAAAAACAAAACAGGTTCCATGATATAAAAAAAAAAAAGCAAAAAGACTACAGTTTAAGAACCTGTATTTTTTCCTATTTCTGGCTCAGAACAGTAAGGCCCCATAGGTAGTTCTTATGGGGAACAATAACAGCAGAGAGGTAAGTGCACCTTGATTTAACCAGCCATTTGAGATAACAAAAAGGCCAGCATCTACCCAAGGGCAGAGTTCAGAAGGGACCAGAGGAGAAGACAGAAGAAACACAAAAAGGAAGTGAGGGTGCCAATCAAAGACGTGAAGCAAAATGTGCACACGGTATCCAAAGGAAAACTGAGCTCTTCTGGAAACTTTCATCCACTTCCAAAAAACAATCAAGTACTCTTTCATGGCAGACTGGGGCAGAATGACATGAGCATGGCAATGGGTCTCGGGTAGACTGCTTCCTGAGACAGCCACCCGGTAACTTCCATCCCACATGTTCTTCTGCAGCGTGACCTCCCTTGCTTTCCCATCCATTAGTAAAGGTGATTTCCCGTCCACTTGGATGTGCGCCAGGTCCACAACATACTTTAACCAACAGAAGGTAGCGGGAACACTGTTATTTCTGAGCCTGGGCCTCAAGGGATTGCAACGTCACTTCCCAGGAGGCACCATCCCGGAAGATACAGCAGCCTGTGAGCAGGCAAAGCACGTGAGGTAGACCAAGGAGGGCCCCCTGGATGGTCCCAGCTGAGCTAAGGCAGCTGCGACCCTCCTGCCAACATGATGAAAAAAGTAGAAACACCCAGTCAATCCAGGGAATCTTGGCCAGTAATAAAGTCATTGTTTTCAGCGACTGATGTTTATCGTGATTCATCACTGGCATTAGATCGCTGTAACATTTCTGCTGAATCACAGTAAGGAGTGTAAAAATAGGAGAGTGTGAAGTACTTCAAAAGAGGTAACTGTAACAATTCTCTCATATTTTATTAGACCAATAGAACAATAGGCAGATTTACAAAGGCATGATGTGGCATTATAATAAGAATGGGTACTCTTTAAATATGTGCTTCAATCTAATAATGTATAAACAAGAGATCCTTTTCCTTTGTGCATCTCTTTACATCTCTTATTAAATATTAAAATTTGCAAGATTAAGAAAGATCAATAAACTTCATGAAAGCAAACTAAAATAAAGCAGCTCCTGCAAACTTTGGAAGCTGTGACAGAAATATTAAAGTTCTTTGGAAACGTTTACATGTCTTTGACTGTGACTACACCAAAGAACCATGTGCTCTTTATGTCACCGTATTGAAAACTTTCTGCTCCTGCCCTGCTCTTCTTGATTCTGTCCGAAAAACAGAAGTGTTAGAGGGGAAATCACAAGGAAAGAGCACAGTTGGCATTTCTCAAGCTGAGAGACCAAATGAAAAACTTTTGAGTTTCAAGTTGCAATCCTGATAAACTGGTGGATGGCGACAGCTTCCAAAAGACAGAAGGTCTTCACAGGCTCCCTGCAACAAAAAGAGTTGGTGACATTCAACAATTTCAAGCAATCGCCTACGATTGAAAACTAGCAGCACTAAAGGAAGAAGGGAAAACTACACTGATCGCACTGGAGAAAAGCAAGGCTCAGGAATTGTCAGATTGCCCAATGCAATGTTTCCATAAATGGGCTCAACACTCTGGAAGTACTCACTCGGCTATGCCACACAAAATTTGGAATACTGCTACCTGGCTAACAAGTGGAAGACATGTATATGCATGTCTACTCCAAATAAAAACGATCCAACGACATGCCAAAGTATTAAACACATTATCATCCCACACAAGTGAGATTTTGCCAAAGATAATTCAACACGTGGTCACAGTAGTAAATCGATGGTGAGCTGCTCAAAGTAAAAGACACGAAATGAGGGCTGTCATTGCTGATGTTGGTTGACTCTTGGTTGAAAGCACAGACTGCCTGTATCCCCATGTTTTAGTGACTCTTCACATGTATTAGACTGTGTGGGTCATAGCAAATTATGGGTCACATCAGGAAGAATGAGAATTCAGGACACTTAATGTTATTCCCACAGAAAGGATACATAAACCCAAAAAGCAGTCATTTGAACACATCGGGAGGATGAATCAGGAAAGTTGGGCATCGGGGTTGCATCCTCTCACCATACTTACTCAAGCCGTATGCTGAGCAAATCATCCTGGAAGCTCTAATGAGAGCTGTGGATTAGGATTGGAGGAAAACTCCTTAGCAAAACCTTGCCTGCCAAAAGGAAAGAGGGCTGGAAGGAAGCTTGGACTGATGAAGATCAAAGACTACCTAGAGTCTTCTGAATGGTTTATACATTAACATCGTGAAGACAAAAATCCTCACAACTGGACCCATAAGCAACATAATGATAGGGAAAACACTGACGTAAAGGATTTCATTTTACTTGGATCCGAAATCAAAACCCAGCATTTGAGAAAACCAACAACCAACTGCACTGGACAAATGACCTCTTTAATGGGCTAAAAAGCAAACACGTCCCCTTGAGGGCTACGATGTGATTGCCTGGCCCAAGCCATGATATTTTCAACGGCACGCTATAGCTAGACAATGTAGTTCATAAGCCTGTGAACGACTAAAGGAGCATCCATGCGTTTGAATTATGGTGTTGGTGAAGACCATGGAGTACACCAGAAACTGCCAGAGAATCTGGCAGACAAATCCGTCTGGGAACAAGTACAACCACAGTGCTTCTTAGGAGGGAGGAACGCAAGACTTTTGTCTCACAGACTTTGGACATGTTTATCAGGACGGACCAGTCCCTAGAGATGGACATAATGCTTGATAGAGTATCCGTGGAATCATGCTAGACCCTCAGTAAGCTAGAGAAACATCCTGGCTCAAACCTAGCAATGACAGTGAGGACGGTGCAGGGATAGGAAGTCTTTCATTCTGTTGTACGTAGGGTCACTACCAACTGGGACCATCTCAAGAGGACCCGACAACAGTGAGAATGCAGAAAATCGGAAACCTTGTCCACACAGCAGGTGGAATTGTAAAATTTTATCTCATCACTGTGGAAATGGGGGTGATGCCTCAAAACAACCAACTGAAACATAGAACGAGTATTGCTGTTTTTCTTTACTTGATAGTCAGCTGATTCTAGCTAATGGCAGCTACATGACCTAGCAACTCCACGCCTAGGTATCCGTACACCACTGTTTACTGCAGGACGATTTCCAATATCCAGAAGACAGAGACAACCCAAGAGTCCACCAAGAGATGGACGGACAAACAAAAGGTGATGTACACATACAACCGAATGCAGCCAGAAAGAGATTTCGATTTCTGATGCGGGCTACAGCATAGACGAACTGGGAAAACATTAGGCTGGTGGGTGAAACAAGTCAGAAACAAAGGGACAAACCCAATCAGTCCACTGCCATCAAGTCAGTCCTGACTCACAGGCTGTAAGGGACAGAACAGAACTGCTGCCCTGCAGGTTTCTGAAGCTGCAAATCTCGTACAGACTCCCTCATCTTTCTCCCATGGGACACCCCAGGCTCCAACCGCCAACCTCTCTGTTAACGGCCCGTCGGCAAGGAGCATCTAACCCCATCTACATGGAACACCTAGAACAGGCAGGGGCACCGAGACCAAAGTAGGTTCGTGGTGACCAGGGCTGCGTGGGAGTAAGGAAGATATATTCTTGCTCGAGGGGTACCAAGCTCTTCTGGGAGATAATGAAAGCGTTTTGCAGGGAGTGGCAATGGTTGGACAACATTGCGGGGGCAACTGATGTCACTGAATTGTGCCTTTGAAATGGCAATCTTATATTTTCCATACTCCGATATTAATATTCAATCATCTAAGAGCTTAAAAAAAGAGAAGGGCTAGACCAGATGAGCTCCAAAGGTCATTTCAGCTCTAGCTTTCAAGGCTGTGCTTCGGCACCAAAGGGGAAACTCTTTTCCATATTTGTATTATTTTCTACACTGCCCACTTGATCAGATATGGCAAGGCAGGCTGTGGAAAAGAAGGGGGGTGAGAGGGTCTGAGGAATGTGGCATGCTTACCAGTGAAGAAGCCAGCAGTCACACACCAGCTGTTTGGCCATGGGCTCGGCAGCCCCATGTCTTAAACCAGCTCTGGCAAGCTACTAGGATCTAGGCGATACGTCACAGCAAGAAAGCAGATGTGCGGCACGCTTCTCCTTACACCGACTTCGTGTTCCAGGCGCGCACACACAATTAAACAGATCCTGTGAGGCTTTCGTGGGCGATGTAGTTTCTGGGGTTAAATAAGGCAGAGTAGAGATCCCATGCAAACAACGCTCTGAGGCAATACACCCTTGTGTTTGACTGTGAGCCCTGGTGGCAACATGGGTCATGTGTTGGGCTGCTAATATCAAGGTCAGAAGTTAAAACTTACCACCCAACCCTTAGGAGAAAGATGAGATTGTTGTGTGCTCCTACAAGGTCTACGGTGAGTTGGAATCTACTTGATGATAGTGGGCTGGCTCGTTCTCTCTCTCTCTCTCTCTCTCTCTCTCTCTCTCTCTCTCTCTCTCTCTCTCTCTCTCTCTCTCTCTCTCTCTCAGGACCCCTGGTAGTGCACTGGGCTGGCAATTCAAACCCATACCAGTCCCTCTGCAGGCAGAGTTGAGGCCACATGCTCCCACGCAGCTGGTTAATTCTATAGGGGTCACTGATAGTGAAAATTGAATGGATAGCAGTGGGTTTGGATTTTAGTTCATTTAGGATTTTTTAATCAGATAAGGAAGAATTTCTGTATTTTTTACTCCAGGAGTATTGGGACATATTAGGTAAAGAATCAAGGTGAGCAAAGTACAAAACTTAGACTGCAGTTCTGCCCCTCACTCAAAACAGCTTCTCCATTGGAGAATCTGTTGTGCTATTTGCTAAATAATTCAAGAATCTAGGATACCAACCAGAGAAAAAGGTTCTGTCTATGTTGGGAGTTTAAAAGGCTCTTACCTTTTAGCAAGTACTCTAAATTATACATGATCCTGGAACAGAGAAATACTACTAGTATTATGAAATAACTCATAATCCAAATATTCAGATAGACTCATTGTGTCATGGAGCCAACTACCTACCTCAAAGTTCATTCCTTCATTCTAGCTTAGGCGTAATGCCGGATTTTAGCTGGCCAGATTTCTACCTGGGATAAAAGGTTACTCTTCCAGCTTCCTTTTCAAGTGACATCCTTTCAGACCAAGTAAAATTCTGATCGATGAGACTGAAATGGAATGGTCAGATGGGATTTACAGAAATGCTGTTCAGACAGGGCCATCTCAGGTGGGAAGGGAGCTCTTGGGCCTGATCCCCTTGGCTGCTCTTCAATTAGGTGTGATGTCACTTCAGACATACCCGCTGCCATCTTGAGAAAGGAGGCATTAAGGAAGAAGCCAGGGTGCTTGAGAGGCATGGCTGCCCCAAGCCAGCCCAGGAGTTCTTGCTTCTCAATGTTTTCTATGTAAGAGAAGGAAACTGTGGCCTTAGGGGTTTTCCCTGACTTTAAAGTACAAATGTATCCAATTCTGATGTCAATCTCTGGCATCTTAAGAATCTAAATCAAATCTATTTGGCAGGGAGGTAGGGGGTGGGGGACAGCAAAACTCTCACTTGATAAGAACAGATTTTTCATTGGGCCAGTAAAAAGAGAAAAGATGTTTTAGATGGTCAATTTGTTAACACAAAGATATTCGGTTAACTAAAAAGAAAGAAAAGAAAAAAAATCTGAGAACAACACAATTTGTTCGGTCGTGTCACTCATAGCACATAGGTTGTTGAGGAAAAGTCATGGAAGTTTTTGATTTCTCAATCTTCTCCTTTTACAGCCAAGGTAATATTGGCCTACCTCATGAGCACAGTCAGAGAATTAACTAATTAATGAATGTCAATAATCATAAAAATAGAAAATTCAAGGCTTTTCATTAAACTTTTAATAGCTGTACTAGTCACTTATTTTCCTTCACAGGAGAAAATTTACATTTGGCAATTACCAAAGGCTCATAGCATGGTAAGAATAAAAGTTAAATGAAAATTAAGTCTGAGGACACTTCATGGCATTTTAACAAAAGCATTGAGGCCAAAGATGCTACTATCGCAGACAATCTCTCAGAGACAGGCTCCGTGTTTCTGAGAAATTAAGAAAGTTCCAGTAGAAAGCCACACTGGTAATGGCACTTCAAAAGTATTCTAAAACGCCACAGCCTCAGCCCTCCCTCAACATTCATTCATAGATTGCACCCTTCCTGGTGTTGGCACAGTGTTTATGCATTTGGGTGCTAACTGCAAAGTCAGCAGTTCAAAACCACCAGCAAGCTCTGCAGGATAATGACTAGGCTTTCTACTCTCATGGAAATACAGTCTCAGAAACACACAGCTGCAGTTCTGCCTTGTCCTGTATGAGTCAGCACCGACTCAATGGTCGTAAGTAGCTGAGAATTCATAAGGCAACCTAATGTAGAAATTGTTTTCCTCCCTCTTGGTTTCTCTATTGTATGCACTTTTCAAAGTGGTGTGGGTTATTTGCACTCAACTTCTAAGCCCGTGTTTGGTGGTTCAAACCCATCTAGAAGAGCGTGGTGAACTGCTCTGTTAAGCTTACAGTCAAGGAAGTCCAATGGAGCTGTTCTACTCTTTAACATACAGCGGTGCCGTGTGCAGGAACCAACTCAGGGCTAGCAAACAAAGCACTTGTTACACTGCTGTGCCTGCCTGGAGGAACTCTGGTGGCATGGGGGTTATGTGTAGAGCTGCTAACCCAGAGGTCAGCAGTTTGGAACCACCACCTTCTTCACAGTAGAAAGGTGAGGCTTTCTATTCCCATAAAGAGCTACAGTCTTGGAAACCCACAGAGACAGCTGTACCCTGTCCTACAGGGTCACTCTGAGTCAGAGCTGACTCAATGGCAGTGAGTTTGTGTGCACAAGTGCGTGCGTGCGCGTGTGTATGTCTTGCCTGAACACTAGAATACTCCAAGTATGTAACATGCGGTGATGGTAGGGTGATGAAATTGTTCTTTTTAATATCAGAATTGTATCTCTGAGTCTCCATTCATTTGCAATTCCCAACCAGAAATGTACTGGTGGACCCCACTATCCCTTCCCTATTTATACCCTAAGAAAGCACCCTCCCTCCACTTGCCTTGAGTGAGTTCCCCTCTGCTCACAGTTTCTCTTAGTGGTTCGGACAAAACCCACGCCCCTTTTTTAGAACCCTTAATAGAACTTACAACCCAGACTCGCATTTCTAGCATTAGTGATAAACTTCCACAATCGCTAATGGCAGATGTTTTCCACTAATATTTCTACCTTCCCAGTGCTTCGCAGAGATGTAAATAAACTCATTCACATGCACACTTTTAAATGTGACTGTTTTAATATGTTTGAAACCCCCCCCCCCAAAAAAAAATCAACAGTCTTTCTGGGCACTTGTTACACACAGGCATTTCTTTAGGCTCCGCTGCCCCAGACGCTGGTGATTCTCTGACACGTAAGTGAACATACCTCAAGCAGATACATTTCAAATCACTGATCACCTGAGACTCTGGGACCCGGTAGGCCAAGGCCACAAAGTCTACACATGCCTACGAAAGGCAGAACTATTTTCAACTACACCCAACGAAAATGACTGTAATGTTCTGAATTTCTATAGGGAAGTCACAAAACTTGGGTAAAAGAA
This sequence comes from Tenrec ecaudatus, assembly GCF_050624435.1. NCBI lineage: Eukaryota > Metazoa > Chordata > Mammalia > Afrosoricida > Tenrecidae > Tenrec > Tenrec ecaudatus. The sequence goes on along the minus strand of NC_134544.1, from coordinate 51,563,826 downwards.
AATCTGAAACGATTCCAACACCATATGGAAAAGTTGTGTGTTGTTAGGGAAATAAGTTGGGGTTTACACGTTTTCCGATCATGAGTATCTCCTTCTATTTGCCTAAGAGAGCAGGCTACAAACTGACCTCGGGATCTCAATTTTGGTGATTTTGCACAGAATGAAATTAGAATAATAATGTTATATGGAAGCAGGAGGGCTTCTCTTCAGTATTCCCAAACAGAATATTATGTTCTCCATTTTATATAAATCTAAACACCAAGGCTTTAGTAAAAGGGTGATGAACATTCTTAATTAAATGAATTATTTCCCCCATTTGCCCCATCTCTCCTAGCATCTATCATGCTTTATTTCCTTTTGAATTTTAAAAGGGGAGAAATTAAGACCACACATACTCCATCCATCACAAAATGGCAAATATTAACTCAAATTAACGCTTGGGGTTCTGGAAAGATCCTCTAACTTGGAGTGCGACTGGGGTTAGTGATGCTTAAATGCATTATCACTGTATTATCATCTTTGACAATACTAATAACAAACCAGTTGCCCTTGAGTAGATGTCAACTCATGGGGATCCCCCATCAGTGTCTTTCTCAAATTAGGCTCTACGGAGTTGTCCACGGCTGATTGTTTAAAAGCAGACTGCCAGATCTTCCTTCCAAGGCCCCTCTGGGTGGGTTCAAACCAGCAACCTTTCAATTAACGGCTGCTTTGTGTGTTAATCATTTACACCATCCAGGGACTAGAACTCATAATGCATAATGTTTATATAGTGTTCATTCATTGTTTGCCCCCACCTTACTAGGATGATATCCATCCAATCTCATTCAATCTACCCAACTTCATGGGGTAGGCAAACATTGTGGCTTTTCCTCTTCTCTCAGAAATCTGAGATTAAAATATTAAAATAATCTGCCAGTGATCACAGAACTAGGTTGGGGAGACCTGAGACTCCTACTTTGTTACCCCTAGCCCTGACCGCCCCCCCCCCAATCCATTCTGCTGACCTCTACCTTGTCCCCGTACATGCACAACTCTTTTTCACTCATTCTAACATTCTGAAGTTTTGTTCATTCATTTTTCCTTTCTAAGATGGATAAGAATTAATTACCACTGATTGATTATATCGATTTTTTAGGCTAATGGAACTTTTAATGAAAATCATTCTAAGGGAGATGGTGGGAAATTGCAGTCCAAAAACCAGGTGTAACATGAGCCTATGAGGTTCACAAGGTGGTGGCACAGCCCAAACAATTAACAATAAAAATCAAATTGACCTACCATCATTTCTTTGGGGGAGGAAGGACAGGAGCATGAGCAATGACTCCTTAGAAAGCAGATCACTTACAGAGATGAGTCTTGGCATATTTTTAAAAGAAGAAAAACTCACTGGCTAATCCTGTGGGAGTGAAGCACCCTTCTTGGCAGCCAGGCGCAAGATTTTCAATGAGGCATGAAACCTTGTATGTCAAAATCCCTCGTCTCAACAGAAAAGAACACTTAATGCTTTTATACATGTTGCCTTTCCAGCCCAGACTTGAGGGGTGTCATTTCTACTTGTTTCAACAGCCTAAGGGGCCTTATATCCAGCAGCTAAAGTTTACACAGTAGCCAACCAGAAAGGTGATCCTTCATTATTTAAAAAGAATAATTTATAAATTATCAAGGGTTCATGGGGGAGGGGGGAAGGATGGGGGACAGGGGAAAAATGAGGAGCTGATACCAAGGGCTCAAGTAGAAAGAAAATGTTTTGAGAATGATGATGGCAACAAATGTACAAATGTGCCTGACACAATGTATGTATGTATGTATGTATGTATGGATGGATGGATGGATGGATGGATGGATGGATGGATGGATTGTGATAATAGTTGAATGAGCCCCCAATAAAAAGATTTTAAAAAAAAAAAGAGGGGTAGGGGGGACTTAAAATCTGGATCAGAAAGTGTTCTGAAAAGTAAGGTGGAGGTCCAAGTGAGATCATTTCTAAGGAAAACCAGAAGTACACTAACAGGCTTAATGTATTTCTGGGTTGCAAGCTACACGTGCAACTGCAGTTTTGAACGTCTCCAGGCAGGTTGATATCTCAAATTCAGCAGGAGCAAAACTGAGCCCATTATCCTAAATTCCAGACTGCTGCTTCTTTTCATTTCTGGTCGCAGGACATGGTGGCCCCATTCACCTGAGAACTTTGGAAACCTGGGGCTTGTCCTCGATCTTTCCCTCACCCTCATGCCCCACATGTAATCAGTCACTAAATGTTGGTGATGTTTACCCCACCAATATTTATTGAACTGCCCTTGCCCCACTTCTCAATTCCGGTGACCACTGTCGGCTTTTGCTTTCACCCCAGTATCCTTTGTGAGCGCAGGTATAAGAATTCCTCCTCTAGCTCCCTGCCCAGGGTTCTCCCCTATTCTGCACTTCACAACGCAGGCTAGTTGACTATGCACAAACTCTCAAGGGTTACTCGTTGCCTTAAACACTAATTATGAAGCATGTTGAAGACTCCATATCCAATACTACATTGATTTCTTACTTGAAAGAGCTAGTTTTCAGGTAAAAATTTTGAAGTCAAACAATTCCAGCCTGCACCCTAGGAATGGGACACTATTTAACTCAGTCCCCAACTTCCACCCCTACCCAACTGATACCGGTAAGGCTCCTTTGGTTAGAAATGCTCAGGTAGTGTGTGATCACCAGGTGCCGAAGGGATCATTATCAGGCATCAAAGAACAAAAAATCATATCATTGTGTGTTCACCTGCCCAATACGATCACTGAAAACAAATGAGTGCATAAGCAAATGTGGTGAAGAAAGCTGATGGAGTCAGGCTATCAAAAGATACAGTGTCTGGTACAGATAGGAAATGGTAACACAGGGAATCCAGGACAGATCCCTTCAGGACCAGTGGTGAGAGTGACAATACTGAGAGGGTAGAAGAAGGGTGGGGCAGAGAGGGGAAACTGATAAGGATCTACATATAACCTCCTCCCAGGGGGACAGACAAGAGGTGGGTGAGGGGAGATGTCGGACAGTGTAAGATATGACAAAATAATAATTTATAAGTTATCAAGGGTTCATGAGGAAGAGGGGAGCGGGTAGGGAGGGGAAAATGAGGAACTGATGCCAGGGACTTAAGTGGAGAGTGAATGTTTGAGAATGATGAGAGTGACAAATGTACAAATGTGCTTTATACAATTGATGTTTGGATGGATTGTGATAAGAGTTGTATGAGCCCCCAATAAAACGATCTTTTTAAAAAAAAAAAAGAAGAAGAAATGCTCAGACAGGAAAATCAAGTCCAAGTTCTTCGTTTGTCCCACCACATCACCTACCACCGCCGTGCCTGACCTTTCCCCTTCAAGGCTCTTGGTGGTACCCAGTCTCTGAGAGGACCCCAAGGGTTTCTACTTCCTAGTCTTACACCAGGGAAAATATGAGGCTTTCTACTCTCTCAAGATTTAGAGTTTTGGAAACCCACAGGTGCATGTCTACTCTGTCCCAAGGAGTCCCTGTAAGTCAGACTAGATTCAATGGCAATGAGTGAGTATGTATACCTTTGAGTAAACTGTTTGATGTGGCCAATAGAGTATGGCAGAAGTGCTGACATGTCCTTTCCAAAATTCAGTTCTTAAAGGCACTGTGATTTCTATTTTGGCCACCCCCGCCTCCACAACCCTCCCGAGACTCATTCAGGGACATGCCAGCTGCTGTGGCCTGTGTGTCTGCGATCATGGGCCTTGAGGTAGCCCTAGCTCTTACTAGACAGAGATTAGCAGTGTAATACATTTCTTGTTCTGAAATGCAGAGTGGCATGGGGGGAAACATATAACCCAGTGGTGATACTTATTTTAATACTTCTTCTACCTGGTCTATACTGCCATGCACTTCATTAAACTACACCAAATGGGAGTGGTCCCACCAATGTGACCACCTTTATCTTATTGAGAACTTGTTTGGTTTTTACTTCATTGTCATAAAAAGAAAGCTATCGCAAATTAGCTCCACCAATGAGCGGCCAGGAGAGAAATGTTAGGCGAATCGTGGCCCTTGGCTTTTGATGGCAGCACTGGCAAACTGCAAAGGGCAGGTGGCTTGCTTAAGGAAGTTACCGGTAATAGGAGAAATCACTGAGGAGTGTGGGGTGCTGTATTCAGCTGTGCTGCTGGGTAATCATCACTTCATTGCAAGTAACCAAAGAGCATCCATGGCTGCAAAAGATGCCTCCCTTAGATCACCACATGGAGGGACGTAATAGTAGGAGATGACTGAGGTAGGAAAATGGTATCCTTCTTCCCGATGCAGATAAGGACTTGGATGGAACAAACAAGAGGCAAGAGCCTATCAATAGGCTAAAGATCGTGCCCTTAAAAGAAAGCCCCGGAAAAGAGAGAAAAGGAAAGGGGGGCAGGGGCAGGAATGTAAAATACAGCGAGAAAAGCATTCTGACAGAAGACCAACTCAGATAAAAATTTGCTTCCAGAAGCCAGGATAAAGTCATAGGTAACACAGAATACTAAATCACACCATTCAGAGAACATGGTTTTTTGTGGATCAGTACAAAATAATGGCGGAACACACATGTTTTGCGTAGACAATAGAACTGAGTATAAGATGTAGTAAGTCTAGGACAAATTTGACAGGTTTCTGGGCAAAAAGGTCATAAAAGTGATTCTCTAGAGACTATCAACCTGATCATCTGATTATGACGGGGGGGAAATTGTCTAAATTAAAGGCACAAAAACTTAAGTGGAAAGGCAACCTGAGTGATAACAATATTTATTTTAAAGAATTAAAAAATTAAATGGAAAAATACTTTCTTGACACAACACCACAAAGGAAATGCGGGACAGCAATTAAATGCAAACAACGTGTTTCCTAATGACACTGATTTTAAATTACTTTAGCACTGATAACTTTTCAAAAAGAATGCCAATTTTCCCAAGATTAGAAATAGGCCAGTTATTAGCTGCCTTGCTTTCATTTTCTGCTTTTATAGCCAGCTGCTGGTTTATAAGAGACTGAATGTGTTATCTCCGTTCCTCTGTCTCCCACATCAGCGAACCAAGACGCTGGAGCCATTGAAATGGGCACAACTCCAAGAACATCACTGAAGACCCTGGACCAGCCTTCATTACTGAGATAAATGGACACTGAAACGGACATTTCCCAAGACTAACTGGAATTTTTTACTCAGAAAATAGTTCAGGGCACATGCCTTCGGTACGTATCCTAAGATTAATTATGCATTTAAAGGTTAATGAAGCTAATCACCCCAATTATCCTTGTCTACATTTTTACTTAGTCACCAGGGGGAGCTAATAGTGTTCTGTGGGTAGGTAGCAATGAAGACTTAGATGTTAATAAAAGAGGAAAATTTAAATTAACATGATATTCAATGCAATTCAAATATGGCAAATACCATCCACAGGCAAAAATTTAGCACATGCAACAAATTATATATATATGTATGTATATCTATATATGTATGTATGTATGCATGTTTTGGGTTAAACAGAGGAGTTAGAAAAAACTGAAATCCATCAAGCAGGAGAATCTTGCTGTGAGTCACAGCGACCATACAGGCGCCCAGTTACCTATAGGCTTGTCTCTGACCCAATGGAGTGCATTACTCACCGCTCACACTTTGCCCAGTGGTTGCAATGACCCTGCCATTTTCTTGGCATGATGTATTCTTATGATTTTACAATGTAGCCGCTAATCATTTGCACACACACAAAATATCCCCTATAATTACATTATAATTATACTGCAACACGTTTCTTTCTTTACCTTGTTGCAGCGGCTACTTCCTTCTGTTCCAAGTATATTTTTTCAGCACTTTTAATGTGTGTTCAAAGACTTCTACCCAATAATCTACTTAAATACATTCTACAGTTCACCCAGGAGACACAATCCCTTTAAACTTTGAGAAGCTCCAGTTGGAACAAAGAATGGGGGGAAGGTTCAGAGTTGGTGGAATAATCACCTCTAATCGATCAATTTCCCCTGAAGGTAAAACTGAAAGAAAGGAGGAGTGAAGAGTTCCAGTCCAATTCCTTGAAGTTTAAGGGAGCTAAGCCCTGAGGCATAGTGTCGAATGAGTCCTGCCTTCCCCTCCCAAGGCCTATTAAGAGGTCATAGATCTCTGTGACATTGCCGCCATTCCCCAAAGACCCGATCCCCAGCCACAGACTTAGCACAAAGAAAAGGATGTGGAAATAGTCTACTTTTAATCGCATCTTTGGCAGCCTGCTACCTTAGAAAGAAAGCAGGCCATTCGTCACCAGCATCTTTAGCAGAGCAGCGGTGGGAAAAATTAGGTACAGTGATGAAAAAAAGTGTACAGATTCAACCTGATGATAGAGCTTGTTACAGCTCACAATAGAGAACGGGCTCCACGTGGCTGAGCGTGTGCACGCGTGCATGCGTGAGTGTGTCTAAATAGTGTGTGTGTGTGTGTGTGTGTGTGTGTGTGTGTGTCCAAATAGCTAAGTATTACTCTGCTTGCCAGATGGACTGAACTTCACCAGACCCGGGGAAGACTTGGTCTCCTTTAACACATCTTCCCTGGAAAGGGGACCCCACTGTTTCTACATCCCAGATAGAGCCATTCGCTTATAATTTTCACATTCCTCCGCAGGGGAAACCGACAACTCTAATTACTGCCAGTGACCATCAAGGACACTGTAGAAAATGCTCAAGATATTCTCCCCCAGTTTGGACTCTGGGCATTCTACTTACAATCGTTTGTCAAAGAAAACTTGAGAGCACAGAATTAAATTATTATATATTCATTATCAATTACACAGCCAAAGTGAAGTCGTTTGTCGAAAATGTATGCGGCTCCACAGACATACACATTACCACATTACCCTTAAATATAAATAATGCTAATTTTCTCTTTGACATCCATTCGTAGCAAAATGCTAATTTTGAAACTCTGAAATGAATCAAAGAACAGGTAATTTCCTAGTGTAGTTATCTAGCTAATACAGGTAAAGCAATAAATGGAGGTAGCAGTCTGCTTTCTGTCTAGAGATTTCCTCCTTCAGCAACTTCTCCCACATAGGCGCTTCCTTGGGATTCCAAAGCTACTACCGGAGACAAAGAGTACAAAACAACCTCACAAAGAATGTATGCCCTAAATACAGAGTTTTGGGTTTTTTCCCCACAAATTACCCCTTCAATATTCCAACTGTTCTAATAAATTAGTAGGTGTAATCGCTCATCTTTCACAGTGGGAAAATGTAATTCATCAATTACTTTCATACATCCTAATGACAAGACCCAAACACATTCAAGGAGCTTTGAGAAAAGTGAACCTAAAAGTGAACATTTCATATCATTTCTGATCATTTCACAAACAATTGTATTGAGAAGAGAATGGTAGACCACATGCTACAAGCTGAAAGCCCAAACCCACCATTGTCAAGTTGATCGCAACAAAGTGTAACCCAACAGATATTAATAACAATAACTTCAGCTCTAGTATAGTCAATAAAGGAAACATCCACGTTGCAATAGCAGGTAAAATTTTACCTGGCCCCTCCCATCGAAACCAGAAGTAGAATGGAACTGATCCAACAGCAGGCGGTTAGAGCCAATTCTAGAGGATCCCTTGTTCTTTGGAAGGCAAAGAGACAGAGAGTTGAGGTTACGGGCTCCCATAAAGGTCACAGTCATAAAACTCTGCAGAGGGTCAAAGTGAGTCAGAACTGACCCAATGACATTGGGGTTTGGGTTGTTGTTTTTCTATCTAAGGGTAGGGATGATATTCTAAACAATTATCAACACATCTGATGGATATCAGTCATAAATAGCCACCGGGTATAAAATAAACCTGCCCAGGTAGTTGTTCCCAATGTCAGAAGTAAGAAGACAAGCAGTTCATGTGTTAACCATGTGCCCACACGGTTCCATTCCCCTTATCACAGCTCACAATGTACCTACTCATACCTCTCTATAGCTAAAGGGACTCATGAACCACTTTGTTCCATGTGAAATCATCTAATTCCTACAAACCCCTTAAAATTTGACAGCTATTAAAGGTGTTCTGGAAAAAAAAAAAAACCAAAAAAACAGCAGGAAACTGAAAATCAAGCACATGTTATCAATCAGTAAGAAAGAGGGAAAGCTGGCAGGTCCAAACCTAGAGAAGTTCTTTATCGTCTGCTATGTGGGGAGAGGACGATATAGTTGGATGTGGCCAAACATTGGCAAAACAAAATTTAGATGATCAGGAAGCATGATTCTAAACTACAGGCTTCTTATAGCCCAACACTGAGAACAATGAATCTCATCAACAAATGTGTTCTCTTTCGTGATTTCGCAAATTATCTTTTTCAGTTCCCTTAACTATAAAAACCAATTATTAAAATAGTTATACCAAGACTAGGACTTCAAAAATAACATGGAAATTATTATTTACCCTGTTTATTGCATCTTTACCACATTTTAAGTGCTTATTTTTATGAATATAGTACGATGTATATATTTATATAATGGAGCAATCAATATATACAGGGTATCTGGAGCCTTGGTGGCAGAGTGGTTAAGCGTTGGGCTGCTAGCCGTGAAAATAGCAGTTCAAGACTCTTATCTGCTCCATGGGAGAGAGAGAAGGCTTTCTGCTCCCATAAAGATGTGCAGTCAGTTCCACCCTTGCCTACTGGGTTACCATGCCTCAGAAATGACTCAAAGGCAGAGAGTCTGGTTTTGCGTCTTGGAGCCTTAATGGCATAATGGGTTGCACAATGGACTGCTACCCAAAAGGTCAGCTGTTTAAAACTACCAGCCACTCTGTGGGATAAAAAGGAGGCTTTCTACTCCCATAAAAAACTGCCATCTACCCCTATGAGTCCAAATCTATTTGACAGTGAGTTTTGCCTTTTAAAAAACTTTTGAATAAAAGTTGAGTCTGCAAACATATGCGATGTGACTTTGCACAAATTTCATGTGGCATATTATAATGTATAAAAATATTAAACTCGCCGCTACTGAATCAATTCTGACTCGTGGCGACCCTGTGGGACAGAGTTGAACCGTCCCCGTGGTTTTCCAAGGTTATAAATCTTCATAGGAGCGTTGGTGGCATAGTGGGTTACATGCTAGGCTGCTAATATGTTGGGTTACGAGACAGCAGTTCTAACCACCAGAAGCTTGGCGGGAGAAAGACTGGGTTTTCCACTTCCTTAAGAGTCAGAGTCTCAGAAACCCACAGAGGCAGTTCTACCCTGTTCTGAAGGGTCTCTATGAGTCAGAATCGTCTTGATGGCAGTGAATTGATTTTGTTTTTATTACATAAACCCTTATGGGATTAGAAAGCTTCATCTTTCCAGTGGGTTCAAACTACAGACCTCACTATTAGCAGCCTACATCACTCACTGTCCCACCAGGGCTCCTGGAAGAATGATGAGTTATAGCTTATAGTTTGACCTTAAAAACAACCCCAAATGGTTTCAAATTAATTTTTTTACAAATGAACACATGGCCTACAATTTAAATTTTTAAAAGGAATTGCCATCTAAGGAATCCACAGGGCAATTCTACCCTGCTCTATGAAACCACTAGTCTAATAATTGAGAAACATGTGACTAAGAGGTTAGAACATGGAGTTGATAGGGTCCATTGTTATGAGTCACAATCAACTCGATAGCAGTGAATTTTTGTGTTGAGGAACCTGAATAAAAGCTGGTGCTTTAGAGCTTAAATCCTGAGCACTTGGCTTATAGAAGGCTATCGCTTACAATGGAACCCTAGCTCCACTGAGTCTTAACATACATGGATCACCCTCCACTGAGTTCATCTGACCCCTAACAAACATGGTACAAAGCTCTGCCCTTGCTTGACGGCGGATTACTAAATCTCCTCAGGCCAGACCAGGAAGAGGTCTTCTTGCTCCCAGGGTACCAAGACCTAATGGTTATGAGTCATGCTCCACCTAGATGGTGGGAGGAGCCCAGAAAGGATCTTATAAACGTTGCTAATCCTGCAAATGCGTACTGTGCGTATATTTCACAACCACGGTCCTTTGTGCGCTGGACTGCTAACCACAAGATTAGCAGTTTGAAACCACAGTTACTCCCTTGGGAGAACGAAGAGGCTTTCTACTTCCAAAAAATTTTACAATCTCGAGAACCCTATTCTATAGGGCCATAATGAGTCAGAATCGACCGGAAGTCAGCGAGTGTGGGGTTTTCGTAGTCCCCCACCAAACTGATAAACTGAACAGCTGAGCTTCATGATCTTGTGATGACTTTTATAACTGACACGGTGGTCCTGAATCCTTCGGTCTCCTGCATCCAGATGATTCGTTTTTGTCTTATCTTGTTTAAGAGTTCATAAAGGGGTCATTATGAATCACATTTGAATGTAAAGGCCACCCCTCCTGCCACCAGAACAATAGTTAGGGAAATTTGAAGGGAAATGAAGGCTCAAGTAGAAGGCAAATGTTTTGAGAAGGATGATGGCAACATATGTACAAATGTGCTTGACACCATGGGTGGGTGGATAGATGGGTGGGTGGATGGATGGGTGAATGGATGGATGGGTGGGTGGATGGACGGATGGGTGGGTAAGGAGGATGGATGGGTGGGTGGATGGATGGGTGGGTGGATGGATGGGTGGATGGGTGGGTGGATGGGTGGATGGGTGGATGGGTGGATGGATGGGTGGGTGGGTGGGTGGGTGGATGGATGGATGGATGGATGGATGGATGGATGGATGGATGGATGGATGGATGGGTGGATGGATGGATGGGTGGCTGGATGGATGGGTGGGTGGGTGGATGGATGGGTGGATGGATGGATGGGTGGGTGGACTGTGATAAAGTTCTAAGAGCCCTCAATAAAATGATTTAAAAATAACTAATCAAATATTTTGGATAGGAAATAAGGAATTGATCAAAAATGGAGGGACTTATAGTACCTTGAGCCTAATTAATATTTGAATGTATAATAGATTACTATGTAAATGATTAATAACAAATGATGAATAATTTAATACAGAAATATGCAAATAAAATATGCAATGCCTAAAGTCTAATTAATCAAAACTAAAAAGTTAACAATACTACAATTATTTCAAGCAACTTATTTCAACTAAATGATCCGAGAGGGAAATGAGCACAAAGAAGTTCTAAAGCCAAGTTCAATATGCTGCAGCACGACAGATTTGTCAGGGAGCTTGACTGCAGTGACCTGAACAGCCTTTAAATCGTCACAATCCCTCCCTCCCACCCTCTGTGTGTGTGTGTGTCTCCCGTGAGCACGTGTGCATACACACACATTTAGTTTATTCTCGGCACTAAGCAAAACACATAAACAAAAAGAAATCCGGATGCCAAAGATAGCTTCAGTTAACGAATTTTGTGTGGCACTCACAGTTCCAAACAAACTGAGCAGACTATATACCACTGCACAGCGGGCCCTCATCAATTTCAGGTCAGGTTCCTAAAAGAACATGTGAGCCCATGCAGTAGTCATACTGGTAAAGAATCTCCAAACCCAGCTAGACCTGCATAAATCTAGTCTGTACACAAGTTCCCCAAAACGACACTCCAGCCCAGCTGCTGCACCCATCACCTCCTGGCTCCCCACAGCAGTAGTAGCATGAGGGCCAGCAGGGGTGAGAGCTAAGACAAGGCCATTTCATTTTCCCTTCACTTCCGGCCAGGCAATTCACGTTAATGATGCGGAAGAACACTTAACAGGCAACTCAAGTTTTCAAATTAGTAGGAGGGAAGAGAGAAATGCCGCCGAACAACATGCATTTTGGTATTACCAAATGCACTTTACACATTTATGCTGTTAAGTGTAGCTTAGTTTTGATGACTTACAATACTAGTTCCCACTCGGTTCTGTAAGCATAATAAAGTCTCCATAATCTCTGCCTTCCCCACAGCACCCTGCTATTAAATCTCTGTTGAGAAGTCTGATGAGACCCCTTTGGCTTCCAGCCCTCCCCACCCCCTGAGGGAACTGGCAAGAAATGATAGGGTTGGTGGATTAGGAAAATGAGAGGGTCTTTGTGCTTTTCCTTCTTTAAATATATATTTTGATAATCTGTCTTCTGCACCAGAGTCCCAACAGCATTCGAATGTTGATTTCCCTCCTTCCCAGTCTTCCCTTCCCATCTACTATGACAACTGAATAGTGGGATTTAATTTTTTCCTTCACCTTTTCCCCTAGTCCCTCAATGCATAACTTATATACGTATGCATATATATGTAGCAGAATTTTCCTCATCTCTTCTGATCCTTAGGAATGCTTCATTTTCCCTCAGTTAGAAGGCACCCACATTCTAGAACATCCCCACAATGATAAGCTCCATGAACTGTCTGTATGACACCCTGAAACCTCTGTGCTCTGCTGGATGCCATCTTTAGGGTTTTGTCCGCAGGACCACATCTGCATCTGGTTGGACCAAGAGTATTCTCAATCTTCAGACCAACTCTCAAACCCGGTCTAGAATTCATCATGATTTTCCATATTTGGCCTTCAACTCCTAAAGCCTCGCCTAGTGAAGCTCACGTGGCCAGGCTCTTTAGCATGGTTTGGGGGCTTTTAATTAGCGTTCATACAGGCAGACTCTCCAAGGACTGAGCCTCACCCGTGGGGATGAAAGCCTCCAAGAAACAGGTCCTGAAGGCACAAGACCGCACTGTCACCGGATGACCAGAACCCTGGACAGGCTTCGTCGATGGCGCTCCCACGACAGCACTACCTCCAACATCCCTCAGGCCAGAGAACACCTCCACTGCCTAGGAGTTTTGCAAGTCAACAAGTTGTGAGGTTTTGTTTTCTGTGAAATGTCTTGCCTTCTAACGCATGACCACACAATTGCCCCTTTCCTCAGATACATTTCTCATCAGAAATGTCCAGCCTGTGGTCTGACAGGGTACGTACAGACTGCAAAGAGTTCGCAGTTTCGTATGCAAGTGAGGCAGGAGGAGTTCAAGATTAATACCTGGGACGTCAGAAGGAGCAGAGAAAAGAGTTGAGGAACAACCCCAACAGACGATAAAACAGGCCAGTAGAACAAAAAAGAGAAAAGATAGGCAACACAGAAATTAAAACTTGGAGAAAGGATGAGTCTCAGAGCAAACTTAGCAAAGACATGAACTGGGCCAGATGAGGCTCAGGAAATGAATGAAAAGGACCAGGAGAGGTTGAAAGAGGGAGACCAAGGGGTCTTGGGAAGAGATAAGGAAGCAAACAGGGACACAGCCACCACTCTGTATTTGCGGGGGGATCAGTTCCAGGACCCCTCAGATGCCCTCACCTGTGGATGTTCTGGCTGCTTATATAAAATGGCAGCGCACTTGCATATAACCTCTGCAGATCCTTCTGTGTGTTTTAAATCAACTCTGCCTGCGGCCATCGGGTCCAGCTATCTTTAGGGAAGCAGACTGTCACATATTTCTCCCATGGAGGGGTGGGTTCAAACCTCCAGTCTTGGGTTGGCAGACCCTGTGCTTAACCCACTGTGCCACCATGCATCCTAAACCCCTCTACAATAAAGGCAACCACTAATACATGGCACATAGCACTGGAGCCCCTTCTTAGCTTTGAAAGGGTTGCGTTGGCCTCTCAATTGGCCCCTCCCATTCCCAGTATTGTCCATCCTCTCTTGGTTGGCTGACTTCGAAGATGAAGAACCCCCAGATATGGAAGGGGCCTTTCCCCTCATTTGCTAAAAAATATCAACACTTCGTCCGTCAGGGGGAAAAAAAGCGGCACAAAGAAAAGAGTTGATTCAAGTAGGGAGTAAGAAGGCTACAACCGAGGAAAAGGACCAAGGTGTCCTGGTACTCATGGTCAGTAACATCCATCCAATGGTTTCTCGGCTTTTCCAGGTCAGAATCGGGGTGAGCCTCTGGTCACTCAAGCTTTGACTTGGACAAATGTGGATGACGCCTATTTTGACCCACCACTTTCTGTTTATTCCTCCACTTCTGCTTTGCCCCATCAGCCTGCCACCTTCCCATGAAACCATTCTGAACGATGATCCAAAGGCCACAGCCCATGAGATCTCCTGCCCTGAAATCTGCTCCAATCCAAGGAAGACCAGTCTCTCCTCTCCCTCCGCCCAGCACACGCTCTGATCAAAACACCGTGGCCCATCAGCACAGAAGACATGCTCTGCTCAGAAGAAACTGAAGGCAAAGATAAGCCAAATATAACCAGGGGGTAGGGATTCCATTTTAAATGTTTTAATAAAAAACGTATTTAATCCACAAATATTACCCTGCACATGCCACAAGCTGAAAATCCAGCATTTTCAACATGAATATTATTGGAGTTACATGAGACAGGAATAATGTCTTATGCTTCTACTCTACCCTGTCGAGCTAAACATAAAGGTAATTATGTGGTTCACACTCAATAAAAAGTAAACTTCATCTAAACAGAATCTAAAATTTCAGGTGTTTCGTTTCATTATTTTACCATTAAAGTCCCCCCTAAACACTAGACAAAAACCACTCAGCACAGGTCAAATTCCCTGCAGGTGTACTCTGTACCGACTGCTGCTTCAAACTGCCATGTCTTTACCCTAATGTTAGTGCTGCTTTTCCACGAGGATAGCCTCTTTCAATGCACCAGCGAGTCCACTGAAAACAGAATCTTCCTAATTATCTGCACTTGATGGGATTTTCCTAAAATTGTATGTTCTGAGGAAAACACACATTAAACGAAGTTGATGAAATGTATATAAACTAGAAAATGCAAATACACCCACAATGAATACCAATATACACTCAACAGAATGCTAGAATTAAAAGGGACGACACAACTGTTAGGGAAGATGTGCAGCAACCGACGCTCTCGCCGAGTGCTGGTGGGATTATAAAACGGTTCGACCACTTTGGAAATGGTCTGGAGTTTCTTACACAGCTAAATGCCTCCTCTTCTCTCCCCAACACGGTAACCAAGCAATTCTATCCCTGCATATGAACTCAAGAGAAATAAAATGTTGTGTCGGCAAAATGCGCCTGAAAGCAGGCAGAAATTTATTCATAAATAGCCAGAAGGTGAAATGAATCTATCTGCCCGACAGGTGAATGAAAAATAAAATATGATACAGTCACACAACAGAATACCACTCAAAGAAAGACGGAACAACTTACTTAAAAATAGAAGAATCGCAAATTATGTTGAGCAAAAGCCGGACTCATGCAAACACACGTGAACGCGCAGACACAAATACACACTATATGAGCCCATGCACAAGTTCTATAATGGGAAAAAACCATCCATCATTAAAAACTACTGTTGCAGGGGAACATTATTGTCAGAAGGGGGTCTGAGAGAATTTTTTAAAACAAACTATCTCTAGCTCAAGAAGAGTGGGGCCAAGTTCAGATTTTAGGTGTTTCATTTTGTTGTTTTACCTTGAAAGTTTCCCCTTACTGCTAGACAAAACCCACTCGTAGCACAGGTAAAATGTGTAGAATTTTACAGAAAGTATGTGGAATTTCACTCTACAGAAGTGCTGTATTAAAGAATAGTTCCATATAAATGCTAAAATACAGGGATCTGGCTTGCTTACCTTGATGGTATGTGTTCGCCATTTTGATGGTATTTATTGCGTATTCTAGGCTCAAACAAATGAACAAACACATTGGAAGTCAGGTTTCCCTCTGCTATAGAAGGCAGTCACAAACATGAAAAAGACTAGCATGTACCTGAAATGCTGGACTGAAAAGGAGGTAATGGCACGGACACGTGTTTTATTAAGGCACGTGTTACTAGGTAGGCAGAGAAAAATAAATACACGTGTACATATGACGGGGCTTCAAAAGTTTCATAGACTACATTTTGTCTATTTTCCCTGTGCGTTTTACTCTACAAATAAAAGGAAAACAGACAAAGAGAGAAAAGTCAGGTTTCTTACAACCACTCCACTTTCTTTGCCCATCTGCTCCAAACACTGCTCTGGGTGGATACAAAGGAAGAACAGGAGCACTGCAACTGACTTCAGAGCTTCTGTGGTGTATGAGCTAGTGACAACCAGTTTTCTAAAACGTTTTGAGGTTTCGTGTTTAAAAACAAATACAAAATTTGCAACCAAGTCTGCAGTATAAAAAATATATTCTTTCACTTATTTATGTTGAAGTAATATTTTTTTAAAGATTTTCTTTTAATTAATGTTATACTCAATTATGACATAATTACTGTTCTGTCAATGGAGGTCACCCTCTTGAAGCTGTGTGATATGTCTTCTGGTTTTCAGTATGTGAAACCCGGGACTGAGGAATCTATAGGGTCAGCAAGTAGAAGAAGGGGTTTGGGTACCGTGGTGGTGGTGAGGTAGCAAAAGGGAGACAATGTTAGGAGTCCGCGTAGAAAAAGAACAGTTGGAAACTGATTGTGGTAGCAACTGTACAATTCTACTAGATGTGATCAAAATATGGAATGAGATGCTTTATGTATTAAATACCAACTAATAAAAACTGGTAGAAAATTTCCATGATCTTTTCCACGAACTTTTTGAAGCCCCACATATAAATACTGTAGTTACCACAGATGTGGCATCCTGCCTGATTCTGCCTTCTGAGACCTTCTAAGAGCAGTCAGTGACACAGCTATAGCAGTGAACGTACACAGTGTCCCTGTCTTGGTGTTTAAATACCTTTAAAGAAACCAGGACTCCTTTTTTTTTTTTTAAGCTCTGATTGCCTGGCAAGATTGGGACAGAAAAAGAGCATGTGGTAGCAATGGAAATGAACACAGTCCTCAAGCAATGATGCAGACAGATTAAAAAAATACAGAACCCAGTTTGGAGGGACTTTCACTAGCTGAGGACAGCCCAATTTGAGCATCACAGATATGACCGCAATGAATGGTAACCCAACGAATAGAATAAAAACATCCAAGAGTCTACAGTGTTATGAATAAATGAAACAATGAATGAATGAGGATGAGGATCATTCGTGTCGAAATGTTTTCCCACAACTAATTATTGTTTATAAGGGGGCGGGTCACTATCAGCTAACACAGCATTTTGTTACTTATACGGGAAGATATTAATTACAAGGGAAAATCAGATACCAGTGTTCTATGAAAGCGAAATGTCAAATTTCCTAGCTTTGACTGCTGTATCATGTAGGATAATGTACCGTACATTCTCGAGGAAAAGCCCACCCATATATCAGCCAAGGCACCTAATTCTACCACAAAAACTGCATTTAAAATGTGCTGAAACACTCGTACACGAGTATATATGGTACTTATTCTTGGAAATACATGCATTCAGAGGGGAGCGGCATCTCAATCTTCTCTCAAATGATTAAGGAACCCAGGAGATTGCGGAATGATAAAGCAAGTGGGGGATGTAAAGATCCGGTCAGCAGACCTGCAGCATATGGTAAATGGCATATAGGAGTCTCTTGCATTCTTCTTGCAATTTATCTGTATGGTTGGAATTATATGAAAATAAAAAGATATCTAAAACCCTAAAAACTCTCCCCCCAGAGAGAGAAAAGACGAGATACAAACAGTGTTAAACACAAACCCATCACCATCATGTCAACTGGCTCATAGCAACCCTCAGCATCACCAATTCCCACACTTGTTCCAAGAAATGATCAAAGGTTTCTCAAAGAAACTGAAAAAAAAAAAAAGATTTCTATGGCCTAATAAACATGTCCAGTGCAAGCCCTTCTTGAAGAGCCTCAGTGCACTTTAATAAGAAAGTCTAGTTAACTGGACTTAATCTAACATTTCCACGTAATGTGTCAGGGAACCTTGTTAAAGAGGAATACCCATTAAAACCTTACAAAAATATCGATGTTCTTGGGTAAGACAGTTGGAGAACTGCTTGTACTGGAAAGATGGTAGAGAGAGAGAGAACACACACACACGCACGCACATGCACACAGGACCCGCTAGTCAGCAAAAACCTTTACTTAGAGAGGAAGAGGAAAACAAATAATAAATATCTTAGAAAGAGGTA
The DNA here is from genome assembly GCF_050624435.1 of Tenrec ecaudatus. Taxonomy (NCBI): domain Eukaryota; kingdom Metazoa; phylum Chordata; class Mammalia; order Afrosoricida; family Tenrecidae; genus Tenrec; species Tenrec ecaudatus. Next base: position 51,545,865 of record NC_134544.1, on the reverse strand, counting down.
GATCTCCTAAAATGCCCCGCCCAGGGTCCATCTAATATTTTCTAACAAGATCAATTTTTTAACTATGGAAATTTGATACACTGCATTTACATTCTGATGCAGTCATTATCAGATGGAACATGGTATATGTCATAGGTCACTGTTAATTGGATTCATTCCCATGAACTGTGTAGCCAAATGGCTCCCCTGCCTTAGTGAGCAGATACTACTGACCATACACTGTTCTGGGTTCAGATAATCAAATGCTTGGGGGAAGCTCCCGTCCCCCCTGAGCTTACAGACTAGTCTCATGAGGGAGATGGCAGAGTGAGCGCAAGCAGTGAGAAATGGAGTCTTCAAGAGCATCTTCGTCAGAACACAAAACGGTATCTAACTCAGACGCAGAGATGCAGGAAAGTTTCCTTGAAGAGCTGGTACTTCAGCTGAAATAAATTAATACCTGATAAATTCTTTTGTATTAATAACAGTTTGATGGTTTTATTTATTGATGTATTATTAGTTATCCAACATTAGGTTCTGCATCACTGTTTTAAAAAGTGAAAATATACCCATCAGAGACTAAAACTAGTTGTAATTCAAAATCTAAGATTGCTGACAAGCAGTTAGCCACAAGCCACTGGCTTAGTTTCTTTAAAAAAAAAAACACCTCTAGACTCACCTAGGTACTCAGTGTGGGAGTGAAAAAATTGGGAGAGAAAAACACATACGGGAACAAATGGAAAAAATCAGAAATAGAACCGTGTGAGAAGACAAGAAGTGATAAGTATTGTTTACCTGTCAGTTGACATTGATTAATCTTGTGTTCTGTGATATCGCTCAGTGATTCAAACACCTGCAGGCAGCTGTCACAGCTGTGCACAGCTTCGTCTTCCAACTCCTCCCCGTCTTCCGGCCTCTTCTTACAATCTATTGCCTCTCCATCTTCAGTCTTGTCTTCAAGTTTACAGTTGGGGTCTGAAAGAAAATCAAGACTCTAAGTATGGGGTTTAAAGACAGGTTCTTTTAAAGTAACATTTAATCTTCTTGCTACCAAAAACAGAAATACCATTTTCCTTGAAGCCACAACAGAACTTGGTTGTGGATTTTATTACAGGAGAATCGGGACTTATCCCTAAATTGTTTGCAGTTTGTGATCATTGAAGGAGTTTGTTCTTGTTTTTTTTCCACACACACCCCCAACTATAGCCCATTGCTGCCCACCACCTCCTGTCTTACCCCGTAGGGTTATCACTTTAGTCAATTTTTCTCATCATTTTCTAGGGACTTTTGATTCAAAAAGGAAAGATAAATCACTTTTAAAAATTAAGTAGTCTCCAAGGTAAAGGGAAGGAAAAAGGCACTACTCAAGAATGAATTCAAATTAAAAAAACAACAACAATGCATTCTTTTTCTGCTAAATATACTCTTTCACGGGAAATTACCAGAATTAGCCGAAAGTCTAGAATAAACTAAGCTAATTACCATAGGCATGAAATTGACCTTTACTTACAAACTGGTCAAAACACACAGTAACCCTATTATTTGTCAGGCGGCGGCAGTAAGTGGGTTGTGCCACACAGCAAAACATTGTGGCAAATACAAACTCTAGCGTAAAGATGTTGGTATAGCTGGTTTCCAAGATGCTCAAGAAAACAAAGAATGTACAGAGCAATTAACCGCAACTTGCGGTGGTTCACGGAAAAGTTCAGTATTGTGCAAACTATAGATCCTTGCGCGGAAACCCTAGGAATGAGGCACAGAAAGGGAAAGGGGGGTGGGGAGGGGACAATCTCGCCACTGGGTGAATTCCACCCTGATGGCGCAATACAAGAGGATAATAGAATAAATGAGCCCACAAAACAGTTTCCCTCCAAGCGCAATCAGTGCTTGTTGATTGTGTACGCTCCCCTTTAATCCGTTTAAGGAGCCCTGGTAGTGCACTGGGTTTAGTACTGACTGGGCTGCTAGCCAAAAAGGTCAATGGCTGAACACCACCAGCTGCTCCACGAGAGAAAGAGGAGGCTGTCTGCTCCTATGCAGACCACCCCCCAATCTCAGAGACGCTGGGGAGCAGCTCAACTCTGTCCTCAAGGGTCGCTAAGACAGGAAAGATCCGATGGGTTCTAGTCAGTTCAGAGAAATGTGCTCAAACCTTCCAGTGCTCTCACCACACTTTGTGGGAAAGCCATGAGACGCAGAGGGAGAAGAAAGGAGAGGAGAAGGCACCGAGGGAGCAAGGGACTGGAGCAAGGGACTTTACCACTGTGTGTGTTGGGGTGGGGGGGGTGCCCGCACACGGACACTCGGGGAAACTGGGAACCAAACTGACCTACCAAGAGGCAGTCATTCACTTGGGGAAAGGGCCTAGCAAGGAGAGCAGTGCATCATCGTTGTATCTTTTTACCATATTATTCAATCTGTATGCCGAGCAAATAATTAGAGGAAACAGGACTATCTCATGAAGAATACAGCATCAGGGATGGAGCAGGGTTCATTAACAACCGGCAACAAAGCTCACACAACCTTGCTTGCTGAAAGCAAAGGCAGAAGCAAATAGAGACTGCAACCTTCTGTGTGGATTACAAGTCTACACAGGGAGGAAAAAGTCCTCACAATTGGACCAATAAGCAATAGTGTGAAGATGAACAGAGAAAAGACTGAAGTTGTCGAAGATTCCATTTTACTGGGCTCCACACTCAATGCCCATGGAGACGCAATCAAAAAGATCAAATAGCATACGGCACTGAGAAATTCTGCTGCCAAAGGACTCTTCGGAGCAGTGGCTCTTAATCTGTGGGTGGCGACCCCTTTGGGAGTCGAACAACCCTTGCACAGGGGTTGCCTAAGACCATCAGAAAACACATATTTCCAATGCTCTTGGGAACCATGACACCACTCCTCTATCCATCTCCAGGGGGGTTGCCCACATACGAGTACCTGGTGTGAAGACTGTTATCCAGGTTACACCATGCTTCAAGACAAAATTTCATTTGTCATTAGAAATAAATATTTCACAATATATAATTACATGTTGTTTTGTGATTAATCATTATGCTTTAATTATGTTCAATTGGCAACAAAGAAAATATATCCTGCATATCAGATATTTACATGATGATTCATAACAGTGGCAAAATTAGTTATGATGCAGCAACGAAACGAATGCTATGGTTGGGGGTCAACACGAGGGTCGCAGCATGAGGAAGGTTGAGAACCACGGCTTGGGAGGAAAGGTCCCCACCCTGAGACTCACACCACATATGGCAATTCCAATACGTACACTTGGCTCTGAGGTAAAACAAACATTTTAAAGGGCATTCTTCAGATGATTTCATTTGCTGGTAAAAATATATGTATGATTCTTGAATAAGTTTTAGTTGTTATGAGGGACAAGATTGGCTCTTCCATCTCAAAACTTAGCCAAGCCCTGCTTTCGTGTTCAAAAGTAGGTATCACTTTGAGGACAGGATTAAGATGGACAGGACTTGAGCCAGAGTACTGACTGTCACCTCATACACATGCAGAAGCTGGACAATGACTACTGAAGACCAAAAAAGAAATGGTCATCTGGACGTTGGTACTGTGAAGAATATTGAATATACATTGACGACCAGAAGAACAAATCTGTCTCAGAAGAAGTACAACCAGAATGTCCCTTAGAAACAAGAATGACCTCGCCCCAACTACCATGATCCGAATTCTACCTTGCAGGGCTGGATAGGACAGAGGCTGTACACTGGTGCATACGAGGGTTGGAGGTACAGGGAATCCAGGGTGGATGATACCTTCAGGACCAAGGGTGTGAGGGGCGATGCTGGGAGAGTGTAGGGTGAGTGGGTTGGAAAGGGGGAACTGATTACAAGGATCCACATGTGACCTCCTCCCTGGGAGAGGGACGGCAGAGAAGGGGGGGAAGGGAGACTCCGGATAGGGCAAGATATGACAAAATAACGATGTATAAATTACCAAGGGCACATGAGGGAGGGAGGAGGGGGGAGGGAGGAGGAAAAAAAAGAGGACCTGATGCAAAGGGCTTAAGTGGAGAGCAAATGCTTTGAGAATGACTGAGGCAGGGAATGTGCAGATGTGCTTTATACAATTGATGTATGTATATGTATGGATTGTGATGAGTTGTATGAGTCCCTAATAAAATGTAAAAAAAGAAAAAAAAAAGAAACAAGAATGACAAAGCTTTGTCCTTTGGCTATGTTATCAGGAGATCACAGTCCCTGGAGAAGGACATCATGCTTAGTAAAGTATTTGTTCAATGAAGAAGCAGAAGATCCTTAATAAGTGGCTGCGACAATCAGTTCAAATGCACAATTGTGAGAATGACTTGGGATGGAGCAATGTTTTACCCTGTACATAGAATTGATAGGGAGCAGAACCAATTCAACGGCACTTGACAGCAAGCAGAGAATGAATTAGTGAATTGTGTGCACTACTTGAGCCTGGAGGTGCAGTCGGTACACAATGGACTGCGAGTTGCACAGTCTGTTGTTCGAAGCCAGCAGCAGCTCCAAGGGAGAAAGACTGGATGGAGGACTCCCTCCCATCAACACTCGAAGAGTCTTGGAAACCCACAGGGGCCCTAGGGGTCAGCACTGACTCGATGGCAGTGATTTCGGCTTTCTGATAGCCTACTTTGTTAAGGAGCAACTGGGGTCTTAACAGCTTGTGATCAAACATGTAAGGTTCAACTATTGGTCTCTTGCTGTCCAAAGGAAAGCAATGAAAACCAAAAACTAATAATAATAATACATGGATCAGTGCCCATAACCCTGAGATCAGAAGGGGATGGTGCCTGGCTATCACTACCAACTGCGTTGAGAAGGATCACCTTAGACGGTAATGTAGAACTGAGGGGGGGGGGGGGCGGGGGCACGGATTCAGAACAGCACACAGGTAGGATCCCCCAAGGCTATTGTCCCTAGTCACCCTTCAGGTCTGGGACTGAACTCACCTATGAGTTCATGATAATCTTTCATTTATGTTGTAAGGTGCAATATTTATCCAAGAACAAAGTTCAGAGGGTGAGGACGGGAAGAAGGATGGGCACAGGAAGCACGGGGGAAGAGATGACAGGTGGAGGAGTTAGCGATGCAGGAGTTGAAACAAAATGTGTAGACATTGTTGGATGTAAAACTGACAATTCACTCTGAAAGCCTACACCTATTTAAAATAAAATGTTTTTTAAAGTGAATAACAATGAAAATATAAATTTTAAAAATCAGTTACTTAATTTTTATATGGGAAGATTAAATGGTTGACATTCTGTTAGCCGCATCCACAGAAACAAAATAATTTGTTTTGGCACAACCACTACTCCACCATTCTGTGTGAAAATGCTCCCTGCTACCTGATCTGTAACACATCTCTAAGGGTCCTGGTGGTGTCGTGGGTTAGGTGTTGAGCTGCTAACCACTCGGTCAATTGTTCAAACCCACCAGCAGTTCCTTGGACAAAGATGAGGCTGTCTTTGATTTACAGTTTGGGAAACTCTTTGCAGGGTCACTATGAATTGGGATTCACTCATGGCAGTGGGTTTGGTTTGGAAAATCCACACAGGCTGTTTAAATTCCCCTTCCGCCCCCCTTTTTTTCTTTCCCTGGCAGTTGTTCCAAAGTCTTTCTTCACATCTACAATATACTAACTATATGACCACTCTTCAAAAGATTCGCAGATGCCAAAACCCGCTTACATTTCAACAGGCAGATTAATCTCTTGAGTTTGGAGGAAGGGCACAGAACTCCCAACTCAAAAGAACAAGCCTTTTGTTTGTTTAAAGAACGTACTATTTAAGTAAATTGGTAATTTGGGTTGATTTGCCATCTGGAAAATTATTATCATAACAGGCTACACATTGCCCATTTCCATAGGCTGGGGTTTAGAGTACTCACTCCTACGGGTGTAATCCTAGGATCAGTTTAGTTTGTTTTATACTTGCCCAGCCTAGCACCTCTGTTCAGGTGAGTACTTAGTAAATGGCATTTGGAGATGAAGAGAAGGTGGGTAAGAGAACAAGCTTACCAAAAAAATAAAATAAAATCCTTCATGGCATTTTTTCCCCCTGCAATCAGGAATAGACCAAAAACTCAAACCAGCAAACTCACTGCCATCGAGTCAATATCAACTCATAGTGACCTTATAAGACAGGCTTGAGTTAGTTTATTGTGCCAACCTGGCCGATAAACACAAGTGGAGTTAATTGAAGAGCGGAGGGATAAATGGCTCGGAGAGCCTCGCCTTTCGAGTTCTTGGGGATCTTGCTTTGTGATGGTCGCACCAGACTTGTCGGCTTGGGCAGCACTGGGTAGGGATGTTTTCTTGATATGTACTTAACCTTTATATGAAACTCTCTCCTATACATGAGTTTCTGAAGATGTGTTTCTCTAAAGTACTCAGACTGGCACAAGGCTAGAACTGTCCCTGTGAGTTTCCAAAACTGCAACTCTTTTCTGGGTAAAAAGCCCTGCCTTTCTGGTGTGGCATTTGCTAGTGATTTCTAACAGCTAACCTTGCATATCGTAGCATCAATGTGCAACCATTACGCCACCAGGGCACCTCAGAAATAGGCCAGGTACCCCAAAATTTAAAAGCACCTACAGGCCTACCTTTTCCAAAAATGGTTCTATGACCACCAGTGTTAAGCTTTCAAACATGTCACCCAGAGCTCCAGATGAAATAAATGGGTAATAGTCCAAAGATTGCCAAGCAACTAAAACGAAGTGGCGAAATACTGCCAAACTAAAGAACCATTCAGGAAAATAAGTAACTGTCCCAACACCAGCACCATTAAACACTTGTTGGGAGGCAGCAGGCACACACACGCTGAATATCATTAGTTGTTTAGCATGAGTTCCTAGTCTCTCGTAAAACTGACAGCACTCGGGGAAATGGAGGTGCCAGGTCTGAATTTTAATATGATGATTTAAATGCTACCCATCAAGTTTGCAGACCTGTTTGTCTAAAATAAGGAGACACTCTGAATGCTTTGAGTGTGGAGGTAAATGGTGAAAACCTGCCTTCCTAATTATGCAAGGAGGTGGCCCCTTTACAAGAATTCGGTATCAAAAATACCAGGCAAATAAGAATGCAGGAGGCTTTCACCCACGAAAGCTAAGGAATGCCTCCAGTCCAGGCATCGGACACTGTGGCTAGTTAGTCAAATGAGGGTCATTTTAAGACTAATAAAAAATGGTTCTGCTTCCACTTCTGCATTTACAGACAGAACCCTGCAGGGAGCGAAGCCAGTCAAGCTCATTCACTTCTGCTGCGACTTTAGGATGCATGTTCCAGCCAACTGGCCAAATTGTTTTTAGGTCAACACTTAAGACGGATCCTGTGGGAGATGGGTTCGATTATAGGCTAGGATGTCTGGTGCACCGAGTACTGGAATCTCAGTCCCTTTCCCACTACGTAAATTGTTTCCAACCTTCACTTTTATTTCTTTTTCAAACTCTTTCTTGGCCACTCAAAATATGTTTCTTTGCATTATGGGTCTCGGTTCCTAACGTCACTTGACATAGAATGATGTCAGAAAGCTCTCACTTCTTTCCCACAGGTGGCTACTCTTCAATAGTGGCACATGGCCTTGGTTACGCAGTTTGTTTTTTAAAGAGTCCTTTGCAATCCAATCGTAAAAAATAATTGTATTGCTCTGCTAGTCATTCAAACCTCGGGTATCAGCATGAGGGCTAATAAATGTAAAGTCCATGCCTTTAAGGAACCCCCACCCCAAACACCACTGCATCAAGGGACCAGCTGTTCTCCCAACTGTGTTGTTAGGCTACAAATCCACCCGAGGAATAGTATTTTAAAATATCCCATGCACCTGCACTGCATCTATAGACCATACCATAGCCCCAGGCACTACTACCCTACACCCCCCTAGCCCCCACCTCCTACTCCCCCTAACACCCCCGCCAGGGCCCAACACCCTCTTGCCCAGCTCAACATGATGCCCCTCAACCATCTCAGGTCCATTCCAGAAGTTAGGGGTTCTTCATTTTGGAATAAAGACACGATTACTGTAGCAAAGACTAAAGAAATGAAGGGCAGCTTTATGTTTCCAATGTCCTTAACAGTATTTAAAAATGGAAGTTCCAAAGAGAAGCAGGATTTGCCCCTTCACTGTGTTCTCTGGCGGCGGTGGCTCGTGCCTTCCTCTCATCCTCCTCTTCACAAAGGTGGCTGTTGCTGGAACTTGGGTTCCAACAAAGTGACAATTTTGGGGGGGGGGGTGATAAAGAGCCATACTGGCTTCACTGCTCGAAGGCAATCAACCTATGGACTGCAATTAATTTCAAGTGTGGGATCAGTTTAAAGCCAACCAGCAGAAATTCTTTTCTGTCCAAGTCAAAACGAGGTTTCACCACATTTACTTTTTATAACCTATATAAAAGTCAAGTAAAAGTAATGAATATCTAAAAGTCATTGCAGTGGACTGGCAAAGACTATCTGTACTCTTGAAAGTCGTCTCACATATTTCGCTCTGTGCAACAAGGATTCCGTGCCTGACCAAAGCTAAAATGTCAACGGACTGAGAAAGCAGCCCAGTTTCCAAACCATTTCACTGCCTGGAAATGGACTGCCTTCCAAGCCGCTTTTTGCATGGAAAAGCACTGGCAAAAGAAAGACAAACTCAGGGATCACGTGGTTATAATTATTACCAGGCAAGGACTAGCTCTGCAGTTCCGCGGGAAAGTAAAACTCTGTCGCTCTCTGCTCCCAATAGTGTCCATCGCAAAACAACTGCCTCGTTAAATCTCTGCAGTAAGATTAATATGCCGTAGCTGCACTACATTTATAACTTGGTACTCTATAAAAAGCACATTTAATGGTAAGAGCCAGAGCCTAGATACAAAGTATTACTATAAAAACTTCTGGCAGCTTGTCCACAGTGCAGGCCCTCTGTCCTTCTTGCAGGAGATATAAAACGAGCCCTTTCCTAGTTAATTCCAGCCATTAAGCCCAAACCTTCAAAACCAGAGGTCATTTTTATGAGAGTGGCAGAAACACGAGATGCTGAAGATGATGTAAATATGAATGCAAGATGATTACTTAACAGCTGCGATTGGCACGAGATGAATGAACCCAAAACGTCCCGCTTAGACATGCACACGCAAACTTAAACCTGGATCCTTTCCTAACAGTTTGTTCCCTGGTCACAGCCAGCTTTGCGCCAAATTAAACAGCCAATGAATTACTCAATCTCAAATTGCCAACAGATGGCTGGTAAATCCAAGAATTGACCAATGGAAGACTACCTATGGAACCAAAACAGTGCCAAAGAAGTCCGCGAAACTACCGAGAAAAGATGCACACTGTCTTGTAACAGGGAGTTTGGGCTTCAGTAGCGTGATGGCCAACCCCCACCAAGTGAATTATGCCAAACTATGAAAAATGATGGTTCAAGAAAGAGTGGCCTCAACACGACACTGCTCCTAATGGACTAGTAAGCATGTGTGACATGTTGTTGCTGTTCTACTTGGAAAGCCGTTACATTTCTTTCTTCCCCATGTATCTCTAGAAATTTAAACGAAGGGGGTGGGGTGGGGAAGGCATACTATTCCATGTCTTACAATCAAGAGCTGCTACAGACTATGGAAACAATTTAGACAAGTTCCCACCCAAGTTCCCCCAAAATACTCTAAATGATGACCTCCATAATTCACTGCCCAGCACAGTTTGTACATGCCACACACGCACATGCACATCCTAAGCTATTGACAAGCAGACCTGCAAGTCTTACACGTAAAAAGAAACTCAAGTGCTGTTTTAAAGCAAGTCATGCCTGAAGCACGCCACATCCCCCATCGACCCCACCCCCACATACACACATACACGTGTGTTCAAATTCTATTCTGTGGTTTATCTTTCTGCCTTTTTTTAAGGACAGAGGAAAGGCTACCTTCTGACTATAAAGAGTTAACCAGGAGCAGACATTCTTCCTGGTTCTCAAAAACCGAAGTGCAGGATCACTGTTGTGTGCGCTCTGGGCTTCTGACAGGGGCACTGGTAGCATGGTGGTGTAGCGGTTATGCATTGGGCTGCTGACCTCAAGGTCACTAGCCATTTTCCACTCCCATAAAGAGTTCATCTTAGAAACACACAGGGGCAATTAAACTCTGTCTGATCGCCTTGCAATGAGTCAGAATTGACTTCGTGGCAGTGGATTTGGGGTTTTTTGAGTTGGGCTTTTAAATGCTCTAACTTGAAACCCTGCAGGATGAGAGGCAGTTTGGGGACATGCTATTGGCCACCCTTAGAAAGGGGCGGGTGTGTACTGGTGAGGGACTGCAGCCTGACCAGACTCTGCCACCCGGCCTGCTGGTAACCTGATCCATTGTGTTCTACAATCAGAAAAGACTGAAACAAACAAAAACAGCTCATGGAGTAGCAAGGATGCGCCTCCTGGAGGTTGGCAGAACAGAAGGGCCCTCAGGCAAGGAGGGAGGGCCACGGGACGTCAACACCTGGTCCTGCACCGCTAGCTAGTGTACTCAATGATGAAAATGTGTTCTTTTTCTTTGTCTACAATGTTTATTTTTTAACCACTCTGTTCTCTGAAAGTTATTAAGTTGTTTTACAGGAAACAAAGGGGGGAGGGGAGGGGCAGAAAGAACCTTTCCAAGTGCTTGTCTGTTTTATCTACAAAAATTCTCAGAAGGCATTCTCTCTCTATGAAACAGAACCACACTACTTGAGACATTTTTTATGCAAACCTGGCCAATAAACACATATGGGGTTAATTGAAGGGCAGAGAGATAAATGGTTCGATGAGCCTTGTCTTCAAGTTCTCAGGTCTCTTGATTTCTGATAATCAGAACAGGGTGCAGCTGCCTTAGCCAGTCCCCTGCTTCACCTGGCAAGGTTCACTTTCTGCAAGACATCCCTGAGGGGAAGCTACATGGACCTACCCCGATGCTGGAGCAGTCCTATGGAGACCCCTGCCAGCACTGAGATGCATTCAATGACTTGGCTTTCCTCCTGCACTCAGCATCACTGAGTGTGTTTTGTGAGATGGAGGGGGACTTTGTAGATTGATGTCGGACATAGGGGCTAATGTTGGACTTGTGTGCTTGGGCAGAACTGGGTTGGGATTCTTTCTTGATGTATACTTACCCTTTATATAAAACTCTCTCAAAAAAATTCTTGTCTCTTATACATGGGAGTTTCTGTGGATTTGTTTCTCTAAAGTACCCAGACTAACAAAACACCCCTTCCTTCTGGCTACCTGGGAATCTTTAGAAGCATATGCCTGCTTTCAAATTATTAACTGTAAATTACTAAAGTTATTTCAGGTAGAATTGCTAAGGCTACCAAGTTCAGGAAACAAGAACAGACTAAGCACCTACGTGGGTACAGCCTCAGTCCAGCTCTGGACATACAAAGTCCCTGTCCTCACTTGCATTTGGCTCCAGAGCTTCGCAAATGATGAGTCAAAAGGGGATACAAGTGAGATGTAGAATCAGCATCTTTTCAGCCTTGGAATCGACCAGGTGTAACTGGGAGTGAGTAGGAACCATAAGGAAAGGTGCGTGAAGGCACAGAAGCATGCTACAAAGCGGTGCCCTCAAGAAAGCACAGGGATACCCGAGCATCTCAAATGAGCACTGGGCAGAGTGGAAAAGACGAGAGGCAATGACGAGCCTGGGGAGCAGCTGAGATGACGAAGGCACTACTCTGTGAGCTCCATGCTCCATTGCCATCTCAATTCTCTGAAGAGTCCCTGCAGAGTACCAGTGGTGGGGGTGTGACTGATGAGATTATATCTCAGGAAGATGTTCCACAGACAGCTGTGTCAGACTGGACAGGAAGTAGGGAGACTGATCTAGAGGCTACCACACTGCCCAGGAATGAAGAATGCCAACGAAGTCAATAACAGAAAGGTATAGCTGGAATGTAAGCCCCAAAGGCCCCAGCATCTAGAAGACTCAGGGGTGACTGAGCATAAAGGCGGTGTTTGCCCCTTCTGGGATGTGTGTTGGCTCTACAAGAGGTATCGTGACCAAGGACGATCACTTGCTCAGCTCACTCATTTCTCATACATATCTTTTTTTTTTTTCATCTGTCTGTCACCAAACTCCCAGCCATCGTGTCAAGGTCACCTCCATAGCCACCCTACAGGACAGGGTAGAACTTCCCCTGTGAGTTTGGGACACTGTAACTCTTTACAGGAGTAGTAAGTCCCATCTTTATCCCTCAGAGTGGTTGGTGGATTCGAACTGCTGACCTTGGAGTTAGCAACCAATGCATAACCACTAGGCCACCACGGCTCCTTACTCACTTAAATGGGGGTAGACAAATGCCAACACTAGAGAAAGCCTAGACTGAACTTTCCAACTACCGTATATACTCGAATATAAGCCGAGCCAAGTATAAGCCGAGGTACCTAATTATTACTTTGGAAACCAGAAAAACGGATTAACTCGAGTGTAAGCCTAGGGTGGAAAACGCAGAAGCTATTGGTAAGTTTCAATAATCAAAACAAATGAAAATAAAATTACTAAAACTTGAGACATCAGTGGGGTAATGTATTTAAATATTTATTTTAAATAAAAATATAAGTAAAAGGACAAGTCATTTAACATTAGTAAACCAGCACAGTAAGTGGAAAATAGATTCAACAAAAACAATAAGGTGTCAACAATGATACCTTAAGAGTACTATTCCCTGAGCTCAATCAGCAACCGAGCTAAAATGTAAAGAGTTAAAATCCTTCAAAACTGGATTCCTCATCATCATCCGTATCCCAGTGCAGAGCTTCACCTGGTGTGAAGTCATCACAGACGCTGTCCTCACTGAGATCGCCATCATCGCCATCACTGCTGTCATTTTCATACAAAGCGCAATCTTCACTGCCATCCATAGCATTATTAATGCTACATTTCTGGAAGGCACGTCGCACCGTGTCTTCTGGAATGTCTCCCCATGCATCTCGAACCCACTTTGCTATTAACTCTATGTCAGGCTTCATGAGATTTCCTCCTTTTGTTAGTCGGGCTTGACCAGATGACATCCATTCATGCGACATCCTTCGCACACAGTCTTTAAAAGGCTTATTCAAAGATACACGTCATAGGATGGCTCTGATTGGTTAGATGTGAGTAAACAAACTTTCACAGCCCTGCAGTGTCAACGGGGCTTTGAATGAACAGCTGAGAAACTGCAATCACCTGTGAGAGATAACGGGCGCTCATCCTGTTACCTGTGTGTGTGGGGGGGGGGAGTTGGGGGGCCATAGCCCAGCGAGATGTTACACCTCGCTGGGGTACCACGGACCCGTGTATAAGCCAAACCCCAGTTTTTCAGCACAGTTTTTGTGCTGACAAACTCGGCTTATACACGAGTATATACGGTAGGTAACTTTCGTCCACTACCTGTCTGTCTGTCATATTAGGGTGGCTAGGTTGCTTCTGTGATACTGAAAGCTAAGCCATGGGTACTCCAAATACCAGCAGGGTCACCGTGGTAAACAGATTTCTGCAGGGCTTCCATTCCAAGCCAAATCAGGAAGAAAGGCCTGGCAGATTAGTTCTGAAAGATAAGCAGTAAAAAGCTGATGGCCCGCCGTCTGTCATGCTTGCTCTGGAAATGCCATCCGGTGGGAGTCAGTCCCTGGAGGAAGACATAGTGTCTGGTGAAGGAGAGGGCCATCAGTGAGGTACACTGGCACAACTGCCCCAAGGATATGAACCCAGGCATGCTGGTGTCCCTGAGGACGATGCAGAACTGGGCTGCTTCCATCTTCTTGTACGCAGTGGTCCGCTGGAGGTGAGGGGATTTTACAATAGCTCCATATACCTGATGTTTGAATCCCACGCAAGAAGTTTGCAATGTCGGTCAATCTCACTTCTTAGGGCCTGAGAGATATCTGGGTGAGATTCCTTTTACAAGATCCGGGGGTGTACTTCATAATGGTTACAAGTTGGGTTGATAACTGCAAGGTCAGCAGGTCAGCAGTTCAAAAACAGCTGCTCATCACAAGAAAGGCAAGGCTTTCTAAACTATACGTCCGGGAAACCCTGTGGGGCAGTTCTAGCCTGTCCTGTAGGGTGGCTATGAGTGGGCCTCAATTCTATGACAGGGAGCTTTTTAGTGACGTGATGTGGATAACAAGTGGACTGCTAGCGAGGCATTTCTATTCTGCCCAACAAACTCACCGTGAGTCAGAAAAGACTCCTATGGCAAAGAGTTTCATTGTTTTTGGTTTACTTTACCAAAAAAAAAGGCCAAAGTAGAATAATGTACAATGAACTGAAAGCAAAAACAGTATTGCTCATAATACTTAAAAAAAACATGCCCTATTAGTTTCAGTAAATTAGTGTGATCTAGTCGGGAAAATAACAGAGTAACATTAATGTCCACCACTTCCAACACTGCAAAACCCACACTTTCCAAAGCCTGGGCTGCTGAGTCCATGTAGACTCGTACGGTCCATGGGTCCCATAAGCAGGGCTCCCGGGACAGCAAGCAGCCTCGATTCACTCCCCACGCAGCTCGTGGATTTAACCGCTGGCCCTGCAGTTAGCATCCAAATGTTCTATTTTAAAACTGTAGCCGCCGCCCCCGCCCCCCCCCGCCCCCCCGCCCGTCCCCAAAATAAATAAACTGTAGCCTTGTTTCAGAAAAGAAAATAAGGTCAGAAACAAGTCCGCAGGCTCACAAGTCACCTTTGGGGACTTGCAGCGCCCCTTTCCGTTGGCTGATTCATGTTAATATCATTATTTTGCATAGGTCTTCTTGCCAGATGTGAAGCCCCTCGTGCTTCTAGCTGCTCTGATCCGTGTTCACAGATAAACAGAGGAGAAGCTGCTGGCATGTGGGTCTTTCGTGACCCCTAATTCCCTATGAGAGCAAACCAACTTCTCTATACTCACTTTTAAACGGAGCCTCAAGAATCCTTCCTCCCATCTGACACACAATACGTACTCAGAAGGTAAGACCTCATGTAACCCAGACACAGGGGGATTAATTCCTCTATGGCCAAGTGATACACACACTACGAAAAACTCACTCTGGAGGAGAACGCATGCATCCAAAGCATTTATCGCGTAGCCTTTCGTACATAACGACCGGATAGACTGAAAGGTGCTTCTCAGGCAAAACCACCTGGATAACAAATGAATCATCTTTCTTTCATTTAGGTTTCAGGCATCTGGATGTTTGGGGAAAGATCCGTTAACCCCTCTTTAAATGTACCCAAAAGCCCTAGCCAAAAAGGCACCATGGTAGTGGTGGTGCAGTGGTTGGGCGTTCGGCCACTAACCAAACGGCTGGCATTCTGAACCCACAGCGGCTCTGTGGGAGAGAGGGATGGCAGTCTGGTTCAGTAGAGATTTACAGCCTCGGAACCCAGAGGAGGCCGCTGTATTCTGTCTGTCCTGGAAGGTACCGGAGGTGGGACAGTGGTTAATGGTAGGAAGCACTACTACACCGCAGCAAACGAAAACGTGAGCCTCTGTATTCAAGGTGACTGCTTCTACCAACTGCCTTCCGTTACTTTAGTGATTTAGATGACACCACTTCAGTCCTAGCATATTCTTGAATGGGACACAGAAGGGTACATCTGCAATTGCTGAAACACCAGTTTAAGGGGTCGGGATTTTGTTCTGTACCAAGAAAAAGATCCACGTGCTGCAATGTGACAGTATATGTTTTCAACACGTTTCTGAGAAAATAAGCTTTAATCTCTCACACGCACACAAATAAAAATTTGTCACTCAATCCTCTTGACTGCCTTTAAAACTTTTTAGGCGGTTGCTCTTTTTAACTGGAATGATGTCCTTGAAATAGAGGGAAAATAGATTTGTCTAAAAGTTATTAATTAAGCATATTTGGGGCATTTGCCATCCCACTCAAGGGAAATTTATCACAGAAGGATAAAAAAAACCCAAAACACTTTTGCTTTCCGCCACCCCACCCTCTCCTCCTTCTCCTTCGGCAACTCTAATTGGTTCTCACACAAACTGGGATTCAAACCACCTTTCCCTAAAGTGGGAAGTGATTTGCAAACAAGTGGAAGACAGTGAGTTTTCTTCTCTTTCCTAGCCGGCCGCCAGTGGAGGGCCTTCCTTCCATGAGTCAGGAAGGATCAGTGCAGCAGACTAGGAAGGTGCTGCTCGGGGCCGCCCTGGCAGAAAGGAGGGTCGTGGAAACTGCACTCAAGAAAGAGGCGTACGTGTGGAATGAAAGATCGCAGAAAATAAGGCTGTGATTTACAACGCTGCGCTATTACAAAATACAAGAAAATTTATGTACAAATTTAAAAAAATCATTTTCTTCTCCTCTGGCTAAGCTAATAAATTAAAAAAGACACGCAACCTTAAAGGTCTAAAGTTCCTTCAACTTGATAAACAGTACCAGAAAAGCCACATCACCACCAAAAATAAACTATAAAAATAGATCATTATTGATTCAGTACCTTTTCTGCAGCACTTGCCTTAAGGAATTGGAAACAAAGGAAATATAAAGGAGCAACACCTCTTGTTTTAACGATTCAACTGTACTTTGCATTTGCAAGAAAGAGACCAGAGATGTAATTCCTTACGCTCCCATTTGAGTTTCACTCAATCTTTCCAAAAGCCTGATTTTAAAAATGCACTTTTTTTCCTACTGAATGGTGACCTTGCCAAATGTGCATTCAAATCTGCATGTATCCGCAGACAAGTAATAAAAGATACTGGTGCCATTAGCATAATCAATATACAATTTACAGAGCTACCCAGATAGAACTCAGAGTGAACGTGTATGCCATTATCTCAGGGACTATAAATTAATAGTCGTTTCTGGAAATACGTCCCCACTTATTTTATCTCGTCCCCACTTGTCAAGATAATGTGAGCATACATTAAATGTTCTTATAGTATCTATGACATATAAACATAGTCTTAAGTGACGACTTATTATCAGAATCTTCCAATATGCCTACAGTAAAACTGACTGAATCCATGACACATAAGGGAGACTGGCTGATAAATAAACATAAACATATATATTTAATCACCGTGCTCTTCCACTATGAGGTTTTTTGAGCAGAAAAAAATATAGAAACTATGTATGTTCTCAAAGGCGGATTTCAGTGAAAATACGTTGGGGAGGGGCCATGTTCTCAGAAGGGTTAGGTCTCACCCTGTTTCCTAATAAGAAAACTAAGCTGGGCAAACCTACGACTTCTACATGTTAATTTCTTTGTTTTGTTTTGTTTTGTTTTGTTAACAACCTAAATCTTTTTGAAACTTGACATTAATTGCCAACACGACTAACAAACAAGTATCTGGCATCTCTGAAAGGCCATGCCTGAGACATAAGAGTTGGAGCGGCTCCCCTGGAATGGTGCTGGGTCGTGTCCACTCCCTCCATGAAGGGCACCCCACCCATGGCCCACAGGCCCTCACAGGAGTCCCTGTGGAATGACTCTGTCCACCTTTTCACAGCTACATGGAAGCTCGGTCTCAGCAAAGGGCACACTTCAAAGAAAGCACAGCTATCTGTTCAGGAGAGTGAGTGGACTGCCTCCACTGAATAGGGGCAAATACAAATGTGTTCTTGCCCAAGCTGCCTCCACACCAAAACCAAAGTCAAACTCACTGCCATTGAGTCAGTCCGCTTCGTGGCAACCCTACAGGGCAGGGCAGGGCAGGGCAGGGCAGAACCGCCCCTGTGGGTTTCCAAGAGTGTAACTCATTAGAACAGTAGAAAGCCTCATTCTTTCTCCCTCAGAGCAGTTGCTGGTTTCAAACTACTGGCGACTTTGTGGCTAGCAGTTCAACGCATAACCACAAAGCCACCAGGGCTGCTCAAGACTGTGTCTCCACTCAGTGCCTTAAAAACCATGCCTGTGGCATACCAAGAAGCCAGTCCAAAAGTCGGACGCACAGGATCACTCTGTTCAACCTCTAGAGAGAGGCAGTTCTGCTGAGATTTCACCCACAAAGGGTAAAGCTTCCTGGCTCCCTGGGCCCAGCACCCCACTCCAACCATCTCTACCCTCTCTCCCAGATCCGCTTTCTGAGGATGCAAATCTTTCATCAAAAGCCAAAGCCTTTAATTACACAATTAAGAGATATGTTGGATTTGCACCGCTTTCAATTCACTCTCAGGTCTAAATGATTAATATCATGTCCTGTCTTTTCTTATAGGCGTAACTTCCTCGAAAGGCAGTGAAAAAGGAATGAGCTAACTTCCTCTGGGACCTGAAGCAGAGAAAAAAGCGTAAACGCAAAAGGGCCCATCAGAGGAGAGAGCTGCTGTCCTGAGGATGAACTGTCCCTGGCCCTGGTTCTGATTTGAGGAAGGCCCTGGCTTTGTCCAAAGAGCCCTGGTGGCACTGTGGGTTCAGCACTGAGCTGCTGGCTGAAAGGTTGGTGGTTCAAACCCAGAGCCATGCTGCACAGGAGAAAGATGAAGGTGTCTGCTCATGTAAAGATGGATAGCCTCAGAAACCCAGTATAGGTCTGCCATGACCCTGCTTTTAAAATGCTGAGATTAATGAGACTGTCCACTTTGTAGGCAGGAAGTCAGCAATCTTTTTCTGCCTCATCCATGCTAGCCAGGATCCACATGCAAAGTATCTGCTAGAAATCATGACCTCAACTCCCATCTCCATGACCCACCAAGGGTGAAGATGATGGTGATGGAGACCGATTATAAAAGCCTTGAGACTTGCTCTCAAGCTTGCACCAGAGGGGAAATACTTTATTTCTCTACACAAAGAAGGCCTAGGGCCACCAACCCAGTACCTCGGGCCTTTACAGAAGGGAGAAGCACGAAGAGGAGAGAATGCATACGCTTGTCCAATTTCCCAGAAAATTTCATCCATAGTA
This sequence comes from Tenrec ecaudatus, assembly GCF_050624435.1. Lineage (NCBI taxonomy): Eukaryota > Metazoa > Chordata > Mammalia > Afrosoricida > Tenrecidae > Tenrec > Tenrec ecaudatus. Next base: position 51,527,056 of record NC_134544.1, on the reverse strand, counting down.
AAAAGCAATTACCACCAGTGAGTGAGGACTCACTAAGGAAGGGGAGGGGCGAGAGGGGAATCACCTACTAAGCGTCTGGCATGAGTTACCTCATACAGTAATCCTGTGAAGTCCGATCTGGATCATGGTAAGAAAACCGAGAGGCGTACAGAGGTTCAACTGCACGCAGCTTATGACAGGACAGATTCAAGTGAGTGCAAGCCCTTCATGCGCCAGGCTCACGGGTCCTCATTCTGGCATGTCCGTGGCACTTCAAGGCCAGAAGCCAGAGACTCTTGTCAACGAGCCACGAATTTTGACTTCTGTGATGTCTGTGAGGATTAGGCAAACTGACCTCTGACCTTCCATTGTCTGGAACGTGTGCAGCCCCAAACAGGCAATTCCTAAAATTAACCACCAAGAGGCTGAGTTCTCCTCCCTGTTCTGCCACTAAGAGTGTGACTCCAAACAGGGCACTAGAGCCCTTTGGGTCCTGGACATGGCAGGCTGCTGAGCATCACTTTCATCTCTAAAGGCCCCACCTGTGTCCTCCAGAGCCCAGCTCCTTAGTTCCTAGCTTTGTACCTCGAACTATGGCCAACCTGTCAGGAAATGAAACTACTATCTGAGCCTGACTGTCTTTCTACAGTGTTTTCTTGAATATCTATTTTAAATGATCCTCCAGTGGAATTCCTTTTGTCACTTGCTATCACTTAGAGATATTTCACTCCGTAGAAGTGGCCTCACACAATCCTCTCAACTCTTGCCGCTTGGATTTTTATTACTATTTCCTTCACTTCATTTAGCATTAAGCTTGAAGGAAAAACCGTAAGTGGATCTTTGAAAGCCATCGGATTGGATGTGTTGCCGTGTCAGACTACATCGGTACAAAACAATGACCTTAGGACAGGTATAATTTAGTTAAAACAAAAAGGGGAGTGATAGGTGGGAACCAGTGAGTGTGGAGGGAAGCCGGTAGAGGCAGGGACGGTGTCTCAGTTTCTGACACCCGAAGGGACGAGAGTCCAGTCACGTGGCAAGAGACTGGGTGATTTTACGAACTACATGGAGACAGGGTGGCAGGTGGCTGAGTGAGCAAAGTAAACTACTATGGAATACAAATAAGGTCAAGTGAACACGAAGGGCGGGGCCAAAGGCAAAAAAATACACAAGAAAATGAGAGGAGAGAACATTCATGCAAGCTGCCTGAAAACATGGTTAGAAATAAAAAGAAAGCAGGGACTAGACAACTAATTCACAATATAAGGATTTTATTTTTTTATTGAAAAAGAAAGAAAGCTGGGACATAGACAAAAGCAGGCATGGATGGGAAGTATTTATTCGCCCTCTAGTACCAACCTTTCTACCCACCCGCACTGAGGAGCCCTTGTGCCATAATGGTTATGTGTTGGGCTGCCAAACACAGGGGCAGCGGTTCAAAACCCCCAGCCGCTCTGCAGGAGAAAGAGAGGGCTTTCTACTCCCATAAAAGATGACAGTCTTGGAAATCCACAGGGACAATGCTACCACTACAATCACTATGAATCAGCACCAACAAGATAGCAGAGAGTTTGGGGTGGTGGGGTGGTGGTAGTATGTATGCGTGTGTATCAAGCTTCTCAACAATTCAGAGAGCCCTCTGACACCGTGAAGAGGCTTCTAGGCAACCACCCCCATTCAGCTAATTCCTTTGTAAATTCAAACCCAGATTTGCCTTTTGGATTTACGGATTATTAATAAATCGACTCTGATTCCGCCTCCATAATGCCGTGTGAGCTGTCTGGTTTGTCTCTGGCACCTCTCCGAAGAACGAGGTCACCATTGCAAATTGCCACTGGCCCTTTTGCAAAGAACCTAAAAGACACTGACCTGGCTTACCAAGGAGTAAAAGAAGATGGGAGAAGCCCTCAGAATTAATTAGCCCCGCATTATGTGTCTATTATCTTTTAATTGGAATTTCTGCAGGAATTTTTCTTTCAGAACTTTTTCTCCATGGGCAAAGTGAGGTGGAGCTTGGCCCGTGAGGGCATTGGCAATTGGGAGCCAGCCACCTGGGCAGGGCTTGTGGGCGGACCGGACGCATCCCAGACAGCACTCTGAAATGTCCCAGTGGAAACACGGAGCCAAAAGGCACTCAGTGTGCGCCAGAGAAGAATGATGTTCCCCGGGGTTTGCAAGGCCGTGCATGACCTTCTGGCACCAGATCCCAGCGTGCCTCTGGCTGGGCTTGAACTGCCAATGCCAAACGTTTGTTGAGTATCAAGCATCTAGCCTCTTGCACCACAAAGGAACTCATTTTCCAGCCGCATGGGTCTTTAAAAGTGGAATTCCCCTCTCGCTAGCCATAAAAGGTCACTGTACTCCAAAGGTAGTGAGAGGTTTCCCCACCAGAGTGAGAAAGCCTGAGAGTTAAAAACTGTTACTCAAACTCTCATCATTCCTACAGGACAGGGTAGAACGGCCCCTGTCAGTTTCTGAGACTGTAACTATGGGAGGAGGAAGGCCCGTCTTTCTCCCAAGGAACAACTGGTGGTTTCAAACTGCTGACCTTGCAGTTAGCAGTCCAATGTATAACCTCTACGCTACCAGGACTCCCGGTACTTTGACTATTCTAAGCGGTTACAAGAATTAACTGCTAACAACCCATGATTTGGGTTCCATGATGACCCTCCTTCAAAGACAGAAATTATATCACAAAGTAAGTACACAGCTGGCCAGGTGAGTCAGGTCGAATTTGAGCCCAGAGAATATGGTTTTAATGCCCATGTCCTTAATCACCAGAGTATCTTCACCACTGACTATCTACTGAGCACCTGTTTCCCCAAATAGGCTGAGGTTCAGAGATGGAAGGACAAGGGACAGGGAAGGACCTGCCACGGACACTGCTGTCCATTCAGAATCACAGTGACCTTGTATGTTTAAAGAGTAGAACTGCTCCATCCAGTAATCTTGGCTGCAGCCTGACAGAGAGAAGCACTTGGTTCCCAGGGGGCTGCTGGCTGGGTTTGAAAGGTAGGAAGATGAAGGATAAAGGGGTTCTCTCCACCGAAGGCCAAATTTAACTGGCCATGCCACAACAAAGAGGTTGGAAAGAAATCAGGCACACATGAGACACGTACGGGGACAAACTAAACCTGGGCACATGTGTGTAGACCAAGGTCACCTTGGCACAGGTGAAGGTCAACCTGGGCACACACTAGGGAGTGACATCACATCATAGGGGCACCTGAATTCAGCCACTAAGCTGGGCCAACACCTTCAACCAATACCCAAGGAGGGATAGGAGGCGATCAATAGCAGGCCATTCCCTCTCTCAGATGGCTCTCTGTCGGTCTCTTTCAAGTCCGAGGGCAGGATCTCTCCCGTGTGTACAGCCCCACTCTCGTGCCCTCTCACTCTCTGCTTTTTTTCAGTTCACAGACTCTTCTTTGGGTTCTGCGGACTCCTCTTAAGGGGCATTTTTCCATGTGTCTTTCTGTGAGCTCTCCTGAAGCATCCGCTTTTGGTCACGAACTTCCTTATGGCCCCGCCATGCAGCCTTGCACACTCTCCAGGAACAGTGTGTACTACCTGAGACTCTATGACATGAAACTTCCCTTTCCCTCATCAAAGTTACTTGGATTACAAAAGTGCTTCTGCCACGTTAATTTTCAGCACTGAGAAGCAGGAACCGAGGTAAACCATCTCAGAAACGCTGGCAGGTTCAAACTACAAATCTTTCAGGTAGGGGGTGAGCCCCACCCATCGGGACCGCCTTGGCAACCCTGCCATTAGTCAAATGGGGGAGGAATAACTGAAAGGGTCCGTAGAAAAAGTCTTTCAATCCAGGAGAATACTAACACTAACAACAGAACTTCCATATGGCAAAAAGGAAAACAAAAGGACCACCCACAGAGTCAAAAAATAAACTGGGGGAAATCTTTGCAGGCTCTACATCAAAGTCAAACGCACTGCTGTTGGGTGAGTTCTGACTCAGTCATCCTGTGAGACTGCATAGGACAGCTCCCTTGGTATCGGGGACTATAAACCATTAGCAGAGAAGACAGCTTCGTCTTTCTCCAGTGAAGAGGCCAGTGGGTCTGAACCGCTGACCTTGAGTTGGGCAGAGCAGTGATTAAACCCACTGGTACCGAGTTGATTCCAACTCACAGCCACTCTATGCAGTTTCCAAGGCTGAGCATCTTTATGGGAACAGATCTCCCTCATTCTTGAGTGCAGAGCAGCTGGTGGATTTGAACTGCTGACTTGGCAGTTGGCAGCCTGACTATGCCACCAACACCCACAGTCCCACTGGGGGTTCCTTATTTGCAATCTAAAAGACTAATTTACTATGTGAATCAAAATAAAAGCACAAAGGAAATACAAAGGCAGCACACACACACACAAACCAAATAAATGCAAATGGTTTACAAACATCTGAAAAGATGCTCGATCCACCTCATAATTACAGAAACACTAATGAACATGTCGGTGGAATGCCAGTGTGTTTGTTTTACCAGTGACATTAGCAAATATAAAGTAGCTAAACCCAGGCGCTCTCTAACCCTGCTGCTAACCAGCAGTGAGACTCTGTATAACCTCTGGGGAGGACCACCGTCAGTAGGCCTTGGAAATGTGCATTCTTTCAAAGGGGCAATTGTACTTTAGGAGTGCGTCCCATTGACAGACTCAAACCTGTCAGCAAGGACACGTGCACAGAGCTGCTCACTGAACCCGCGTGCAAAAGTAGTGAGACAGACAAATGCAAGTGGAAACAACTCGAGAGCCACCAGTACCAAAAGAGTGGTAGGACGTTAGCCCACAGAACGTGGAACCTTGTGGGAAGTTCTAAGTGCTGACACAGAGAAATTGCTAAGGATCTGGATAGGCAGAGGGACGACGCAGCTTCCATGTCTGTTTGCGATAATTAAAACAAAAATGTCCACACCCACAAAGGAGCATATATGCTTACTGCTGCCTGAGGAAAAGGTCCGGCCAGCTAGCTGCCAGAGCCCATTCCCAGCAGCTCCGCTCTAAGTCACCGATGGTGCCCTTGTTCGCTGTGTCAAATGAACCCCTGGCTTGTAGGGATTTAGATCAAAGTAGGGCAGACTTGGTGAACGGAAATGCCAACCTCACTGCCATCGAGTTGAGATGGCAACCCTGTAGAACTGCCCATTTGGGATCCCTCAGAGGGACTGGTGGATACAAACTGCTGACCTTGTAGTTGGCAGCCCCATGCATAGCTCACTCTGCCACTGGGGGCTCCTGTCCTCAGGTGAAAGGCATACGACATGCACACCGACAAAAACAGCCATCCTGTTGATTCCAACTCGTAGCAACTGGACAGTTCTGGGTAGAACTGCGCCCTCTGGGTTTCCTAGGCTGCACCTCTTCACAAGAGTCGAAAGCTTCATCCTCCTCCTGTGGAGCAGCTCTCAGTTTCAAGCTGTCCTAACCACTACGCCGCCAGGTCTCAAACTGCGGAGGAGCTACAAAAACGGGCTGGAGGGCTGGAGCACGTCAACAGTCACAACGCTTGCACGAGGAAGACTCAAGGGCAGCTTCCAACAGCAAACGTCAGGGAAAGCGAGGATAAGAGTGTGCAAGGACCAAAGTAGAAAGGCATTACAAGATTGGGATGCAGTTTCCTAAAAACCTGCCAAACGAAAGCGAAGAAAACAGCTGTCAAGTTGCATTGTGGTGCCCAAAGCAGTGGTGCTAACCAGTATTTAGACACATTAGAAGGATCGCTATAAACATTCAGAAGAATAACTAGATGGAGAGAATTGAACACTTAATGGACACAGTTATAGTGAGCAGGAGGAGCGCAGGCCAAGTCCACCACAGGAGCATTTGTGTGTGTCATCCGCGTGCAAACGTTCTGAATGGAAACCACTTGTTTAACAGAAAGCCCACTATTGTTGGAAAGCATAGCACAGGCTGGAGTTAAACAGCATCATGCGGGAGACAAAGAATCATCTAAGCTTGTCTTCCCAGAGCGTTAATTCTATGAAACCCATGAACAACTGAGCCTGACTTCTTCCGCCCTGTGTCTGTCACCAGACTCATAACATGCACGAAAAATTCCTGTAGAATGCGTGAAACATTCAGTATTTTTCATGCAAAAAGAAAACTACAGAAAATATTAAATTTCAGACTCAAGTTGGAGGTGCTCTGTCTAGGATTCTTCCCCAATAATAACCCTGAAATGTTCTCAGTGCTCTGCCATTCACAGCACTGATCCTGATTGTGCGTGACGTGACTCGTGGTGTTGTCTGGTAAGCCATGGACCGCTAACCTTGTGGTCAGCAGTTCAAACCTACCTAGCCACTCCACAGGAAAAGGATGAAATCATCTGGGTCTGTAAGGACTTACAGTCCCAGAGATCCTGCAAAGGATCACGATGAATGGGAATCAACTCAAGGGAAGTGGGGTTTGTATTTGTCTAGAGGAAAGGGCTGGCAAGCTACTTCCTCAAACCAGCCAATAAAGCTCCTATGCATCAAAACTCTCTGGTCTGCAACCCGGCACAGGGTCAGGTGGCATTTCAGTTCACTAAGTCTGCCCAATGTTGATCTAAGTCCCCACAAATCAGGGGTTCATTTGAAGCAGCAAACAAGGGCACCATCGTCAACTCTTCGTCTGATGTGACCTAACTAGTGACCCTCGCTCCCCGCAGGCACAGACCATACTTGCTGCCTTCCGGAAGTCCAACTGCTAGCACTCCTAGACTTAACCCTGACCTACAGCAAATGATCTAATGGAAGCGTGACTGACATAATGCCTTTCTTTGTGTACTTGTTTACTCTTTACTCCTTGAGGCTCTGGGTATTCCAAAAGAAGGCAACACTACACACTGCTTTCAGAGGTTGTTTTTTTCTTCCTCCTCCTCCCTTTTTCTTCCTATTCCTGCTTTCAGAGGTTTTAACAGCCAAATTAAACTTTCAAGTTAAAAAAAAAAAAAAAAGCTACAGTCATTGTCATACACATAGCTACTAACCACAAGGGCGGTGGTTTAAATCCACCAGCTGGTTTCGTGGGTGAAAATGAGGCTGTCTGCTCTCTTAAAAATGTAGTCTTGAAAACCGTATACAGAGTCACTGTGAGTTGGGATTGATTCAATGGCAGAAAATGTAGCCTTGAAAACCATATACAGAGTCACTGTGAGTTGGGATTGATTCAATGGCAGCGGGTCTTTTCAGAAGAATGCCGGATATGAGAGAAAAGTCATTTTAACTCAGGGGAAGGGAAGCCCTGGTGAGGTGGTGATGATGACTAGGGCTGTGACCCACAAGTTTGGCAGTTTGAAACCACCAGGTGCTCCAAGGGAGAAAGATGAGGCTTCCTAATTCCATAGAGTTAGTCTGGGAAACCCAGAGGGGCAGTTCTACCCTGCCCGACAGGATCCCCACTAGTAGGAATCAACTTGATGACAGTGAGTTTGTTTTTGTGTTTTGTTTTGGTTTTGGTAGCAATATGTTCCGAAAAGTACCAGCAATTGGACACAAACCAAACCCAAACTCACTACGATCAGCTCGATGTCGACTCAGAGTGACCTGATAGGACAGGGTAGAACTGCCCCTGTGGATTTCCAAGACTGTAACTCTTTACTGGAGTAAAAAGTCTCATTTTCTCCCATGGAGAGACTGGTGGTTCCAGACTGCTGACCTTGTGGTAAGTCGTCCAACAAGTTAAAAGAAATTCAGATGGCTATCCTTAAAGCAACAGAGGCAGCAGAATCCCATCTTCCTTGTGAAAGATGCAGGTTCTATTCTCAGCCAATGCTCCTCATATACAGTCACTACCCATCTGTTGGTGAAACCCATTGCAGTAGAGCTTCCAGACTAAGACAGACTAGGGACACCTAGCAGGCTTGGTTATCTACTTCAGAAAATCCACCACTAAAAACCTCATGGGTCACAAGGTCCAACCCACAGCCAATCATGTAGATGGCAGTGCATCAGGCAGTGTTCTGTTTGGTTGTGCATGAGGTTTCCAAGAGACAAAGGCTAACAGCATTTTCAAGCAACACACTTTCACTTTGGCTCAAACATCCCATGGCAAAAATCTACCGAAGACCTAAGCCAACATAGATTAGGTCATATATTGGTACATAAAAAGGAACCGCTTCGAGGGAGAAAACCCTACTGAGGTGGATGGGTCAGTGGGCCAGAGCTCTCACCTAAGAGATGTAGACTGCTGGAGTCAGTGGGGATGCCAGGGCTTGGGCTGAACCAGACTCCCTACAAAGACCCAGAGAAAAACTCTGCGTAGAGTGCTCATGCCCTTCTCTAGAAGCTCCCTAAACAGAGACATCATGGAGAAGAAAGCCATCACCCTTGCCTTGAGAGACCTGGGGCAACCTTCGGTTTCATCCACCTGCTGCAGCTCCATCAAGTATGCCACCCAAAGAGATGCTTGCCTCACCCCTGTGAACCGCTGGTCACTATGCAATCACCTCAACTTCTCAAGAAGAAGATTCTAGGAATGTAGCAGAGAACTCGGAAGTCAATCCTTCCTGTTGCCTAGTTAGAAATGGAGATGTTTCCATTCCACAAGCATCGATTGAGCACTTAGTTTCAGTCCGGCCCTGGGCTAAACCCTGGCCTAACCCAAGGGACCCAAAGGCTGGCACCCACCTAGGAAGCCTTCCCAGAGGTCTCCCAGCCCATCACACTCATATTGGCTCCTAAATATGCAAATAAGCAAGTGTAAGAAAGCGAGTTACATTGAACAGGAGCTATAACATGGTGTTATTACCATGTAATGGCTTTATTTTGAAGATTAAAAATGTTGTCTAATGGTGCAATACTTATGTAAATGACCTCTATGATGTTGGAGGAGGCAAAAGGGATTTCATGTTGAACATCTTTTTCTTCGGTCAGTTACACTCCACCATCACCATTCGCTCAGCACTCACATCTTTGCACATGAAGACCATCACGACGTCCAGTATCATTATGCCTGAATTATCTTACACTTAAGACCCATGATTGTATAAAAGCTTATTCCAAAGCATTCATCTATCTCCCCAGGGAAAAATAATCAAGCCTGAGATGGGGACTTTCAACACCAACTAACTTCATCCTCTAGTGTCCTTCTATTCCTGAATATTTAATGGAATGATTTCCATGTGACTTGTTTCACCTCAATTTTGGGCAGCAGAGATTCCCAGGTGAAGGTTAGTTTTGTTTGGGGTTTGTTGTTTTTTTTTTTTTTAACAACAGCATCATTCAAATCCTCGATGAGTCTCTCCGGTTATCTTAAAGGGTGCCATCCAATTTTAAAATTAAAAAATATATATGCATATTTAACTTTATTACTAAACAATTAACTTTCGAAATGTCATACAGAACTTTTAGGAAGGGTAAAAAGATATTATAACATCAATTGCCTGAGTCCATATGGGCTGCAAATCACTGCTGTGCACTTTGCATTTAGTAGCTTCGATTCAAATGGCCACTTACCTTTAGACTACAGACGGACACGCAGCTCACAACTTGTACAAAATAGGGAACTCACCAAACTTTCGGTGCCAAAAATGCTTTTGAACTTTGTTTTATCTAACATTTTGCAACTCGCTGAAAAAGCTGATATGCCATAAATTCTTATCTCCTTCCCCCGCTTGCATAGCTTCCCCAATTTAAAAGGCAACGGGAGGTACTTAAAAGCTCATCTAGTCTACCAGACCAGAAGCTTCCTAAGAGTCAGGCTCAGGTTTGTTTTGTTCACAACTGAACTAAACAGAGTGCCTGGAACAAAAAGGGACTGGGGGTGGGGGTGGGGGTGGGGGGGCTAGGGGGGGGACTGTGCCGGGGTGGAAAGGCAACTTGTGAAATTGATGAAGTAAGTCCCCTCAGTTTACAGACAGGAAAGCTGAATCGTAGAGACCAGAGGTTCAGGGCCGTGCCAGCAGGTCCACACAGCAAGTTAGCGTCCATCCCCTTGGGCTCTTTCCACCGACAACCATCTCCTTAGGAGCACTAATCCCCAACTCAGAATACCTGTGACCGAAACTAATTGTTTCTGTTTGCCTTCTCTACTCTTTCCAGGAATTAATATGCGTTCCCTCGAGGCCTCATTTCTTCGGAACCCTTGCCTCGCACACTTGGTGTTTGCGTGCCCTGACAGCCCAAGCCTCCTTCCGTACACAGGCTGGTAGATGAGTTCAAAGCATGCCAGCCCAATGGTGATGGCCCTGCATTCCAGCCAACAGTTTGGTTTGGCTCTACTGGTCCTGGATGGAGCAGGGTTTGCAAATACTTCATTGCATTTGGCCTGGTGAGTGTACAAAAATAAGTTGCAGACAAAAGTGCTGGTGTGTGGAACAAAACAGCATATGTTTGACACACTTAGAATAATTCAGACAAGCTAAATTATTAGGAATGCTAACAGCAATTAATATTCTGTCTTATTCAGGCACTTAGGAGGTACTGGACCTAATCTGGTTTTCTTGAGAAGGAAAAAAAAAACAGTCAACAGCACACATGAAATGCTGGACATTACTTCATAAAGCATATAGTTTTAAATGTTATATATGTATATGTATAAATCTATAAATACACACACAAATTACTAGCCACAGACCTGTCTATAATATGGAAATAGATAGCCCATCTTGTGGGCTCTTCACCTCTCTATAGCTTTCCACAATGTAATTATGTATATGGAGATATAGAACTGCCATGATGGCGGAGTAGTTACAAATTGGGCTGCTACTGCAAAGTCAGCAGTTCAAAACCACTAGCTGCTCTGAGGGAAAATGATGAGGCTTCCTATTCCCGTACAAGTCACTGTCTCAGAAACCCTCTGAGACCATTCTACCCTTTCCTACAGGGACTCTATGAGTCGGAGTCCAAGGAATGGCAGAGAGGGTGAATCCGTGTCCATCTGGATATACTTCTCATGGTATTGCTGGGAAAAGAAATTTTGGGCAAGGTCAATCATGAAAAAGTAAAAGGACATAAAAAAACTGAAATGATACCCAATCATAAAGTAATTTTAGATTCTAAGAGAAAACTATGTCCCTTACAAGGATGCCGATTTTGATTGGGTAAAAAAACCTATTCAAGCTGATGATACATTTTTCTTTAAAAGCATCTAGCTTTGGTAGGGATTTGCAAGGCAAAAACGTATTCACCTGGAATATGAGAGAAAGCGCCTATGTTCATATATATATATATATATATATATATATATATATATATATATATATATATATATATATATATATATATATATATATATATATATCTTGTCCTATGTTAACTTAGTGTTGTGACCTTTCAGTTTCACTTATATTTTTTAAAAGTACTGTCATCAAAATACCCAAATGTGGTTGCATAAGCCTTCACTATTATGGAAACATATATTCTGAAAGTCCATCTGTTGATAACTCACATGAGTTTATTCGGCCAGAAAAGTACATTCATTCATGGGTAGTCTATGCTTTCTAAGGCAAAAGACCTTCATTTGATAAAAAACGATTTAAAATGGCCACAGGCCCCACACACCGACACAAGCAACTGACAAATGAGTACGCGTATATACATGCATTTTTTCTTCTCGAGAGTTTTCAAAGTGCTTACCATCCCATGAAATTAAAAATATATGTTGCCCAACAGTAATCATTGCTAAATGTATGCATTCATCTTTTTTGAAAAAAAATCTTTTTATTGTGAGTTAACTGAAGGCTACATTTCAGCTCATCCAGATTGTAACCCACGATTTAAACTGCTTACAACCTGCCCAATAGCTCCCCTGTCCCCTGGGTGATGTCTCTTCTCCTCTTTTTACCCCATGTTCCAAGAAAGAGAGTCATCTATGAGTTGTCATTCTTCTTTTGAGTTGACAAAACTAGGACCCTCTGAAATGAGACCTCTGGACCAAGACTGCTAACTGTGGTGCATACACTGGCAGCGCAGGCACCTCAAGACCAGCCAGGTTCTTGTCTCAGTGGCCGGGTCCCCGGGCAGCTGGATAACTGCTGCTTGATCATTATCCCTGCAGACGGAAGCTACTGAACTTTTAAAGGATCGCATCTTTCTGAATTTCTTTGATCTCCAATAATTACTAAAGTGGCATAATTACTTATACTAGAGATGGAATGCGATGCATGCTAAAAACCCAAGCTGCCAAAAATTAAAGTTGAAAAAAAAAAAGCCAGGATTCTACTTAGTTTCCAAAGATTTATCTTTGCTTTTATGCTAAGAGTTGCATAATTATTTAAACCATTTAAAAGCTTTCTTTACACTATGCGATTAATACTATAACAGAGCTCTTTAAATTTACTAATGTTAACTTTAATGTGTAAGTTTTAATTGCTTGGTAATAACATTGTTGGAGAACATATTTTAAATCAGACAAGTACTCTTTCATTACAACAAACAAGGTATATGCAATCTTAGCTAGTGTACCATGTAATCCCTGAACAAACAAACAAAAAATACAGGAACATATTTCAGATTTAATTGAAATGGGATTAGAAAGCTGCATGTAACCGCACACACACGCACACACGCACGCACACACCACATACACACAGAGAGAACTAACTTTAACCTTTGGCAGCACATGAGTCAATGGAGAGAAAATAAATTAATACTTCTGGGAAAATACTTAGCCAGAGGTTTGATTTAGGTTATCAGACTGCATATCAAATCTCATCCAATTCAAAAGCATTTTTAACATACAAGGAACAGTCAAAAAGTACTGCTATAACCCCGTAGAAACCGCTCACACAAAAATAGCAAACTATGAAGCTGCTGTTTGTTAACATATCCTCCACCTAATTCTACACGCTTCCGGGAACGGTTTCTCTCTGCTGAAGAACCCGGTGAGCTTTGATTTAGAGCTTCGCCAAGCAGGAGGTCTGACATCCTCAAGGGACTCAAAGAACATGCCCTTTCCATCAATCACCTGTGACTTGGGGGAACAAAATGAAGTCTGAGGGGGCAAGCTCAGGGCTGGAGAGAGAGTGGGGTGAGGTTTCCCAACGGAACTCTCCCAGGACAGCCCTTACTACCCTGTGTTGTCACGATGGGACAGAGTCCCTCAGTGAAACTTCCCTGGTAGTTCTCTCACCAATGCAGTTTGAGGGTCTTCAAATGTCTTCATTACCCATGCGAGTTCTAGCAAGAAAATCTATTAGGGGGCCTCTTTGGGATCCGCCCCCAAAGCCCTATGCCATCACCTTCTGAGTTGAGCTCCCTGACTCGAGTTTAACAGGCCCAGCAGATTCCCTTGGAAGCCACTGGGCTGGATCCCAACAAAACAAAAGGAAGACACGTGTGTTAGTGAGAGAACTTGTCTGGGGCCATCCGCTGACCACACAGACGTTGTGCTTCGAACAAACCGGTGCGTGCACAAACTGAAACCCTGTAGCAGTACTTTCTGACGTGCCCTCATCATGCTCACTGATGACATCTACACTGCTAACAATTCATAAGCCTGTTAGTATATGATCCACGTGTGGCAAGTCTCCAAATTATTGCCTCTCTTTAAAAGAAAAAAAAAAGGGAGCAGAATATGAACATGGTATCAATTAAATCCAGCCATAAGCAATGCCGTCTACGGCAACATTGATCCCGTTAAACCAGCGATGCAAATTCAATGTCAGATAAATTAATACAGTCAGAGGAACACCAGGCCTTTCCTAAAAGTCTTCATTGGTCTTAGAAGAATAGAGCTTTTCTAAAAGCAAAGCCTCTTTCTCATTGCATGGCTTTGGTATCAAAATGAATCATCAAACAGGTTTCCTTAATAATACATTTCAACTGGAGTCAACAAGTCTTTTGCTAGGATTTACCAGCCAATCCTTCCTTAAAAACAAACCAAAGCCCCTACCGTCAAGTCCATTCCAACTCAGGCAACCCTGCATAGGGTTTGTGCAGAGGGCAAACTGAGGGGCACAAACAGCCTCCTCTCAACTGCAGAGTGGCTGGTGGGTCTGAACCACGAACCTTGCAGTTGGTAGACCAACACTGATCTGACAGCACCAACAGGACCTCTTAAAAATAAAGGAAATGGGGTTCAAATGTTCCTGTGAGATGAAAAGAAACCTCCTACGAATACTATGCAAGACGTCCACTGGCCCAGATAAGCAAGTAAAAAGAACTACAGATAATTACTGGAAGCCCAAAGTTGAAAATTTCTGTCATCACTGTGAGACGTCACTACTGTCAATAAGAATAAGTACAATGGATTGTAAGGGTTATGGGAATACTCTGGCAAAACAAAAGAGAAAAAGTATTCGCAGCTTGCTTTGTAAAAAGCTGCTAATCTCAAATCCCTTTGTAATTTCATTTTTACATGTATGCTTTTATGTTCAATATCGTATTTTTTGCCCATTTCGAGCTGGATGAATAAAAAAGCCAACAATCCACTCATGCATCAAACAGATGGTTTTATTTTTAAGGCCAAGTGGAATCTTATGTGTTTCTGTGCCCGCCCTTGAAGACAATGCTGCCAGAACTGCTGAAATCAAGAAGCCCGGCATCTTGGAAAAGACTCACTGGACCATCAGTTGTGGAACTTTGACTGGCACCCGTGGGATTCTTGCCGACTGTAATTGCTGTTTTTGTTTATGTAGGATTGTCTACTGATTGGGCTGTAATCAATGTAATGACTTCAACATCTAGTCGGTATAATTTAGAGGTGTGGGGAGTTGGTAGGGGGGAGGGGGAGACAGTCACTGGGTGACAGATGAACAGAGAAGTACAACTGGACCTGTCGGAAGGAGGTATGAATGTCCAGCACTGCCTGGACATCTCCAGCATTTGCAATCATCAGGCTTTTTCACCGTCCACAGCCAAGAGTGAAAGCATACATTGTTTGTGGCACAAGAGAACATGTGCCCCTTCCAATCATGACAACCCACCTTCTCAACAGTAAATGAAACAAACCTCGGGTTAAACTCAAGCTATAAAGAAAGAGTGTCATGCTTAGTCTCTTGAAAATGAATTTCGATAGAAAAGCCATACTGCAACTTTTAGTTAAAAGGGGGAAAAGTGATACTGTCTTTACACGCCAAATTCAAGGCTTGTTTTATCTCCCGCCCCCGTCCCCCTCCTTACCATGGTATCATTTCCAGCCCAAACTTCATCTCTAGAGGGGAGGTTATTTTTCTGTTTAAGAAATTAAACAGTTGGGTGTATCAAAACCACTCTTACTTATAATCTTATGTAGAAGGGGCTTCAAAAAACTTCATGGAAAATGGTATTAAAAATATTGTAATTTTTCCATGAACTCTTTGGGGAAAAAAACCTATATATACACATATATATTAGAGCCTCCCCACCCCCACTATATATTAAAATTCACCTGTCTACCCATAAGAAAGATATATTTTGACTTTTTAAATGTGCTCAACTGAAGATTCACGGCTATAATGTTACTAAAGTTTGGGGACCGATGCAAACGCCCTGTGGTGGCTTTTTCAACGCCTACCAATTCTCAGAGGTTGGCTGCTAGAGAATATAAACGAATAGACAGCTTTTGTGACTCTGGAAGAGGACTGAATTAATATCCATCTCCTTTTAATTCTAGAGCACATGGCTTCATTAAATTGAGAGCTGGATCCTGCCACTTCCTTATATTTCTAAACAAATTACCTCTCCTTAAAAAGGAGGGGGGAAACACTCATGAAGTACAAAAGAAGGTAAATGGGAAAAAGGTCAGTCACAAGTGTGATTATTTCAACATGTGCCAAGTTACAAAAGGTTAGATATTTTGACAGCCAAGTTAAACAAGGCACACTGGGGGCTTTCTTCCTGGTTTGCCCCCCCCCAAGGTCCCCGGTATGGGTTTATGAACACCTGAGGGTCCAGATACCCTCATTGTGTTTAACTTGGCCATTTAAATGACTAAGTGCTCCCAGCTCTCCTTCCAAGCTTTGTAACTTGGCTCAGACAGAGTATGTTACACCTTTATGTAGACCACTTTTTCTTTCTTACATTCCCTTTTTTTTTTTTTTTTGGAGTAACTCTCAAAAAGAAATTTTTATTATCAGGTAAAATGGCCAAGAAAGTTCCATCGAAGGAGCACCATAAGAGAGAATAAAATGCCAGCAAGAAAAAGAAAAAAAGAAATAGGTCACAATTGACCAATTTGATGCAACTGATTTGCTACCTCTAAAAACCACCTGACAGCAGAATTATTTCCAGGCAGGTAATCTAGCCAAAGACCACCTCTGCCCTCTGCAATGGAGACAAACATCCAAGTAACACAAATAAGAGAGACGGGGTGACTCTACCAGTTACTATGTGATGATCCTTCCCCCACATACTGGTTCTGCCTCTCCGTTTCATGGAACAGAAACAGTTCAACCTGACCATTTGTGGCACAAAGGCAAAGTCAGATGTCTTGACTATATGCATGCTGGTAGAATTTTGAAACTAGAGTTTTGAGAAGGAGTTATGTTTCAAATGCTATTTCTCAGTTTTTGCTAAGGCAAACTAAACAAAAAATCTGTTTGTTGTGGAACAGCCTTTAAGTGCGTGTGACAAGAGGTCATCCTCATCGGACTAAGCAGGGCACACCCCACTGTGACCAGAAAGCTAGCATTCACTCTTGGAAGGTGGTTGTACTGGTACGGCAATTATTAGCCTAAAAAAAGCCTGCATTAATTCTTAAGAAGTAGTCAGTGCCATTACTGATCCAAAGTACTAAACTTAGCCAAATTCAGAAAATAAATTCCCATTAGCAGAATGGTCCTGGTTGCTCTGACTTTTAAGCATCTGGCTGAAAAATAAAAACCCCAAACTTGACTGTCATTTTGCTGTAATGTTTCTACCTATTTTATATAAACTACCCCCCTGATACCCGTTTAAAATTATGATATCAAAAGTGACAGCCATATCAGAAATATCTTTTAGACCTTGTTTTAAATAAAATACTATGTTTGTACAGACAAGTTGGAAACCGGATACAGAACTTCTTGTTTCGCTGAGGACACAATCCATTTCCATGGTTTCCAAAGCCTTTTTCAAGTTGCCTTAGAAAGTAATCTACAAGGTGATGAAATCTAACAACAATGTTGTCTCCTTATGTCAAAGCTACTAATCGCTTCTTTTTAGAAGCCAGGCTGCCTTTCTATGCCTGCTGAAATGAGCAAGTGTTACTAATTGCTGATTTATTATCATTATTATGTCAGAATATTTGTCAAGATACCACCTTCCTGGTTTTTCTGTAATCCCAGGGAGATCCTTCCAGAAAACACAATGGAAATAATGCACACACTCAGAAGGTCCTGAAAACACGTTTTTTAAAATGGGAGATCCTTCCAGGAGGGCTCAGGGAAATCAAAATCCTGAACATGACAGATATTAAGAGCCACCCAAACACCATTCTACCTCTCCAAAACCGTTTGATACAGTTCATCTAAATGTGTGTTGTGTTGCGTCTTCCAGGCAAACCCGTACCCTGAAGAAAAACCGGCTCTAGAGGGTTATACTATTTCCATTACTCTCTTCAGCTTTCCCCCCCGCAAAGCCCAGGGAGCCCACCTCAGACCAGGCTCTCTTCTGGGAGTTGTCCAAGCAGCTGATGGAGGGACACCGCTGAGCTCACAGCCCAGAGAAAATGGAAGCTGAATCTTTGTTTTTAATGTAAACATTTTATTTAGAGCCTGGCAGTTGAGACACAAATGCTGAGTCTCCTAAGTGCAGATATCCGATTGTTTGAGCAACCTGAGGATGTAACAAAAGAAGGAAATGCCCTCTTCTTCGCTCATTTTCACCTGACTTGTTCTGCTCTCAACCCTAAGAATTTCCCTGTCCCCATGTCCAGGCATTTAGCATTTCAAGGCATCTAAGAGAGCACTTCCAATTCCACCCAACCCAGGCTTTCACTTCTGCCCTAAAATTACATGCAGGAGGATAAAGGCTCCTTAGGAAGCCCGGAGACAAGAGCATTCACAATCAATGGAACTTTCCCAGTGAATTCATTCCAAAAGGCAGGTGAGTGAAATGCTTAAGCTGTAGGAGAAGCAAAACTACCAAGGGTCCAAACTTCAATAAACTTCCCCCCCCCAAAAAAATTTTAAGAAATCAACCGTCTCCCCAATTTCTGCCTGAGATTTCAAAAGTCTTTCAGAGACCTTTAAATGGGGTTGACACCAAGCGCTATCCTATTGAACTCCGAAAGTTCTCCTTTCCAAGCGACTTCTGGAAAAGGGGTTTTCCTGGTCCTTCCCTCAATGTTACTTCTAAGGAGGCAGTCTCTTCTGGAAGCAAGGTCCCCCAACTGGAGCATCTCCATGGCTCCCCGGGCACCCCCACATGCCCCTGGCGTGACTTTTCCACTCGCCACACTTGAACCGATCAAGCCCCCGGTGGAGGCTGCTTTTCCATAAAATGTGTGGCACACGTGAATGTAAATCACCACCACGCTCGCTCCACACACCCCCACCACCACACCGCCACCCCCAAACACACAAAACCTGTGTTAGAGATGCAAGTCACTGATTCCCCTCATTTTTGAACTAAAACTTATGCCTCAGGGAAAAAAAAGAAAGCGTTTCAATATGTGAGGCCCTCCCCCACCCCTGGCCCTTCCCAAGAGAAGAAAGGGCTTTGTGTGCGCGGTGAGGGCGCCCTTAATCGAGTTCATAAATACACCGCGGCCGGGGGCCAGGAGGTGCGAGGCGCCGGGCTACGGGCTGCAGGCGCGGGCCCGGCCAGTCTGCCACCCTCCCAGGGCTCGGCGGAGTCGGGAGGCCGGGTGGCAGGAGCAGGGCACCGGCCCTGCAGCTGGAGCGGGCGGCAGGACGGGGACGCGGAGGAGGAAGAGGATGCTGCACCCCCGGGGACCAGAGGGCGGGGCCGGGACGCGCGGACCTCGGCGGGACCCCGCCGGGCGCACAAGCCGCCTTTGTCCTCCTCCGCCTCCGGGGTCGCGGTGCCTGCGCCGCCTCCAGCTGCCCCCAGCCCCTCTCCCCCGGCCCGCGCCCGGCCTGCCCGTGCCTCCTCCGGTGCCCGGTCTGCCACCAGCCCTGGGCCCTGCGGGCGCCCGGCCTTGCAGCGCCGGACCTCCGGGCTCCCCACGGCCGCCGCCCCCGGTTTCCTCGGAGGAGGCTCGGGAAGGTGGAGGAGGAGACGGCCGTGGAGGAGGAGGAGGAGGAGAGCGACACGTGACTCCCTTCGCCACATTCCAACACTGCCACCCGATCAATAACTTCAGGGCCCCCGCCCCCACCGCGACCAACTCGTGCGCCCCAAAATCCCCACGCGCAAACTTCACTCCCAGCGGAGCGGGCCTTGTCTTGAAAAAAACAATTAAAATAAAGACTCTAACGGGGGTGGCTGGCAGGAATGGGGTGGGGGGCGGCGGGCAGGAATGGAGTGGGGGGCGGCCCAACTTTCTGGAAGCCAGCCGGGAGCTGTCGGGCCCAGCGCGGGGCGCGGAGTGGGAGCCTGCGGGCCGGGCGCGGCTGCTCCTGGCTGCGCGCGGGGATGGCGAGCGGGGCGCGAGCGCGGAGGACGCGGCGGCGGCGGGGCTCAGCCCGGCCCCCGGCCACGCGAGTCCTCCGTAGCGCTCGCTTCCTGCCCGCTCTCGGGGAGGACTTTTCCTCTGCTTCGGAAGAAAGACCAGGAGCAGCAGCGCACAGTTTGGCATCTTTATTCTTCGCGAACACACAGGACAGAAACTTTTTCCTCCAGCCCAGAGGCGGCTCTGGGCCGAAGGAGGATTTTCCCTTCTCTTTTCCTTTTTCTGCCCGCACCCCACCCCTCCGTTGACTTTCCATGCCCACTCTCCACCGCCGCCCCGGTCGGGGATCCTCCTCCCGTGTTACCCCCACTCCCCCCACCCCGGCCCCAACACATCACCCTCACTCCACCTGGGGGATCCACAGGGGAGGGGAGCGCGCGCGCCCCCGCACTCACACTCACGCGCGCACACGCCTCGCGGCCACGCAGCCCTCGCTCCGCTGCCCACAGTGACACTCACGGGTTGGGGGGGGGAGGCGTAGGGGGGGGTCCTCCTTACCTTTGAGGGATCTCGGTTTTGCTTGCTTGCGGCGAGACATCCTAAAAGCAAACAGCTGAAGTTGTTTCAATTGAGCCCTGTAAGAAACTACACTTCCTCGTGGCCGCGCGCCCCTCGCGCCGCGGCGCCTCGCGCCCTCGCGCCGCTCCGCGCTCCGCTCCGCGCTCCTGCTCCTGCTCCTGCTCGCGCTCCCGCGCGGGGCTCGCGGCGCCCGGGCTCCGCGCTCTGCACGGCGGCGGCTGCACCAAACTTTCCCAGCCTTCGACCCCCTACCCCCAACCTCAAAAAAACCCCAAAAACCCGCTTAAAAAAAAACAACAAAAAAGAACTTTACAATAGGACGTTTGAAGGGCCCTCGGATAAACGAAAAGAGACCGTTACTCTCGGCACCTCGATCAAAATTTACATAGCTAATTAAAATACGGGGTGGGGGGACCACTCCTCAAAATAGAATCATCTAGGTTTGCTTTTTTTTTTGAACCGCTGCTCCCCCTCCCTGCACAAGAATTGCCCCCCTCCCCCCCAAAAAAAACAAAACAAAAACAAAAAGCCGAGCGCACTGATTTGTTTACAAAGCGGCGAGGCTGGCTCGGCGCGAGTTTGGGGGAGGGAAGGGAAAACAAGCCGTCGCGGGCGCCCCAAAGGGCTGCAAAAGAAAAATCCCCCCGCCGACCGCGGCAGCTGCGGACGGGCAGGGACGAGAAGTCAAGGGCGGGGAGGGGGGGGGTTGGTAAAAATACTTTTAGTCTCTTCCTTCGCCCCCTTTCGCCTCGGGCTCCCACTAAAGTAAGTGCAAAGCGCCGGTGGCCTCCCCGTTGGCGGGGTGCGGGTCTGCTTGTGTGCGGAGGGGCGTGTGCGCGGCCCGGTCGGGGCGCCCCTCTCGGGGCGGGGGCGGCGGCCGGCGGCGGCGCGGGGCCGGGGGCTCTAAAGTCTACGGCTGCCTGGGCAGCGGCGGCGGCGGCGGCGGCAGCAGCGGCGGCGGCAGCGGCGGCGAGAGCAGGAGGAGGAGGAGGAGGAGGAGAGCCGGGCGCAGGAGGAGGAGAAGGAGTGTGCTGTGTGCTCCCTCCTCATCACCAACCTGCAAGGTCTTGGACTGCGCTGTCGCTCCGGTAGTCCACATAATAATGGAAAATGGAAGCAAGGCCCCCAAAGCCATCAGGATGGCTCCAGAGGGGGCCCCTAACCCGCAGGGACTCGCTCTGTACGTAATCACTGAGGAAATCATTGTCAGCCTGCCTGCACTCACACACAGACAGAGGGGCATGATTAAAAGGCGAGAGCGCGGGGAGCGGGAGGGAGGAGGGGCCCCGCCAAGACCCGGACTGGAGGCGCCGGCCGCGGCGCGCGGATCCGGAGTCTGGCGGCGGCCGAGCGCCCCACGCCCCGCCCGCCGCCGCCGCCGCCGCCTCCCCCGCGCGCCGCCCGCCCACCCGCTCACCCGCTGGCTCGGCCGCCCGCCTGCGCGCCGCCCGTGCGCGCGCCCCGCCCGCGCCCGCGCCGCCGCCCCTCGCGCCCGCCGGCTCGCACACACCCAGGCCGCCGCCGTAATGTGATTAGAGCTCCTCCGCGGCGGCGGACGTCGGGGCTCCTCGGCTCGCTCGCCGCGCTCCAGAATCGAAAGCGGAGGAGCATCTGCAAGGGGAAAGGTCCCCCTTCTGGTAGGATGGAGGTAGCAGGAGGCCACGGTTCTGGTGCAGCGGGGGCCCCAGAGGACGTCTGGGACTCGGCTCTGCCCCCGTCGGACTTTTCAAAGTGTTGCGGAGGCGGTTGCCTAGATCCCGGAGGGCTTTTGTAGAGCAACAACCCACCTGTCAAGTCACCCTTATGGGGAGTCTTTGAAAGGCAAGTTTTTGGACTTTTTTCTCACCCCTCCCCACACACACCCTCCACCCTCCAGTTTCGAGAAAGGCAGAGATGCCCAAGATTCAGAACGTGCACCCCACTGAGCGAGCTTTAATTTCACGCTTTTAAATGACATTGTGAAATGGACATAGAGCTGCCGGGAAAGTGAAGCTTTTTCTAGATCTTAAAAAGGGCAAGAGGTGAGAAAATAATGCACTTACATAGTTTCTAAAATATAATGAAATATTCACAGATTGGTGGGGGAGCGGGGTTCTTTAGGCGAGGGTTTGCTGGCTTCCTAACTTTCCACCTGCTCCCATCCCAAAACAATGCATCACCTCTTTCCTTCTTCGCCCGCCTTACGCTAGGAAGGTTTTAGGTTTGGGCTGTTTATTTTCCAATCATACAAGCCAAACAAGATGGCTAGAATTGAGCTTCAGTTCCTAAGTCTGTGTGACAAGAGATTCAGAATAGAGTTAATTGATTACACAACCGGGTGAAATTTTTGTACAAGTGGCATTGTTCTCAACCAGATTTTAAAAAACTCCCCGTTCTGTAAAATGAAGATAGAACCATCCATTAAAGGACCACCCAAGGACATCAAAGCTTTCAGGAAGTTGGTCCCACCCCCAACCTCGCCTTTAAACTCTGTGGAGCCTAAAATGAATAGCTGTAAATACAGTATATAAATTTCGCTATCTTCATTATAACGAGATTACTCCAGCCCCTCTCCAGAACAGATTCTGAAAATGAAATCATGGTTTCAGTCAAATGCATATGGCTACATGGCTGTGGAATTCTTTTAAGCCTAAAGCTTTCATTATAAAAACAATGTTGGAGTATTTATGATTCTTGCTTTTATGGATAACTTTAGAAGCATTTAGTTTCACACAAATCATTCACAAAGGAAAAATACATACACGAACTAGTTTTTGTCCAGCTCGCCTCACGTGGGGACCATATGTGCTCCCAGGAGTCTGCTGCCCGGTGTGTGTGGTCCCAAGTTAGATACAAGTGGTACAATGTGAGATACTGATGGCATCTAAGCCTGTTTTTATTGGAATAGGATTTTTCTATTTTTTACAAAGGAAAACGAAACGTGTCAATGTGATACTAAAACGTAGCTTACTTTGCTAAAGTTGTTTTCCGTTTGGGTTAGTATTTGTTGTTCCTACTTGGTCTAATTCAATCTGTGGCTGTCCTTTCGCTTCCCAGTGTTAATGTTTCACCTGTCTTCTGTACACCAGACTGATAACACGTCCATGACCAAACGTAGAGCTGGCTCACAAGCCTCAGAGATCAGGTAGTGATACTTCTGCCCAAGAGTTCCAAGCATGCGCAGCCCCAACCCCCAAAAGACACACATAAGGCCCATTTTTACCAAAATCTGGTAAATATGGAATTAAACAAAGAAGCAAAAGGTTTTTGAAATATGGTTTTGTTATTTTTAATTCAAAATTGAATGCCAAGTGGGGAAATCACTGACTGCAGCCCTGACTTTGAATTCCAGCATCCACCCATGAACCCAAACCCATTGATCTCTCCTGAGCAAAAACAAATCAACTTTAAAAAAATATTTGAGTGTCTGGGTATAATTGACAATGGGGGAGGGGCTGGGTAGGACCTAGAAATAATTTTACTGAAGCTAGGACAAGTATTTCCTTAGGACTTACTAAAATGTTTGGAAGCTCAGAACAAATAGCATGGGTGCACCTTACCCTTTGGAGGGCCAGGTATTCCCACTGATTTCACTATCCCTCTTTATTATATTCCAGTTGAATTAATTATTTCAAACTGCGAGCACTGGCTTTTATTAAGCACTGTTGAATAGACTCACAAGTGTTTCCCCTGCTACGTATAAACAGACTTCAAAAAATATATACACTACTATGCATGATGAAGCACAAATGCTGAAGTAGGAAACAATGAGAGCTTCGTCTCTCGTTGGCAACATTGGAGAGCTTAATTACCAACCACAGATAATGTAAACATGTTTCCTTAATAAACCTTTTTTCTTGCTTAATAAAATGTACTTGGGGGGCAAGGAGTAAATCATTGTGTACCTTGTTATATATCTCCCAACTCTTATATGCTTGGTTTGCATTCTTAAACCCAGAAATTCATCTACAATCAAAATATCATCCATTCAACAATTTATTGAATATTAACATCTATCAGGTGGTTCTGTCCACCAAATAATCTATGCAGCATTTCCGGAATCAACACAAATGGCAAGCATATAAAAGGTTTCCCTTTTAGGTGTTAGATATAGATAATCTGAAGAACAATATAAAGTGTAAAATGACACAGACAGGCTATTAGTCACTCTATCAAGAACTTAAGCACCTACCTAATTAAAGTTATCATTTCACATTAATGCATGATTTGTTTTAACTCCCAGCTTTTTTCCTTACACTGACTCCAGGGCATCCATTCTTAAGATATTTTTGCATGAGAAATCCATGGCATCAGTGAAACAAACAGAAACCTGGAACTTAGAGACTCATTTGAAAAAAACCAACTTTTTGTTTCAAATGTTAATTCCAACAATAAAGATGTTGCTAATGCAGTTGGGGGGTGGTTCGTGTTTAAGCAATTTCTGTGTCCATGAAACCGGACCTCCAATGAATTACAGACAACGTGTTAGCTACTAGTTCAAGTAAATCTTCCATTTAAAATGTCACTTGCAAAGCAGAAATCGCTTTGATGGGTTTTACGTCATAATGTCAAAGTTGGCATCTGGAATCTAAACCAATCACGAGGGGAGCCTCCCAATGTTATTTAAGCGTCTTCTAGAACGTAGCAGACTCTCTTCCACCTATCTGTGCCAGGGAGCTCGCTGTCTTCGTTATGTGGAACTGCAATAGCAGGCATAGCACATGTGAATGGCTTTAACAAACAAAATGATTTTTCTCCTCGTTTAGGGCTTAGAAGCCCAAGTTCTTAATGCTGGCTCTAGGGGATGGCTTTCTTTCTCCAGGCTGGTTAAAAGTTTTTGTCTCGTCCGTTTGCTGGGTTCCTTGGAGATCTCCGTGTATCTGGCTCTCTATCATACCCTATCTTGCTTCCTCGTTTCAATCTCATATCTCAAAAGAGATTGATTTAAGACATAACCCTACACCCTGGGTTCCAAACTTGGCTGAGCATTGGAAGCACCTGGGAATACTGTGTAAATACAGATCCCTGGCTTCTATGTGCAACCTAATGAATCAGAATCTCTACCCCGAGGAGTTCAGGGATCTATCGATTCCCCCAGGTGATTCCAAACATCAACCATGTCTGGGAACTTAGGCTCTACACTAACCCTGCTCACACCAGAACAAAGACAATCCATTTGCAAATGGGATTCTAACCAAGCCAAAGAAACTTCAATCGCCAAGTCCTTGTCATCTCACAAGGACCCTGTAGGACAAAGTAGAACTGCCCCTCTGATCCCATGGAAGTAGAAAACTTCATCCTTCTCCCAAAGAGCAGCTGGTGGTTTGGACCTACCCAGTAGGCCACTAGGGCTCCTTAACCACAGGCATCCAAAACAACCTCCCTGCCAACTCCTAGTGACCCTAGAGGGCAGAGTATTGCTGACGTTGTGAGTTTCAAAGACTGGAACTCGGTGGGAGTGGAAAGCCCCATGTCCCTCCTCTAGAGTCGGACGATGAGACTGCCAACCTTGTTGATCGCAGCTGAACGCATAACCACTATACCCCCAGGCCTCCTATCACAGGCAAAGAAGTCAAGAGTGCCGTATCTGGGGAGAACAGTCTGTAGTGTTCCATCCCTTACCCACCCCCCAAATTCATATCCTGCCACATGAAAATCTCATGCATCTCAGAAGTCTGAAATCACATACTGTCTCTCAAATCTGAAGACAACTCCAAGTCTAAGATACAATTTTCTGAAGCATCTAAACCAAATATCAATGAGACTTTAGTCAAATTCTATACTGGAGCAAAATGTCTCCATCTATGGACCTTTGAAATTCTCCAAAATACAATGGTGGAAGAGGCACATGGTTGACATTTCCATTATGCAAGGGAGAAATAGGAAGCAGGAGCAACAAGCACCAAGCCAGTTCAGAACCCAGCAGAACAAATTCCATTGGCTCTCCACAAAAACCTTCCTTTCTCTGAGGCCATCTAGGCCATAGCCATGCCCTCTAGGTACTGGATGTTAGCCACACCTCTGGATTCTGAATGGAGACCCCTCAACTCTGGACTTCAACTCCAAGGTCCAAGCCCACTGAGATGGCAACTCTACTCCCTTAGCTTTAAGCAGGCCACACACACACACACACACACACACACACACACACATAATCATTTTATTGGGGGCTCTTACAATTCTTATCACAATCCATACATCCATCCCATTGTGTCAAGCACATTTGTACATTAGTTGCCATCATTATTCTCAAAACATTTGTTTTCTACTTGAGCCCTTAATATCATCTCATTTTCCCCCTCCCTAGCCACTCCCTCCTCCCTCATGAACCCTTCATAATTCATAAATTATTATTTTGTCATATCTTACACTGTCCAACATCTCCCTTCACCCACTTTTCTGTCGTCTATCCCCCAGGGAGGAGGTTATATATAGATCCTTGTGATCGGTTCCCCTTTTCTACCCCACCTTCCCTATCGCCACTCTCACCACTGGTCCTAATGCAGTCATCTGCCCTGGCTTCCTGTGTTTCCAGTTCCTGTCTGTACCAGTGTACATCCTCAGATCTAGCCAGATTTGTAAACTAGAATTGGATCATGATAGTGGGGGGAGGAAGCATTTAAGAAAAAGAGGAAAGTTGTACATTTCATCCTTGCTACCCTGCACCCTGACTGGCTTATCTCCTCCCCGCAACCCTTCAGTAAGGAGGTGTCCAGTTGCCTGCAGATGGGCTTTGGGTCTTCACTCTGCACTCACCCTCATTTACAATGATACAATTTTTTGTTCTTTGATACCTGATCCCTTTGACACCTCGTGGTCACACGGGCTGGTGTGGCCTTTGTTGCATCTGAGCTAGAAGGCCACTTGCTTATCTTCAAGCCTTTAAGACCCTAGACTCTATATCCTTTGATAGCTGGGCACCATCAGCTTTCTTCACATTTGCTTATGCACATATTAGTCTTCATGGATCATATCAGGATGATGGGCACCCACTGATATGATTTTTTGTTCTTTGATGTCTGATAACTGGTCCCTTCTACTCCTGTGGTCACACAGGCTGGTGTGCTTCTTCCATGTGGACTTTGTTGCTTCTGAGCTAGATGGCTGCTTGTTTACCTGCAAGCCTTTAAGACCCCAGACGCTATATCTTTTGATAGCCAGGCACCATCAGCTTGCTTCGCCACATTTACTTATGCACCCATGTGTCTTCAGCGAACTTATCAGGAAGGTGTGCATCATGGAATGCCAATTTAATAGAACTAAGTGTTCTTGCTTTGAGTAAGTGCTTGAGTGGAGGCCCAATATCCATCGGCTGCCTTAATACTAAACCTATAAATATATACACATAGATCTATTTCCCCACCATCCTATATAAATATGTTAACATATGTACATACCTGTATTTAGACCTCTATAAATATCCTTTGTCTCCTAATACTTTCCTCTTACTTCCTTTTACTTTCTTCTTGTCCCACTGTTATGCTCAGCCTTCATTTGGGTTTCAGTAATTTCTCTCAGTTACATTGCTCTTGCTGAATCCCTACCAGCCTCTCACACCCTCCTTGCCACTTATTTTGGATCACTTGTTGTTCCCCTGTCCTTGGGTTGGTCAACACCACCTCCTTACCTCGCCTCTCCATCTCCCATGTCCCCCCAGAACCAGCATTCCCGTTGGTTTCTCCTCCGGACTGTTCATCCAGCCTATCTTTTCTGGATAGATCTGTAGAGGTCTTTTAATCCATTTGAATAGAAACTCCACTCCTTCAACACCAGCAGGCCCCATGCTTCCACACCGTGGGCATGAAAGCCACATCACACCATAATGGCAGCCCAAACTCTGGAACCAAGTAGCTGAAGATAGGACCTTTTGAAATCTAGGCAGTGCGTCTCAACCTCCTTAATGCCGAGACCCTTTCATACAGTTGCTCATGTTGTGGCTACCACGCCCCCACCAACCATAAAACTATTTTTGTTGCTACTTGATCACTGTAATTTTGCTACTGTTATGAATCAGGCAACCCCTGTGAAGGAGTCGTCAACCCCCAAAGGGGTGTGACCCACAAGTTGAGAACCACTGATCTAGGGTGCTCTGGCCTTACCCTTTGAGATCCAGGAAACTGTGGCCACACCCTTTGGAACCACAAAGCCCCTGCTTCTCAGGCCCCTTTCTAAGGTTCTTCTGATCCCTGAGCTGCTCCAAGGGTGAGTTTTCTGTTGTCTTAATGGTGGATCAACAAATGTGGTCATGTTCACCTGTTTCCACCTATAGAACTGCACAAGGCAGGGCAGCCTTCTTTCCTTTGGTTTTCTCTTTGCCCTTTATTCTAAGTTGATGAATTTTATGCTGTGACTTCATCAACCATTCTCTTAATCTCTTTAACCAAGGGTTGTGTAGCCAAGTCCTTGGTGACAATTCTCGTACAACAGAATTCCACCCAATCGTTCCCTTTGATCTTCATTTGACACACTACCCGTTCTAGTCCAGCTCCTTCGGATCCCACTTCACTGGAAGCTGCAAAGAAAGACCGTGGTACCCCTTCAGAAATGTCCTTCGAAATCTCTTCGGGCAGACTTACAAAGTCATCCCTGCTGTCTCTCCCTTCCCCAGTCGTTTGGAGCTCATTCCGACACGTTCCTTGGCAGTGCATAAACAGCAACCCTATCTACCCTTGTGTCCAATGGCATGTTCGTCATTGTCTTTCACAGCCTCGTGAGAAGCACACTTAACAGAAGCACATTTTGTTGCTGACACCGCCTGGCATTGTTAGGACTTGGAGACTTTCTCTTTGGGGCTCCACAATTTCTTACCAGCATGTTTATGTCGGGTTCACAAGTGGTTTCATCTACTGATTTCAGATTGGGATTTAAAAATATATATATTACAAGTTTACTTCGTAGCTAGTGTGATGTCTGCCTGAGCAATGTGTAGATACTCCTCTATAATGAGCTTTCTCTTAGAGTTATGCAAAAGGGCAACGTCCCCTCAGAAGCCATCCTAAGTCATAACTGTGTGTGTGTGAAATGCAAAATGCACACACATCCGTATATATATTAACCCATGTATTAGAACAATCTACATGGTATTTTGCTGTTACTGTGAGGTACTATCCAGTTGGTTATGATGCACAGCCTCCGTATATACATAACACAAAGAAACACTGCTTGGTCATGGCCCATCCTCACGATGGTTGCTATGTTCGGCCCTGTGTCAGTCCTTCTTGTCCTGGGGTGTCCCCTGGGTTCCAGTGACTAAATCTTGAAGGCAGCAGAAAGCTCATCTTTCTCCCGCATAGCAGCTGACACTCACTACACTACCAGGGCACCCCAAACCATGATTAGGGGCCTTTAAATTAGCATTTGCTGGCAGGTAGATGTTTATTAATATTTGTGGAAAGTGTCTGATGAACTTGGAAAGGCAATGCTTTACAGCACACAAGAACTAGGCTCTGTTCTCCATTCTCTTGTCCACCGCATAAACCAAAACAAACAAACAAAACTCACTCCCATGATGTCCAGTCTGGCTCATAGCAACCCCATAGGACACAAGAGAAATGCTCCCTCTGGGGCTCAGAGACGGTACATCTTTACAGGAGTAGAAAGCCTCTTTGTTCTCCCAATGAGAGGCTGGGGAATTTGAACCATTGACCAACAGGGCACCACAGCACCACCCTTAGCCCACTCTGTTACCAGGGCTCTTGACTGTCCACCATGGAATCCTTCCTTAGTTTTTTGATATACATCTGCCATACCCATTCCCATGCCCTCTCCCTCCATCTGTTCCCATAATCATAAAATGAGTACTGATACTCACTTACAAAAGCATTTGTGAATAAGTTTTTTAAGCATTTGTGAACATCACATGGAAAATTATATACAATGTGCATAAGTATATCAAATATTTTTTATATTACGAATGCCAAATAATCTTTTCAATCATTTTTTACTAGATCTTATTCACTTTTTTCCATTCATCTCACTAAGTCTCTTTTTTAAAATGTTTTAAATTCTGATATATTTGCAAAACATTTCAGTAATTTGAGGTAGACTATTTCAAGAAAATGAGCCCTGGTGGTGTAGTGGTTATGAGTTGGGCTGTGATCTGCAAGGTCAGCAGTTCGACACTACCAGCTGCTCAGCAGGAGAAAGACAAGGCTTTCTACTCCTGTACAGAGTTACCGTCTCAGAAACTCACAGGGGCCCTGCCCTGTGTGGTCACTGGGAATCGGCATCAACTCAGTGGCAGTGAATTTTTTGTTTTGTTTTCTCCAAGAAAAGTAATGCTTTTAAAATGCAGTGTGCATTATGTTCAAAGAATATAGTACTGCACATTTTTGTAAGCTTTGAGGGCAGCAATTATGGAAGTATGTAGAGCTAGACGTGTGTTTGTCACTGTTACGTTTCATATTGAAGCATTTCTAACCACCCAAAAGGCGATTGTTGATCTACTGAAAACGATAAAAGAAAGGGAGCGGCGGTGGATTCTTTCCTTACCATGCAACTTAGGAGAGGAAAAGAGGCCTCTTACGCACTGACGTTACTTGGAAGTAACGTACTTTTGAAGGTGTTTTTTACAAGGCGTGGCATCATCTGCAGACAATAGATTGCAGCCTATTAAAAAAAAACAGGAGCTGGTTGGTGTGGTGGTCCCACATTGGGCTGCTCACCACAGGGTCCAGGGTTGGAAACCACGAGCTGCCCCATGGAAGAAAGGCAAGGCTCTCTCTACTCCCGTGAAGAGTTACCTCTTGGAAACCCACGGGGCAGGTCTGCCTTGTCCTGCCATGTTGCTACTAGCTATAATCAACCTGACGGTAGTGAGGGAGGGAGTGTGATTCCTTTGAGAATTCTATAGACTTCAGGATATAGACAAGTGATTGGCTAACAAGATGAGCCTGAGCCATTACAACAAGGCCAAAGGCAGAAGTTGATCAAAGCTGGATCCTTCGTTAAGTACTACTAATATGTATTTATAGAGCTCACTGGCACCAACTGAAAATAGTCGCTATGAGCAAAACAGTTAAACTCATAGAAAGTGAAAAAGGAATAATCACATTTCCTATCAGGATAAACTATATTTCTACATTTTAAAATATTTACAAGTTGTACTTGCCCTTTTGTGCCTGACTTACTTCGCTTAGCATGATTTCCTCCAGTTCTTCCCATGCAGCAATGTGCTTCATACGTTCATCACTGCTTTTTAGTGATGCGTAGTACTCCATTGTATGTTGTTTTTGTGCATGTTATTATCTCCGCAGGTCTGTCTCAATAAGATAGACTGGATGAACAATCTGGAGGAGAAAACAGTGGGATCAACATTTCTGGGGATACATGGGAGAGGGGGAGCTGGAGGGAAAGGAAGTGGTCTTAACAAACCCAGGGATAAGGGAACAACAAGTGATCCAAATTGGCGGTGAGGTGGGTGTGGGAAGCCTGGTAGGGCATGATCAAGGGTAATGTAACGAAGAGGTATTGCTGAAACCCAGGTGGGGACTGAGCATGATAGAGGGACAGGAGGAAAGTCCAGGGAAATAGAGGAAAGAGCTGGAGGCAAAGGGCATTTGTAGAGGTCTAGATAAAGACGTGTACATATGCAAATATATGTATATATGAGGATGGGAAAATAGATTTATGTGCCTATATTTGTATGTTTAGTAATAAGGTAGCAGAAGGACATTGGGCCTCCAATGAAGTACTCCCTCAATGCAAGAATACTTTCTTCTATTAAATTGTCATTCTATGATGCTCACCCTCCCGACACAACCGCTGAAGACAAAGCAGGTGAATAAGCAAATGTGGTGAAGAAAGCTGATGGTGCCCAGCTATCAAAAGATATAGTGTCTGGGGTCTTAAAAGCTTGAGGGTAAACAAGTGGCCATCTAGCTCAGAAGCAACAAAGCCCACATGGCAGAAGTACACCAGCCTGTGTGATCACAAGGTGTCAAAGGGATCAGGTATAAGGCATCATCAGAACAAAAAAATCTTGCCATAGTGAATGAGGAGGGGAGTGCAGAGTGGAGACCCAAAACCCATTTGTCGGCCACTGGAGATCCCCTTGCAGAGGGGTCTAGGGGAGGAGATGAGCCAGTCAGGGTGCCATGTAGCACCAATGAAAAATACAACTTTCCTCTAGTTCCTAAATGCTTCCTCCACCCCACCCTACTCTCCCATCATGATCCAAATTCTACCTTGCAAGTCTGGCTAGACCAGAGGATGTACACTGGTATAGATAGGAACTGGAAACACAGGTAATCCAGGGAGGATGATACCTTCAGGACCAGCGATGTGACTGGTGATACTGGGAGGGTAGAGGGAGAGTGGGTTGGAAAGAGGGAACGGATTACAAGGATCTACATGTGACCTCCTCCCTGGGGGACAGACAACAGAAAAGGGGGTGAAGGGAGACGTCGGACAGGGCAAGATATGACAAAATAATAATTTATAAATGATCAAGGGCTCATGAGGAAAGGGGGAGCGGGGAGGGAGGGTAAAAAATGAGGACCTGATGCCAAGGGCTTAAGTGGAGAGAAAATGTTTTGAGAATGATGAGGGCAATGAATGTACAGATGTGCTTAACACAATTGATGTATGTATGGATTGTGATAGAGTTGTATGAGCCCCTAATAAACTGATTCAAAAAACAATAAAAAATGTTTACAAGTAAAATTACTCCTGGATGATGTATATTTATATAATAATCTCTAGGGATAAACATTATAGATATTATACCTAATTCCATTCATTTCACAGATTTAAAATACCCATTGCCATTGAACTGCTTCGGAATCATCGTGAGGACACAGGCAACTTCCTCTTTGGGTTCTGAGACTGTAAAAAGACAGTCTGGAAAAGACAGCCTCATCTTTCTCCCACAGAGCAGTCAGTGGGCTTGAGCTACCACTGTCCGACCAGTAGTGAGCAGCCCAATTCCTATCCCAGGGCCCCGTACATTTAAAATCAAATTCCATATGGTTTATACCCCAGAATCTCATTATTAATTTTGGGGGGTGACTGCATAGAGTTATTGATTCCTTTGATTGGCATAGTCAAAGGTAGTTATAGAAATGCCAAAATATCTAGTCAGTACTATAGTGCACAAGAACACTGTAAAATTTTATTTTTTTCTTTATCTCTTTTCATTTTTGTTCTTGATTTTAACTTTTTAAAATTACCTTATTTCTTCCATTTTGGGAAATGAACCATATCTATTTAATTTTTTAAAATCTAATTAGTTCAATATTTTTAAACTTTTCTTTTTTAAAATTGATTATTAATTTGGAGTTAATACATATATCCATACTTCAGTCACATCGAGCAGAATTGTACCATTGCTACCACAATCAGTTTCCAAACATTCTTTTTCTTCCTGAACTCCTTCACATCATCTCCCCTTAACCATGTCCCCTGCCACTGTATCCCTCTTGCAAAACCCTTATTCTGCTTGCTCTCCCTATAGGTTCACCAATCCCGGGCTGCATATACCAAAACACATAAAAACATATGGCACAAGAACTGTGATTTTAGCCATGAAAATCTAGCGATAATGAAAAGAAACTGACAAAAGGTGACAATTCATGAAAACCAAACTCACCCCCATCAAGTCATTTCTGGCTCACAGCACCCCTGTAGCATAGAAAGACCACTGGGCGTTGTCAATAGTGTATAACTCTCAACTGGAGTAGAAAGCCCCCTATTTCTCCCACGGAGCCACCGGCGGGTTTGAATTGCTGGCCTTGCAGATCGCAGCCCAGAGGGTAACCACGACAACACCAGGGTTCCTAATTACCTAAATAAAAGGATGAAAACTAAAATTAAAAGTTAAAAGCTACACATAGTCAGGGGCGGGGGTGAGGGGATGTAACCATGTGTGAGCAATAGCTATTTAGAAGCTGATGTGAAAACAAATGTTTAGCTACTTCTTGTCTGTTAGACGGAAGCAGTAGAATAAAGAGGTGAATAACATTCCTTTTCATGAAAAGAATAACTCTCTCCCGCATCGTGTGTTCTGTTCCTCCTTCACTCTCAGAGAACGCAAAGCTAGCTCCTCGGTGAAGAATACAATCCGTGACAATGGCAAACCTACTGATCGCAACTAGTTTCTTAATGTGTTTTCCTTCTATGAACCGTGTTACAAGTTCTATAACTACATCTGGGGGTTAAGAAAAGAAGGTACTCTCCTAGACTTCTTTATGTTATGTTACCTAGGGAATTTAAAGATAATGGAATTAATTCATCCACGAACTTTTTGAAGTCCCCTTTACTGAAGGAGAGTGTGTGTTCACCAAAAACATAGCATCAAGCGAACAGCCTTTCAGGTAGAGGGAAATTTTCCCACTCATGCCTGAGTTCTAATCAGAGTTAAATAGATACACTAGTTGCTATCCTGCTGGTTGATAATGGATTAACAAGGTTCAAAGAATTAGAACACTGTAAATTCATTTACCCATGAAGTTCCCCTGAACAGCGGCAAACCTGTTTCTGATGATTCGGAAGGGGCTTCCTACATTTTTGGTACTTTTGAATCCATATTTGTGAACATCCATTACCACTGTAATTAAGGCATGCAGAGATATCAATTAATAGTGGATTCTGATGAGGGATGTCATATAAGCCAAGCCGTCACTGTGTACAGACATTATGGTTCATGTCTGCCTGCAGTGCAAGCATTACACTCTTCAGTCTTGATGGGTGCATTCTCGTAAACAAGGAGCCTGGTGGAGCAGTTTGTTGAGCATTGGTGACATGCGACCCCCTCAGTCACTTCAATGTCTTCAGAAGAACGATGAAGCGGTCTGCACTCAGAGAGATTTGCAGTCTGGGAAACCCAACGGAGCCTGTAAGCTTGCTGTGAGTCGGAATGGACTGGATAGCCTTGCGAGCGTGCATATCCGTTTGCTTTGGGTTTTTTTCATTCTCCGCCTTTTCCTCATTTGCACACTCCCCTCTTTCTATAGATAAAGCCGGCTGACATCGCCTCACTGCTCAGAATCAAAACTCCCTGCGAAGTTCATCAGCTTGCTCCAAGGACACCCACAGATGGAGGTGGATACAGACCCGAGACCATGAACGGGATCACTCTATTTGCACCTTCGCTGCTGGATGCGCCTGTGCCGCGCGTGTGATTCACCCCTTAACACGGGGTTCTCTATGCTCAATAGAGCAGAGCACCATGCCTGAGTCAAGCCCAGCTCATAGTGACCCTATAGGACAGCGCCGAGCCAGCCCTGTGGGTTTCTGAGGCTGTGATTCTTTAAAGGAAGAGAAAGCCTCATCTTTCTCTCCAAAGTATAATAGGTAGAGTCAATATCTTTAAAAAAGAGAAATTCTCACTTTGCAGTTCAATCTGTGTTTTTCCTCTCTCTCTCTTTTTAAAATATATGTAGTGGTCCCTAGTTTATCCCTTTCTCCATCCGCGCCCTCCCCTGCAAACACCAAAACAAAACCTTACTGCCTTTAGTCAGTGGACTCCAGAACTCACATGTTTTCCTTCTCGATATTGTCAAGCCAATATAAACCCTAGAAACCTCATAGAGATGCAAAAGATATTGGTTTCTATTCCCCACCGTTTTCCCCTACAGCATTGAAACGTTGCATCATTTTGCAGAGTCTTCTCTTAGGCTGTCTATACAGCGTTATCAGTTTGGGGTATTGAGGTCCCTCCTCTTCATGCCCCCCAAAATGCGGTCCGTGTTGCTGTTTTGTTCTCATATCCTCCCCTTTCTTCTCCTTTTAGGGGGTGTCGACCCCTCTCCCTGCCCTCTGCAGTTGGGAAGGTGAAACTTAAAATGCTCCCCCCCTCTTCTTCCTCCTTTCCTTGATTTTTTATTAAAAATTGTTACATTAAAATGTCACGCTGAAGAACAGCCTTGGGTGTCTCCCTCCCAGCTCCCCCTTCGCTGGGAGGGGAACACACTGCCTTATAATCATGCCGTCCTGGCTTTTCCATAAGGCAATAAGAAAACAGGCTCAGCAGAGGTTGCCAGTTATAACTTAGGTATAAAAATGGAATTAAAAACGTTTGATGAGGCAGAAGCAGTTCCACGGGGATGCCTTCCATATTTCCCAGGTTCTTCTTCTCTCTTGGCATTCCTCTAGTCTCGCTTCTTAATTTTAGATGGGATCATTCTGTCTCCAAAATACACCCTTCCCGATTCATTCCCACCCCCATTTCTATTTCCTTTCCTGACCAGCCTGCCTCTGCGTTTATTTTCACTGGACGGCGCCCTCACCATTCTGCGTGTATTTTTTATATTGGAAGCTGCAGTCTACCCTCATTTTTATGAGACATCAACTGCATCCACTCAGTTCTGGTTGCATATGTCCGTTCTTATTGTCTGCACATGTGGAGAGACTGTCCCTTCTTTGCCTCCTTCTCCAAACGGATTCTTAAGACCAATGCAGAAGCAGATCTGCATCATCAATCTTATCTTTCTCCTTTAATGATTTTGCCTGCCTTCGAATTGACCAGTTTCCCCAATCACATTTCCAAGTCTCCATCTCACACATTTGGAAGCTAAGCCCCACATGTTCCTGGTTTTAAGACCAGAGCATGTCCTGCTATATAGATTGTTGTCTTGGGGATATTCCCTAGAAATCCTACCTATCTTCTGGTGAATATATTAAATCCCACTGCCATCGAGGTGATTCTGACTCGTAGAGACTGTGTGTAGGCTTTCCAGTCAATAAATCTTTATGGGAATAGCCAAGCTCATCTTTCTCCCACAGAGCAGCTGGGGCATCCTACCCTGCAACTTTGTAGTTACCAGTCCAAGGTCTAACCACAGCGCCACCAGGACTCCTGTCATCTTCCCAGGCTATTACAGTGCTGAGGGCTGGATGCACTGCAGAGCTACACTCCCTGCAATCCCGCAGTGTAAATTGGAGCAAAAGTTGTCACCAGATGGAATTAGTCCTTCTCATGCCCTCTCTGTTTAATTCTTCAGTCACCCTTTAAATAATTCTTTTGGGTACATGGACTCCAATTAAGTATTGCTTATTGCCTTTTGAAAGACTTCTCTGATCTGCCCCCCCCTCCCACCCACACACTTTTTTTTCTTTCTTGTTTATACTCCCTAACTCCTCCCCATTAACTTATGGATGTCTCAAGTCCCAAGTTCATATGCATCTTATCAAGGCACAGTAGGCAGCTTCTTAGTGGTCAGTACCTTCTGCTTTCATACCCTTGAATCATCTCGGCCCTTGAGGGGCGCATGGATGTAGTGAATTGCTTCAAACAAAACCAAACTCACTGACAGACATAGTTCTGACACATAGCCACCCAATGGGGCGGGGTAGGGCCGCCCCTGTGAGTTTCTGAGACTAGCTGTTCATGGGAGCGAAAAGCCTCATATTTCTCTCTCAGAGCAGCTAGGGTTTTTTTTTGAACTGTGGACCTTGCAGTTAACAGCCCAATACATAACCACTATGCCACCAGGGCTCCTTTCTAATAAAATGTGGCAGCAGTGAGGAGATGTCACTCCTGAGTACAGATTCAAAAGGTTCATCTCTCTGCCCCCACTGCCTCTTCCTACTTGACCCCGCAGAACGAAGCCCCCCCCTGGCCGGCCATAGCTTGAGTTGCCCTGTGTGTCCTGCCTGGCAAGGAAATGAGGGAGACTCCACACAGACACTCAAGGAGGACTAGAGGCCCTTAGAGGAACTGAATCCTGCCCCAACCACTTCTGGGAGCAGGCACAGCTCGGCCCCAGTCAAGCCTTCTGATGAGATTCAAGCCCCAGGCACTCCCTGGATTGCAGCCTTGTGAGGTACACTGAGCCAGGGGACCCAGCAGAACTGCTTGATTCCTGACACACAGACCCCACGACCCTTTGTTTTACGTTACTAAGATTGGGGGTGATTTGTTATATTCATAACGCACTGCCAATCCGGCGATCCCTCCTCTTAGCCACCCGATAGAGAGTTTTTAAGGCTGCAGATCTTTACAGGAGCAGACAGCCTCAGCTTCCTCCCATGGCACAGGTGGTGATTTCAAGCTGCTGACCTTGTGGCTAGCAGTCCAACCCTTACCCATCAATAGATAACCAAAATGCATGGCTTAGTTGGTGTTTTCATTTACCACATAGTGTTCTAATGAGAGGTTTAGCTTTATTTCTCCATGGGGTGGGGAGGAGCAAAAAGCACACTGCCCTCCGTCAATTCTGACTCATAGCAAGTGCTGGTGGCACACTGGCTACACACTTGACAGATAACCAAAAGGTTGATGGTTCAAACCCACCAGCCACTCCCCTGTGGGGGCAATTCTATTTCTCCAGAGCCTCGACATAACTCCTGAACCACAGCACTTGCTCAAACATAACTCGCAGAATAATTGGACCAATGAGGGTGTCCCCTTCCTACCAAATTCATTCTTCACCACTGCCAGTAAGCTGAGGATCTTGGTTGTGCATTGAAGCAAACATAGGCAGACCTGCAATGTCTTGGGAGGATCTCTACTGTGGCCAGGAAAATGGCTTGACAATGATGTTTAAGAGAATGCACAAATAGCGACAGGCTAAAACCGATCACCGAAGTCAAGGCCTGGCCCCCTGATACGGGTTAGGACATTGTTTGGTAGGAGGCTGGCAGCGGCTAGCCTCTGGATTCCACTGATGCCCCTGTGAGTGCCCATTGACAGTCTCTGAAGACCCCACTTTCTGAGGACAGCATCTGTTGGCTAAGCCAGGGTCACATCCCTGTGGCCCTGCCAGGGTGCAGAGGAAAGAACCGTCTGTCTGTCTACCTTTTTGTAGAGGGAAGCAAGTCCCTGCCTTCTTGTCTCTCTCCAAATGGTCCATTGGGGTCTTCTCCCAGAGAGAAAG
The DNA here is from genome assembly GCF_050624435.1 of Tenrec ecaudatus. NCBI lineage: Eukaryota > Metazoa > Chordata > Mammalia > Afrosoricida > Tenrecidae > Tenrec > Tenrec ecaudatus. The sequence continues at coordinate 51,488,294 of NC_134544.1, read as the reverse complement.
GGAAGCAGAGGCAACATCAGACAGCATATGAATTCTCCCCAAGTTCAGGAGGAAGCCGGTCCATGACAGGAGCAACTATTCGTTGAAGCATTAGTGTGCTCTTTTAGGCAATTTTGTTTTTCTTTTTAAACTTTCTCACTAAATGGATTCCCTTTTTAGCACAAGCTCTCTCAAATAATAGTCCACGAATAACTGCTCATATTAACGACTCTTTTACCTCCTTGCCACCCACTTGCCATCGATTATAGTCCATTTTCTAGTCAGAAATGTGGGAAGTGGGGGAAAAAGCATGTTTATGCGTTTTATTTTTTCAGCAATGAAAGGGCACTGATTAACATTCTGAATCTAAAGAAATAAATATTACAAGCACCTCGTGCTCCACCTGGCCCCCAGTGCAGAGTCAATGAATGCTGTTTTCCTTCCGGCCCCCATGTGCTTTCCAGGAGCCATTCTAGCCTTGCCTCCTTCATGCTTCCATAATGGCACCTTTACACTTGCGCAACTAATTATTACGAGCGTTAATCTTCACTGTGCTTTTCTGTTACTTCTTTTCAGTCCCAACAAAAACCACTAGTCCCAAATCTCATAACCTGTGTGTGTTGGGGTGGGAGGTTGTTCTTTATATTATCACTTGCAATTCTCCTTGACCTCACTTTTCTCTTCTTTCTCATCTGTCTCTGACCTTGCAGTTGAGATGGAATGCCCCTGGAATGGCCCTCTGTGCTTACCGTCCTGGTTTTCCCTTGACCTGCTCGCCCACCCCCATTTGTCCTCATGCTGTGAATGTCTTTACTTTTGTCTTGCGGATCTCTCTCCCAATCATCCTTTCTTTACAGACTGTTACTATTTCTGCCTGACCACTTCACCTCCTCTGCCTCTGAGTCTTGGGGTACCTCATTCTTTGCACCTCTGTCTTCCTTGAAGAATACCCTATGACAGTTGGACTTCTTTCTCTTTTTCTGCCTAGTCTACTTTGACTTAGCTTTCATATTTTAACCATGCTTCATCCACTCGGCCCACATCTAATACATATTTATTATTTTAATTAAATTTAATTTTAAAGATCATGTTATTGGGGGCTCTTACAGCTCTTTTAACAATCCATACATCAATTGTATCAAGTATATCTGTACATATGTTGCCATCATTATTTTCCAAACATTTATTTCCTATTTGAGCCCTTGGTCTCTGCTCCTCTTTTTCCCCACTCTCACTTCCCCTCCCACCCTTGTGACCCCTTGATAATTTATAAATAATTATTTTCATATTTTACACTGATCACTTTCTCAATTCACCCACGGTTTCTTCCCCTCTTCTCTCCCACCTCACCCATACACTCCTGGTATCGCTACTCCCATTTCTATTCCTGAGGGGTTTATCTGACCTGGATTCCGTGTGTGTGTGTGTGTGTGTGTGTGTGTGTGTGTGTGTGTGTGTGTGTGTGATGAGCTCTTATCTGTACCTGAGTACATGCCCCAGTCTAGCCTGCAGTGAAAGGCAGGATTGGGGTCATGAGAGGGTGGAGGAGGAAGCCTCAAGGAATCAGAGAAATATTGTGTGTTTCATTGGTGTGGTACTGCACCCTGGTTGACTCATCCCTTCCTTGTAACCCTTCTGTGAGGGGATGTCCAATTGTCTACAGATGGGCTTAGGGTCTCAGCTCCAACCCCCCTCATTCTCTACAACATATTTGTTTGTTTGGGGTCTTCTAATACCTGTTACCCGATCTCGTTGACACCACATGATTACACAAACTAGGGTGCTTCTTCCATGTGGGCTTGTTGCTTCTCTGCTGGATGGCCGCTTATGTAACTTCAAGCCTTTAAGACACTAGATGCTCTATCTTTTGATAGCTCGGCACCATCACCTTTCTTGTGCACCCATTTTGTCTTCAGGGATCTTGCCAGGAGGGGGAGCATCACAGAATGCCAGGTGGTTAGAACAAATTGTTCTTGCATTGAGGGATGTTAAGAAGTCGGAAAAGAAAAAATATGGTTTCTGCCCACAAGACTTCAAGATCCAGCAGAGCAGGAACACATCTATAAAGACAGTCATAACATGTGATAGGGACCATCTAAGTGCCTATTAGCAATGCCTGAGTGTAGAACAAACGGAGAACGTGATTCTGCTTTAGGCGGTTTGAGGCAGGCTTCACAGAAGCAGTGACGTTCAACCTTGGTCTTGAAGAATAAGGATGGTTTTACTGGGCAGGAACAGAGAAAGCTGTTTTAAATGTGCAGCTTAAAGGCACAGGGTGGTTTTGAGGTCCACTGTGGGATTACAACCCAGATTAGTCTCTGCTTATCTATGTTATCTTCGTGCAAGACTGCAGCAGCCCAGGGGAAAGACCACAAAGGCACTGTAAGGGCCAGATCCATTGCCACTGGGTCTATTCTGACTCATAAGGATGGTAAATCTTTTGAGGATCAGCCATCCTCATTTTTCTCTCAAGGAGCAACTGGAGGATTTGAACCACCAACCTGGGATTTAGTAGTACAACACTTACTCCACTGTGCCACCAGACCCTAAGGGCTAGTGATAGGAAAATACATGGTTTGTAAGAAGCAGAAACCATAATTTCTGTTATTTTGGTATTCTTATGTTCTATATGTAAGTCATGAGACTTTACAAATTCAAATTTTTTCCTAAACTAACACAAACAGTAGCTGTGTGGCCAGTCTGAGAATCTGCAGTATATTCAGTCATGTGGCTTATTCCATTCCTTCATATCTCACAATTATACTTCTTGGTATACATCACAATAGAATATCATCCATCCAGTTCCTATCCAGGCAATTCTGACTCATAGTGACTATGTGTGTCAGAGTAGAACTGTGTGAGTTTTTAGAAACAATTTGGGAATAGCATAAAAGCACAGCACCGGTGAATACATCATTTTAAATATATACATTGTAACTATATACATACATGTATGTATACATGTATATATTTACATGTATACATGTATATATTTACATATATACATGTAAGTAATACATAAAGTATGTTGATAATATTCTTTTGACTTTTTGCTACGAGTTGAGTGAAGGTTTACAAAGCAAATCAGTTTTCCATTTAAGAAGTCGTACACCTTTTGTTTCATCTCATTTATTGCAATCCCTACAGGGAAATATCACTTAGCCTACTTCCCCACCGGTTTCTGTTTCCATTCCTCCTTCTTTTCTAGCCCTTCTGGACGTTGGCCATGTGTTAATGCTGCCTTTTGATCTCAAATCACTGATCATTCTAAGGGGTGCGTACCTTTTCGTGCTGCTGTTCCCTTATAGACCTCTTTGAAATTTGAGCCATGGGGATGGGTTCATCCCGAGATCTCAAGACTATGGCTGAGGGCCAGAGTCTCTGGGGTTCCACACATTCCCATCCGACCAGTGAGTCTAGTCTTTCTATGATTTTGAGTTTTGACTTGTTTGTCCATCTAGAACCTTTCCTAGCTGCGCACCATCTAGTTTCTCTGGTCTCGCGCTGTGGAGACAGATGTTCACATTAGTCCATTCAGTAGACTAATTGTTTCCATGAATCTTCTATTTTCAGATCCGTCTTTCCACTGCACAGGGAAGATGAATAGTTGTACCTTAGATGGCCATTCACTAATATCTTATAGGTTATATTTGATGAGGGGAGGCTTCAAAAATTTTGTAGAAAATGGAATAGAAAAAAATAAATATTTTCCATGAGCTTTTTGAAACCCCTCGTGTAAACACACCCTGCCCCCACCACCCTATTTACAAGTTCCACTTCAAGTGACAGCAGGAGGTTTTAAAATACACATTAGGTTATGTCACGTTGTTTAAAATTCTCCAATGCTTTTTCACAGCCATGAGACCCAAATCCCAGCTCCCTACCACAGACTACACGGCCCTGCAGAGCACGGCTCCTGCACTGCTCCAAGCTGCCTGCCCTTCCTTTTGCCTCTCCTGCCACACTGAGCTGACACTACACTCACCTTGGCATCTATCGCCCATGCCAGACTCCCCTCCCTGCAGGACCTTTGTACTTGGTGTGCTCTCTGCCCAAAAGGTCGGGCCCCCCATCTTCTTCCCACCGCCCCTTCCTAGTAGCCAGCCCCCGCTGCACTCTCTCGGCTTGCTGCATCGTCATTACCATGATCTCACACTACCTGGCGCATCTGTGATGGTTGTCTTTTTAAGTCATGAACCTCCCTCCTGCCTGTGGAATTGTATCGTGGAAGGGAATTCCCACAGTGGGGGAAGAGCCCTCTCTGTCAGTCAGTAGCGGATCCACCGGCTCCATGTGGCTGTTGAACAGGTGTCATGTTTTTAGGGATGCCGAGGAACCAAATGTCTTTACTTTCTCATTGTAAGATTTCATGACATTTTATTATTGACTGGAAATAGCCACACGTGGCTCATGGCTACCTTATCGAATAGAACCTCTCTAAAATCTCAGCTCCATGAAAGCCGGAACTTCTCTTTCTTGATGACCAGTGTGGGTACAGATCGGGTACACAATAACTCAATAAAATAGTGATGAACAGAGAAGCCTGGCTTTTCTACAGGGAGTGAAAGTGTGCTCTTATTTCAAAGAGAAAAATGAAGGAGTCTATGCAAATGATAGGAGACCTGGTGGTGTGGTAGTTACATAGTGGGCTACTTACTGCTGCTCATCCCAAGGCCAGCAGCTTGAAACCAGCAGCCGCTCCTTGGGAGAAAGATGAGGCTTTCTACTGTCGTAAAATGTTGAGAGACAGTTCTACCTGTCCTTTTTGGTAGAACCTCTGAGTTAGAATCAACTTGCTGACAGTGGGTTATTTTTTAGTGCAAAAAATGAGGGGGTCTCTAATTAAAAGTTCCTGGAAATTTTTCATTATCCTTTAATTCCATTTTCCAGCAAACTTTTTAGGAGTCCCTTGTACATTCTTGGTATTTGCACAACCATATGATGTATCAGGTACCTACCTTCATAATCATGCGGCATAACAACTAAACCAGTGGTTCTCAACCTTCCTTATGCCGTGACCCTTTTACACAGTTCCTCATGTTGTGGTGACCCCCCTAACCATAAAATTATTTTTGTTGCTACTTCATAACTATAATTTTGCTACTGTTAGGAATCAGGCGACCCCTGTAAAGGGTTGTTCAACCCCCAAAGGGGTCGCATGACCCACAGGTTGAGAACCACTGAACTAAACGCTCCCACGGTTTCGAGCTTTCAAACAACAGCGATATGAATTTCCCCCCTCTTCCCTGGGTCAGCAGGCATCTGGTGGATCTACTAGGCCTGACGCCAGGGTGCAGGCCAGGTCCCGACATGTGCCGGGCAAGTCCCATGCTCCCTGGACCAGCGACGGCAGAGGCACAGACAGGCAGGTTCAACTCTGCAAGCTCATTTTAAGCCTCGGCTCCTGTCATTTCTACTTACATCCCTTATTCAAAACAAGTCACATGGGCAAGCGCAAAGTCAAGGAGAGGGCAAGTACATTCTGCCTCTCGGGAGAGCAACTGCAAACAGTATGGGCTGGGCTGGATGGAAAACTGTGACCAGTAATTAAATCCATCATGTGTGGTTTCACACTCAAGATAGGTTTACAGGTTGAGCCGCCCTACAAACCAAAGCCAAACCCACTGCCACTGAGTCAATGGTGACTTACAGCGCCCCCTGTGGGCTTCTGAGACTAACTGTTTCTGGGGCTGGGGAGCTCAGGCTTTCTCCCGGAGCTGCTGGTGCTTTGGGACTGCCGACTATGCGATTGCAGCCCAATGCATAAGCACTACACTCCCGGAGCTCCTTAGGATTGGCTATTTACTTATGGACCAGCTAATGTGTTCATAATACACACACTCCAAAGTACAGAATAAATCCTAGGGAAAGAAACAGGCATTTTGCAGTTGCTGTTCTTTGAAAAATTCTTTGAGATCAGAGAATCCATACTAGAAACGACAGATCTAGGAACTCTTTGGATGGCATGGATAAATGTGGACATGTGGGTAATGCTAGACTTACCGGTAACTACTGTTGAGAAGTCCCGGCATCAATCGGAATTAAACTCAACAGTCCCGAAACCACAAATTTGACAAAAATAAATAGTGGCAGATAGATTCCAGTGCCTGAAAGGCAAGGTATGGCATTCGCTGCAAAAGCAAGCATTCAAAGCTTTACTGCATAAAAGATTACAGGCTTCAGGGAGCTATTGTACGAGCCCTGGTAGTGTAGTGGGCTGTCATCCACAAGGTGGGCTGTTCGATCCCACTAGCAGCTCCCTGGGAGACAGACTGGGCTTTCTACTCCCATAAAGAGTTCCAATCTGGGAAACGCACACAGGGCAGTTCTACCCGGTCCTGTAGGGTCACTGTGAGTCAGCATGGACTGGAGGGCAGTTAGAACGATCTATTAGCATTTCAAAAAGGTACGTGCAGATCTGCATATTTAGACACTCTGCACTGTGGAGAGGTCAGAGGGATCCTGCTTTTATAGTGTTCTGGCAACTTCCAGAATGAGAACACTCCTGCCACAGCCAGTTTCAAGCTCTCCATATGAGACCACGGAACCCTTGAGCTGGCCAGAGATAGTCAGAACTGTCTCCAGAGCTGGTACAAGGGGCACCAGGGCACACTGCAAAGATAGGGACGCACATCTCCATGAACTCCAGTCTGCTGTGTGCTGCTTCACCCAAGAAGTCAACAAAACCCTAGACATAAATGCCAGCAAAGGACATGGGAACAAAGAAGAAGTCATTGAGCATCTCCTCCTGAAATATTGCTGTAATTCTGGCTGCTACACTTTAATAAAAAACCTAACAGAGCAGGGACAGGTCAGGGGAAAGACAAAGAAAATAAAATCATGATGGAGGGGTTTCTGCGGGGCAGTGTTAGCCCAAACAGCACCTCAGTGCGAATTGGAGCCAGTGTCCTCTCTGGTGGCTGATCTCTCACCTCTCCTCCTTGTTTGGTGAAGAGAGAGACAGCTAGATTTAGGCCCGCCCTTACATCCTCAGCGAGCTCTCTTCTGGCTGGACAGCCACATGGGTTGGCCACATCGTTCTGTGAAATGTTAGACTTGCTCTTATTCTTCAGCCGAGAAAAATCTGAGGAGTGGGCAACGAGCCACGTGACAAAACTTTATAAAATGGCAAATCCATGTATGAACACTCTACCCACCCACCCATCTCTCCATACATATATAAATGCATACCACATACATAGGAAGGAGCTTTTAGAAGTTTGTGGGGAAAAGTCCAGTATCTTTGAAGTCTATTTTCCACAAACTTTTTGAAGCCCCGCTGTGCGTGGGCATGCGTACACACAATTATAGGCTCCTGGGAGCTACGCACATTACACAAAGGTCATACAGTAACATGCCGGTACATCAACTCTCTCTCGGCGAAGGGGATCTGGCCTTGCCAATTTCTATGATGGAGTTATCTATATGAGAGAGATTGAAAGGGAGAGAGAGAGAGAGAGAGAGAGAGAGAGAGAGAGAGAGAGAGAGAGAGAGAAAACAAAGAGAGATTTGTCTTTTCAACCCTGGCACAGAAGAATGAGGGCACAGTTTGAGCCGAATCTGCAGGTTATACCAAAAACGAAGTAAAATGCCAAAAGCCATTGTTACTCTTTACAAATAAATTTCCTAAATTATACCCCAAAATTATGGGCTAAACAGGCCTATCTTTTAGAGGAACATTCCAAGGTACCATTAGTTATGAAAAGAATAATCTACAGTTTTAAAATAATTTAGTATTTCAAAATTTCTACCTAGGTATTCACAAGCTGATAGGCTGGAATCCTGATGATGTGCGATGCTTTGCCCTGCTCAAAGCCTCCATCACGATTCCTCCCGAGCATTCTGCCCTGGGGAGGCTATAGATGCCACCTATTTTTCCAGAACCAACCAATTTTTCTCCGTTGTCTCTCTCCTTGACTCAGCTGCATCATTCAGCTCTACCGACCACCCACTGCTTCCTAGTGAATTCAACAAAGAGGTTATGGAAAGGCTGATCGGGTGCCAGATTCTGTGCTAAAATCACAGGGAAATAAAAATTATTTCCCTTAAGGGTTCCCTGGGCGAGACAGGCATTGCAAACAGCAGCAGAGTTCCATGCATGCGAAAGCGACCCCTGTGCTGAGCCTGGAGGTGGTACAGAGGATGGATCAGCACCGTCGGGAAATAAGGAAGGAAAGGTGTCTTCCCAAGGCAGAACCTGGCCTTCCAGGGACGGCTGAAAGATTGCTTGCTGGTAATGTGGATGAGAGGGCATTCCAGACAGGGAGGGCACCCGGAACAGAGGATGGAATGTGAAGCAGTCTGGATGCCAAGAGGCCCCGTAGGAGGCAAGAGTGGGCTGGTGGGCATGCTTGGAGTAAACACGAGTGCCCCCAAAGGCTTTAAACAGAGGAATAAGATCAGATTTGTACTTCACATGGTGGGTTTTCCTTAATAAAAGAAAGATCACCAAGGTAAGCTATAGAGAAGAGGGCAAGAGAAAGACGAAGAGACCTGATCAGGAACTTCTCCGATGAGGCAGGCCTGGGAGAAAGAGCACTCAACTTACCGAGTGCCAGCGGGTTGTGGTGGTGGCAGAGAATTGTAGATCACGGAAGGGATGCCCTGGTGGGCCAGGGATAGATGAAGAAGTGACTCCTAGACCACTAGCTTAGGAGGGCCAGGAAAATGAATTCTCATCAGTTACGTTAGGGTGCAGCCAAGGAGAGTATTGAGGAGAAGCCAGTAACGTTTTGTTTTGGACTTATTATTTGGAACTCTCTCAGATATCAGACAGTTATGATATTGACAGAGCTGGCGTGCGTGTTCCGACTCACAGGGACCCGAGACACCAGGGCACCAGTACTGCCCCGTCCTCATCATGGTTATGTCGGCACAAATGGTTGCAGCCACGGTGTCAGGCCATGAGTGGAGGCTCTTCCTGTCTCTGCTTTACCAAGCTGACGTCCTTTTCCGGGGACGGTTCTCTTCTGATTGCACATCTGAAGGCATGTGAGGCAGAGTCTCTAAGGAACTTTCTGGCTCTACTTCCTCTGAGAGGGATCTGCGTATTCTTCCGGCAGTCGGCAGTACTTACAAGGTTCTGCTTCCACACCGTAATTCAAATGCGTGGATTCTTCTTGTCTGACTTGCCTGTCAGTTTGCCGTACTGAGGTGGTCTGTGTGTTGCTAGGATGCTGGAAGCGATGTCACTGGTATCTCACATATCAAAAGGGTCACCCACAGCCAACAGGTTTCAGTACTGCTTCCAAACTAAGAACAGATTTGAAGAAGGAATAGCCAATCCACTTCTGAGGAATTGGCCACGGGAAACCTTATGAACAGCAGCAGGCAATGGCAGAGATAAAGTCATCTCCTCTTTGCCATGAATCACTTACCTGGGTTAGACAAGTTTTATGTATAAGTGCTTAAGGCCTCCTGGAGGTGTAATGCATTATGGGCTGAGCTGCTAACCACAAGGTCAGCAGTTCAAAATCACCAGCCACTCTGAGTATAAAGATGAGGCTTTCTACCCCATAAAGATTTATAGTCTTAGAAACCTATAGAGGCAGCTCTCCTTCCTATGGGGTCACTATGAGTTGGAATCCACATGATGGCATTGAGTTTGGTTTGGTTTCTCTGGGCCTCAGTGTTCTTACCTGCCACAGGGCTTGATGCTTATCTTGGGGTAACTGGGTGACACCACGAGTTCTGACCCTTGACTGTGAACTTAAAGGCTTGAGATGGAATTGCAGCCAGAGGCTCCTTGGAGAAAAGACTTGGCAATCTACTACTGAAAATTCAGAAATGAAGCTACCCAGGCTGCTTTGTATCCATCGCATAAGTTTGTTGAGGGTTATATTAACTTAAATAATCCCCACAAAGCTTTCGACAGAACCACTACCTTCTAGACTGTAAACCCTGAGCAGACAGCCTCATCTTTCTCCCACAAAGCAGATCGTAGGTTTGAACCACCAACCTTTAGTGAGCAGCCCACCACTGAACCACTATGCCACCAGGGCTCCTTTAAAGCCTAATGGCTGACAGATCATATACACTGCTATTTTTATTTCCATGTTATCTGATTTCCCCAGCAACTCTGTGAGAGGTGGGAAAATTATCATTGCCAAAAGAAACGGAAGCACCAAGCGGAGTGCCAAAAATATCCCTGTGTATGTAAAAGCACTTTGTAAATGTAGATCCTTTATTACGCTATTGCTTTTTTCCTCATTGCCTTCTTCTCACAGGCAGTCAAGTGAAATTGGCCTTTCCCTGTCCCACAACTAACAGTACTTTCCCCAATGGTCCTCTGAGGACGAGCACTGGCCAGTCATCACTTGGGCGGCGTTCCAAGAACATGGTAGAAGCTCCATAATTACTTATTGACGGATTGAGCCGGCAGAAATGGACTTGCTAGTCACCTGTAGTTTTCTTTGGTAGTCTTTCTACCTTTGACTACTAAATGCCCCAAGGCGAGGGGGAACATCCCATGGGCAATAAGGTACATTAACTATTAAAGAGGGAGAGCCTGTATTTTAGATAAGCAGGAATCAAAATATTCTAGATGGACTCTGTTTCTAAACTGGAAGGGTATAATGCTGGAAATTCAGAAATGCTCATTTTAATTTATGTTGGAAATACTACTGGGTACTGTGAGCATGCTGAAAAAGTCCTACATATAACCGGGTAAAGGAGGTGTGTGTGTGTGTGTGTGTGTGTGTGTGTGTGTGTGTGTGTGTGTGTGTGTTTTAAACCGACAACTTCCAGTACATGACAAGTTCTGTTTTCACTTCACCCTGAAGAACTCACTGCACTTGTGAGTCTGAACCCAGGAGGATAATGAAATAATGATAGTTTTATTTTGCTGTCTTCCGGCATTGAGTTTGATCCAGTCGTGTCTGCATATTTCAGGTGCAGAAGAACTGCCTCCATTTGGCTAGGCAATTTAAGATTTCAGAATCTTACATTCTCGCTGAAGAAGCCTTTGTCATCATTTACATACTTCTTAATAAAAATGTCCTGTTGCTCACCTTGTTACTTCTGAGCATACCAGTAAGGCCAACCATCAGCAACAACGAAGGAACAAAACTTCCCCACAATATGCGCTTATGGAATATTGTAAAAGAGTGTAGTCCGTTAATTCAGCAATCCCTTCTCCTGACCATTCTGTGGCGTGTGTAACCATGAGGAGCAACAGTGATAAGAGAGACGCTAATATTTCCCTATCATGATGTTTGTAAACATTGACCGTCCTTTCGTGTTGTTTTGTGAGAGGGAGAAAGAAGGCAACCTGAAAGAACAATAAGCTCCTACTCGCAGCACGGAGACTTCATTTCGAAATGCATCCAGTTCAGGGGTTAAATGAAAGCAAAGCAATCGCTTCAACTGTGTTTTTGAAGAAAATAAAACAGCTTGATGTGAGTTAAATGAACAGAGCCTAGGACTTAAAAGCAATGGACAGATAGAGAAAAAGGTCACAAGATTAAATTTTCCCTGAGGGAGAAGTCCTTCTTTGGAATCATTAACCTCCTTCTAGGTCACTCCTAAGAAAACAGCAGGAAATCCTCCTGCCCCTGGAAAGATGGGTGCATCCCAGGCGCCCCTGACCTGGCGCTGCGGCTCTGCAGACATAATTGTGCTCCCTAAGTCCCCTTCGGGCATGCTTGATTTTAAGACCTCTGTTTGAAAGAAACAAGATCTCCCCTTTTTGAACTCTGAAATAACAAAATAGAAGTCATGTTTTTTAACATGAAATGTCTTTCCAGCATTGTTTCCTGAAGACAAAGGAAACACATTTTGAGAGAGAGAGAGAGAGAGAGAGAGCTGTGGTGCCTGAATTACACTGGTTTTGTGTTTTTCCCATTTTGCCCCATGGTCTCCAAGATTTCCCTGTAACTTTGCTAACAATGTCGTTTGCCTTTGATTTATACTATAACCCTGTTCCAGGAGCCATTGTGTGTTGTTCCCCAGTGTGGACGGAGTGCTCATAAGTGGATGGGCAAGCATTTCTTAGGTTTGCATTAACTACTTCTTCAGCACCCTGCCCCCTTCCCCCCCACCTCTGGTACTTTATACTGACTCATGAAGAGATTTAAGAATATTCATGAAAACTCCTATGCCTGAAGCTAGTTGGAAAAAAGGTAAGCCCTAGTAAAATTATGTCTCACTCTCTTTCTTCAATCTCCTTTCCCAGGCCCCAAATTAAACAGAAGTGAACCTTCCATGTATGCTTGTGTGTTCAGCATTCAGTCGGATCCATCTGATGCCTACATTAAAGAAAGTAATGCCAACTTTTATCCTAAGCTTTCTTAACAGAATGCACCACAGAGTAAAAGATGGTGTTTAAAATAGAATTTGGCTACTTCTTGCAATGCACAAACTAGAGAGAAGGGGAAGAAAAATAGCCCCTAAGGTAAGACAAGTACTAAAAGCTCTGAAGAGTACTAGAGCCCACGATGAGTCTCCGCCCCCACCCCCTGCCCCCGCCCTTGATGTCTTTAAATTGATACAAGGGAAAAGGATAAACTGTTTTAAAGAAATAGTGCAGGAGAAAGCGAGATGCTATGCTTAGTGCTACCCAGTGCAAAATGCAAGGTGGAAAGTGCTCTATTCAAGTTTGGCAGGTGGTTTGTATATTCTTTTCCAAATTGGTTCTAAAGTAAGAGAGAACTTTAAAAGATTTTAAAAAGACAATGCTGCAATTTCAGCCTCCCTCGAGACTCGAGGTAAACTGAAGCGGAGAGGAGAGAAAAATGGAATGTGCTTTGTGCACACGACACCGCCTAGGTGCGGGGACAGGCTCGGGCTAGGCTTGCATTTGGGGTTTCTTTGCCCAAGCTCCCGCACACCGATTGAATAACCAAGGCTGCATGTCACTAACTTCTTACTATGTGATGTGAATTGGGTACAAAGGTAAGAGTTTCCTGGCAGTGGGATGGTGAGAATAAGGCTCGTGGGCCTCACTGTTTTCTTACCAAAATGTGTTTCCAAAGGAGGAAATCAAAAACACACCACAACCTCACAAACTAGACTAAACACATTAAATCTGCCGATATTAGTAACTGTCACCAGGCTGTCCGGCTCAAGGATCTGCAGCTTCTGACATCTGCCCACTCGGTACTGCTCACCATACCTTCCTCGGCTCCTTCGCTGGAGAAAAGTGAACACAGAGATCCCATTGTTGCTGCTGTTTATTAAATGGTCGCCGGGAATTCCCTGCAGACGCTGCTTAAACAGAAATAACGAATGGGACACCCCTTCGATGCACAACACAGATCTGACCGTGGAAGCCAAGGGAAAGGTTTCCAGCGACACAGGCCAGAACACGTCTGAGCAGCCTCCAGCCCCTTGCACACAAATAAATCACTAACATGCCCGTTCTCTGGGCTTTGTTTTCATTTCCTTCTAAATATGTCTTAGTGACTCTTCACTCGTTTCACCTTCGTTTCATCTTTCTACTGCAATAACGACGTAATAGAATGTGAACGTTGTACGACTGAAACAGTTCCAAACTAAAAATGAGAGAGAGAGAGAGAGAGAATGATTGAATTCTGTGTCCGGTAGCCTTTTCCTTTCTGCAGCGCCCACCCATTGCTGAGATGTTACTCGCCAAAAGCTTTCGCAAACAAGGCTGGCTGATGAGATTTCTTTTCTGTCCATTCCCATCAGAAGGACAGATGTCCTTCTAGCATCAGTTCATTCTTGACAGGACATCAGGTTGATTGAAACCCCTTTAAAACAGACTGCATTGTTGACAGGTTGTTGTTTTTTTTTCTTGTCTGCTGTCCACTGACCCACAGCCCATTTTCAGGTTTTCTTCTGAAACATGATGAAGGAGCTGTGGGCACCTTCCTAATAAGAGCATGTGCGTGTTGAACACCATCCAACGCTTTAGGACAAGGGGAGCTACTGCAGTGGAGGAGGTGAGGAGGGCCACGCCGGGGAAACGCAAGACGTACGCGTGAATAACCGACAGGGTACCTTTATCGCTGCTTTGTTCCTTCTCGCCCCTCCACCGCCACCCCCAGTCGGCCTTCTGTTTTCATTTATCATGAAGATTTATGAAGCCAGTAGGTACCAAGTCATTTTCTGACATTGCAAGAGGGGTGAGGTTTGATCCTTGCGCTCCATTTCAGAGAAGTTGTAGCTTCAAAATGAGGAGATTTGATGATGCTAGGCTGAAATTAGAATTTCAAAAATGAGTCAGCTCCAGTGAAGGAGAGAAAAAGGCAAAAAAAGAAAGAAAGCAGAGAAAAAAGCCACGCTTGAGTAAAATGTTTATTTCCATTTGTTTCCAACGCCTTGCTGATGTGAGGGGCAAGTGGGAGGCTAATCCATCTCACTTTTGCAGTACTAATTGTTTGCATTATCACGATAATCAAATGCAGCCATATTAATCTCTCTGGTTATTAACTTGATTTTTACACATTAAGATTTAGATGGAATCCCCTGGGACCATCTATTAATGCTTTTAAAGTTGAAGGGTTTCAACAGTTTTAAGTTCTTTCCCTTCTTTTAGCTGCAGGCAGTAAAATTTGAACGTGTGTGGAGTTTTTGTATTTTGCATTCCTGGGGGATTTTCAGAGACTGTGCTGTCAAGGACCATGAATCATGTTAATACATAGCAACCTCTACAGCTATTAAAGTGTCTACAATAATGTGATTATTTTAAAATGGAAAAACGAATATCACATGTGTTACTTAAGGCTCAACTCTTCTTTTAAAGTCACAGAGAGGGTGCATTTGGAGGAAGAAAAAGGGAAAAAGAGAAGAAGGCGAAAGGAAAGAAAGAAATTGTTTTTGCATGGAGCCTGAATCTGAAATGTCTAATTTACTGAGAAAGCCAACTTTCTGCTTCTTTTACAAAATACATCTTACCAAGCTTCTGTCAACAAAGCATAAAAATGGCAACAAGTCCAAGATCAATAAGCATGGAAAGCAGTTTTATTTCCATCTGAGCAAGTTGTAGTAACAAGGGTCTGCTGGCACATTCTCCGGGTTTATGCATTCCCAGTCATGGGATGATGACATCTACGCAGAGAACGGAGCGCGGCCTGTTCTGATGAGCTGCCAGTGTGGGGCCGACACCACAGCCCCCCTTCCATTGGCTTAGGGCTCAGCCTGGAACATGTATTGAGCTTATCATACAACCAGGATATCTTACCGGACCCCGGGAATAATCTCTACCGCAAAGGAGCAATCGTTTTGAGATGTTTGCTTTGGCGCTTGTCTTTTTCCTACGTTTCTTTCTCAATAAAAGGAGCCATGCTTGCGTGTTCCCATGGATGTTGCCTCGTAGCAAGGGAATTTTGTAATGCTTTTGTTTTTGATTATTGTTTCCCTGAAAATGTAAGGCTGCGTTTTGACATGTGACCGTAAGAGCTTATTAACAGGTGTAAGGTATTATATGAGGGTAAGTGAGAAAAAAATGGCGACTAAGTTTCCAATTCATGCCTGCACTAGTTTATTTTAAAAAACAAAACCCGTTTAAACCTGCCTGGGCAATCCGTGGATGGCTGCAGACCAGTTCTCTCAGTAATATGTGTTTCTCCGTCTCATTAACCCTCTTCTGTACAGTCAATCCTGACCCACTCTGACCCTACACAGGGTTCCGGAGGCTGTAAATCTCTATGGGAGCAGAAACTTTCATCTCTCTCCTGCTGAGTGGCTGATAGGCTCAAAGCAGTTCGTAGTGCAACATATAACCCACTCCACCACCGGGGATCCTTCAACAATAACAACCAAAAAGGCCCAATCCCACCAGTGGCGTCGGAGGGCATTTGCTGGGTCAGTTCAAGCCAGGGCTGAGAGATCAGCTCCGAAGGTGAGGGTGGCTGTTTTAGGGAGATGTCAAGCAAGTGATCTTGATATATTGTCTCTAAGGACACAGGACAATCACGAGGGCTTAGTAGGAAGAAGTTTGAAGAAAATTGAACAAAGGGGCAAAAACTGTCTTGGTAAAGGGAGATTGTGCGGAAGAACATTTTCCCATCACGACAATGCCCCTGCTTGTCCTGCAAGGGTGACAGCTGTTCTGTAAGAACTGCCTTGTGAAGCCTTCCCCCATCTACTGCCACAGCCCACATCTTGCTCCTCCAGTCTTGTGTTGTTGCTGTTCCCAAACTCAAACAACATTGAAAAGGAGCATGAGTTTAGTCCCCCAAGGGTGCCACAATTAACCGCTGTTAGGACGTGGTATAAATGGAAGAGCACAGAATTCTGAGGGGAAGGGATAGAGAGATGGAACCATTTCCTTCAGAAGCATATAGACCTTGGTGGACAGTGTGTTTAACTAAAGTTTCCACACTGTGATGGCAATATTTTTGATTCACCTTCACACACGACAATTTCTATATAAAAAAGGCAGAAATATTGAAGAGTCTTACACTTTTGCAACCCCGTAGCACATGGTAGGGACCCCTGGAGGCCTAGTGGGTGACATGTTGGGCCAGTAGTGGTGAGGTCAGTAGTTTGAAGCCATCAACTGCTCTTCAGGAGAAAGATGAGGCTTTCTACTCACAGAACGAGCATACAGTCTCAGAACCCCACCGGGTCTGTTCTAGTGTGACCTGTAGTGTGTCACTATGAATTGGCATTGACTCCATGACAGAGAGTTGGAGTTTGGGTAATGCGTGGGTTTTGTTTGCTTGCTTGCTTTTGTTCTTAACCTATCCTGTGATACTTGGGCACATTCTGAAAAGTGTGGTCTGGAATGCTGCCATTTCTTCTTAGTGGGCCTTTCAACACAACTGAGGACATTGGTGCGTATTCAGCCTGTGAATGGAAAGTCAAGAGTCGTACTAAATTTCTGCCATACTAGATTAGTTCCTATGTAGTTCACTTGAAGGTCAAGCCCAGCAATAGGACATCCACGGGATTGACTTGAAAATCCACATCTCAACGTGACCCATATTCTCTCTTGTTTAATATAGTTTACCACTCTTTAAATGAAGACCTGATTCTAATAGTCTGTGTAAGTCTAGGTAAACTAGGGAAACAAATCCACAGAAACTCATATGTATAAGGGTTTTATAGAAAGGGTAAGAGTACATTAAGAAAACATCCCAACCCAGTGCCGTGCGACCCAAGTCCATAAGTCCAACATTGACCTTTATGTCTGACACCAGTCTACAAAGTCCTCCTCCACCTCAGAAAACACACACAATGACATCAACTGTAGGGGGAAAGCCGAATCAGTGAGCGTGTAAGCATCACAGCGCTGGCAGGGGTCTCCACACGGCTGTTCCAGCATCCATTTATCTCTGTGCCCTTCAATTAACCCCACATGTGTTTATCAGACAGGTTGGCACCATAAACTTTAGCTATCTCATAGTCCTTTGGACTATTATCCCACTAGTATATCATTCCAGGCAGTCAACATTTCTAGAAACTTCCATAATCATTTTTGAATCTTAGAACAAATATTGGTGAGTTAAAGTTTATTGTGCCAACCCAGCCAATAAACACATGTGGGATTAATTGAAGGGCGGAGGGATACATGACTCAGTGAGCCTCGCCTTTTGGGTTCTAGGGTCTCTTGCTTTGTGATGGTCGGACCAGGGTGCAGCTGCCTTAGCCAGTTCCCTGCTTCAGCAGGCAAGGCTCACTTCCTGCAAGACATGCCCGATGAGAAGCCACTTGGACCTACCCCCATGCAGCTATGGATGCTGGAGCAGCCACATGGAGACCCCTGCCAGCGCTGAGATGCTTACACATTCACTGATTTGGCTTTCCTCCTGCAGTCGCGTCATTGCATCTGTTTTGTGAGATGGAGGAGGACTTGTGAATTGGTGTCGGACATATGGGTTAATGTTGGACTCGTGGGCTTGGGCAGCACTGGGTTGGGATGCTTTCTTGATGTGCACTTAACCTTTATATAAGTCTCCCTCTTATACATGAGTTTCTGTGGATTTGTTTCTCTAACGTACCCAGACTAGCACCGTTGGTAATAGGGATAAGCAACTGTGAAATATCTCCTCTTATTTCAATTGCCCTGTGATGCCCACAGAAAATTTATCTGAGAAGAAAAATAAATGTAACCACTGGCATAAAAATGTAATGTCTAGTTGCAGTTAGGTCTGAACCTCCACTCAGAGTAGGGTGCACTCCTTATTGGGGAAGTTCAGAAGGGACCAGAGACTTTCTGTTTAGACACAAGAGAGAACCAGGCACAGACAAGCAGGATCCATCACTTGCTGAGCCAAATTCTGTTTGGACAGGATCTTATCTGCCCTCCCCATAACTCAGTGAGCTTGTGTGTGCGCCACTTTACAGATGAGACATCTGTAAAAGTGATGAACTGGGATTTGAACTTCCGCTCTCTCAAATTCTAAAACTCATTCAGGAAATCATGCTGCCCCCTGAACTGGCATTCTATCAATTGTACTTCTTCGACCTAGAGCCTTTGACTCCTGAAGTTAGAGCGGGACCTAGAGTGGGCTTCTGACAGGACTTTCAGGATTTAAATAGCTTGTGGTCTAAAGCCCAGCTCTACCATGTACTGTGTAACTGCAACCCTAGACAAGCTCATAAGAACAATATGAATAAGAAGCAGAAGAATGACAACTTCTATTCCCTAAGCACAGACACAATGTCAGATAAGAGACGAGACACTTTACAGAACACCTAATATCACAATGCCCCTTTGAGGTAAATATTAATTTCTCAACTGTCAGATAAAGAAAGGGATATCTAGAAAGGTAAGAGATTTACATAAAAGTGGGAAAGGCTTTCATTCAAAAGCTTCGCTCCACGGACTTCCTGTAAATTACAGAACATCTTGGAGTTTCCATGTCTATAAGAGAGATTCATGGGCTTGTTGTTTGTTAAGTAAAATAACATGTTCAAGATTCCCAGCCCTGTGCTGGGTGAATCACAGATGTTCAATAAAAGATGATTTTTTTCACCTTCTGGTTATAGATTGAATCGTATCCCCCCAAAGTCGTTATTGCAATCTTAAACAATGTACCTGTGGGTAGAACCTCAGTTGGGAATGCGTTCTTTGTTATGTTAGCAAGTGCAGACCGCTTCCTAAACCTCATCACTTGTGAGTCATGGAGAGATTAGTCACAGATCAAACAGCGATGGGGAAAGAGAAGCCACTATGTGAAATTGGGCATCATCTTGAACTGCAGAATGCCCAGGGCTACCCACAAGGAAGAAATCCAAGTGGCCATCACTTAGATACAGAGTTTTAGGAGAAAATAATTTCTGGTCTTTAAAGTCACCCCCATGGGCTAATCGTATCTGCATTACAGCAGCTCTAGCTAAGACAGCCCTCAGGAAGACAGTCTACAGTGGTCTAGGGAGAGGTTCAAGAAGGCTTCTGAGATTGTCTAGACGTCATTTCACCAACTTGCACCCCTCCCACCCCCGCCCCGGCGCCCACTCACCCTGAGCTGGTGTCCTGCACACCCGGTTGACAGCTCAGGCAGAGGGCAGGGCCGCTTGTTGTCATGGCATCCGTGTGGGGGGACGCGATCATCCACACCACTTCAGAGTTTCCTGACTCCTGTTTCGATAGGTTTGAGTGAGTTAACGTCATTTGTAAGTGACATTCCTTGGCCTCATTTTTAATGGATGAATAAAATGGTCAAGCAGCTATCTAAACTCGGCATCAGCAAATTTTACTTGCTCTATTGTAATGTAAATGGAACAATTAATACTGTACCCCTTTCTCCAGTTATAGGCTGGGAACCAGGCCTGGGCAAGCTCAGGAAGGAGAGCAACAGACAGGAACCTGCTGGGTCAACCCACCTTTCCATGCCACTCCGGCTGCGCACCCCACAGTAGTGACTTCTGAGCCTTGGCCACTTCCCTTTAGAGGACTTCTCACGCTTATGCATGCCGTCAAGGCCATTCCGACTCATAGGGACTCTGGAGGACAGGGTAGAACTACCCCTTTGGGCACCAGAGACTTTAAGTCTTTATGTGAGTAGACAGCCTCAGCTTTCTCATGCAGACGTGTTGTGATGGTGGTGGTGGTGGTTGTTAGGTGCCATCGAGTCAATTCAAACCCCCAGCAACCCTGTGCACAACACACGGCCCAGTCCTGGACCATCCTCAAAATGGTTCCTATGCCTGGGCCCATGGCTGCAGCCACTCTGTCAGCCCATCTCATTGAGGACCTTTCTCTTTTTGTGCTGTCCCTCTACCAAGCATGACGTCCTTCTCCAGGGACTCTTCTCTCCTGACAACGCATCCAAAGTACAAAAGATGAAATCTCGCCATCCTTGCCTCTGAGGAGTTCTCCCCACCTTGAAGTCTGCTGTTGATATTGGCCAGTCGCAGACTGGCAAGCGATCGAGTGCTTCTCGAAAGACTGGTGGCTCCCAACCACCCAGGGGGACCTCCGGAGACAGAGCTGGAGACCTGCTTTCACAGTGCCATCGCTTTGATAAACCTGTTAGGTAGGCATCCGTTTAAAGGCAACTAAGGACTACTATGACAGAAGAAATAAGTAAAAGCAACCAATCAGAACAAGACCTCACATGTCTTCTCCTCCCCACTCTTTTACCTGGCTCGACATTTCCCTCTCTTTTCACTTCTTTTGTAGGTGAATGGCTTTCTGTTCTCACTTTGCAGCTCGTCCTATCAAAGGAAACTCTTCATTCCGCTGCTTTCTCATATAGTCCCATCTTTCCAGTGTCGTTAGCCCATCACTTCCTGTAGATTCACTTTTTATTTTACTTTCAAACATGCAGATTTCCATGTTTTACACTCAGCTCACTGCCAGCGAGTCAATTCCAACTCTTCATGTCCCTATCGGGCTCAGTAGACCTGCCCCTGTGGGTTTACAAGACGATAAATCTTTCTGGAAATAGAAAGCCTCATCTTGCCCCTGAGAAGCATCTGAAGTTAGCAGCCCAATGCGTGACCCGCTTCACTTCCAGGACGCCGTTGATTTCCACTAGTGGTTCTCAAAGGAGACTTCTTCGGACAGCAGAATCAGCAATATTGGTTACTCGCCTAATGCTGTCTCACATCTGATAAACCAAACTCTCTGCCTTTGAGACAATTTGAATCTGTGCCTTTGAGTTTCCGGGACTGCATCTCTTTGCAGGAGTAGAAAGTCTCCTCTTTCTCCAGCAAAGCTGGCTGGTGGTTCGGAACTGCTGACCTTGCATTTGGTAGCCTACTGTGGAACCACTCCACCACCAGGGCTTGTCTCACCTGTTGTAGCCTCTCCACTCAACACCAAATGACTGAGATTGGTAGAAACTGCTCTGGACTTGGAGATAGCATGGGTTTGAATAGCAATTCATGACGTTTTTGCCGTACATCATAGACATTCATGGCTTTATCTTTCTAAGCCTCAGCATCTCTATCTGCAAAGTGGTCATGATGATCTCTTCTTTGATATTTTATTGTGGAGACTGAGTGAAATAATCGTGTGAAAGTGTATGTAGAGTTGTTTAGGATGGGTGACTGGATTGTGACTCATAATGACCCCCTTTGCAACCCACTGACCCCTCCTGACAACAGGTCCAAAATAGGTCAGACGAGGTCTCGTCATTGCCCCCTCTAAGGAACGTTATTTTTTAGCTATCCTTCTTCCAAGTCAGAGTTCTTGGTCCTTTTGCCAGTTCACGGTATATTTAATATCATACTCAGCACCACAATTCAAAGGCACCGATTCTCGCTCAGTGTTGCTGATTGCTCCTTTGTTGTCCAGCTTTCACATGAATATGAGATGATGGGAAAGGCCATGGCTTCGGGGAGGTGCACCTGAGTCCTCAATGTGACATCTTTGGATATATCCTTCCTGAATCTAGAGACTACCTGAAGAATAGATTTGATGATTGCACATACAAGATGAAGCAGAAGCTAAATAAATGTGTGCCAAAATAAAATTAAAAGTGTATCTACATCAGTGTGAATTTTAGATACAAAAATGTCAGCGATTTCACGGGCTATGTGGTCAAAGATCTATTAAAAGCATATTAAATGCTCATTTATATAGCTTAATGATTTTCAGAAGAATCATAAAGTTCACAGTAGGTAGTAAAAGCTTCATGAATGTTTGCTGAAAGAAATTAAAAAGCGGTATATAACACTGGTGTGAATTTTAGATATAAATATTCCAGAGATTTCATGGGCGGTGTGGTAAAGGTAGGGATCCCGTGTGGCGTAGTGACTACGAACTGGGCTGCTGAACAGAAATTCGAAGCCACCAGCTGCTTGCTCTGCAGGAGAAAACCCAGGCTGCTACTCCCGTGAAGAGGTCCAGTCTCAGGGACTCACAGGTGCAGCCCTACCCCGTCCCATAGACGCTCCATGAGTCATCCTGGGCTCAATGGCGGTACGGTTTTTGGAGTGGTGAAAGACATACTGTAAAGAGTAATTAATTGCTCATCTATACAACGTGTCTTAATGATTTCAGAAGAATCAAAAAGTTTATTAGGTCAATTAATGATATGTATTTTAAGTAGCTAAATATCACATATGTATATCACTAGTTTGTACCCCTTTCCACAAGAAATTGTCACGGTGTGTTTTTGTCTTGATAGTGTTTGAATGTTGTTATTTTTTTCATCTGCAGAAAATACAAAATTAGAAATAAGCAAAGGAACTTTGGTTTGTATTGCTTGTCAGTGCTTCTCCAAGCATTTTTTTTTTAAGCTGAAGCCAAATTAAAATAGATTAGAGAGAGAGATTAAAAGAGGGACTTAGGGTATTTAATAGAGAAAGTTCTCGGGCACTTTAATGCCATCAATCTGGCTTCTACTTTCATAAAAAATGAAAGTGACACCAAGCCAGTTGCCCTGAGTTGATGCGGCCTCACGAAGCCCCATGTGTTTCAGAGTAGAAGCGTGTATGTACCTCACTGAGTTTCCCAGGCTGTGAATTTTTGGAAACGATTTCTAGGTCTTTCATCTGAGTTGCTGCTGGGAAAGTTTTAAGCCCTTGAATGCGTAATCATTTGTACCACCCGCGGACTCTCCCTTTGCATCAGTCTGCCTAAAAGACTGGCTTTGGGTGCTCATCCACTGAAAGTAAGCTTGGGTGTCTGGTGAGAAGGTGAATCTTCTCAGCCCGTTGGTTGCATTTAGTCACTTGCCCCATGGTGGGAATGTGGGCTCGGTGTCAAGATAGTGCTTTTGAAAGAGTGGCCAGTGGTTTTGGTTTTCTTCTGTATGCTTCCTCTCTTCCTGCCCCATCGCACTGCACAGCGGGTTGGGGGCTGTCGCCGGGCTCTCTCAGGGGCACGTGGGGATCTCTGGATTCATTTATTTATTTATTTTACTTCCAAAGCCTGAATCTTGAAGAATTTACAGGATTGGGACAGAAAGACAGCATCATATTAAGAAAGGCGTGTGTTTGCTTGGACTGAACAAAGGACTGGATTTGGCCGATAAAAAGGAAAGCTGATAGTGGGAGGGTGGAGGGTGGGTGGGCTGGAAAGGGGAAGCCGATTACAAGGATCTATATGTGACCTCCTCCCTGGGGAATGGACAACAGAAAAGGGGGTGAAGGGAGATGTCGGACAGGGCAAGATATGACAAAATAATAATTTATAAATTATCAAGGGCTCATGAGGGAGGGGGGAGCAGGGAGGGAGGGGAAAAATGAGGAGCTGATGCCAGGGGCTTAGGTGGAGAGCAAATGTTTTGAGAATGATGAGGGCAATGAATGTGCAAATGTGCTTTACACAATTGATGTATGTATGGATTATGATAAGAGTTGTATGAGCCCCTAATAAAACAATGAAAAAAAAAGAAAGCCAAAGGGAATACAGTGAAAAGAGAGCCCAATGAGTATGAGTTGAATCCATATGTAGTTTAAGGGGTATGGATATGGCACATCTAGGGACCAGGAAAACTACACCACGCTCGTCTGGTCTTGGTAGAGGACCCCAAACACTTAGGTGGGACGAAGGAGTGGCTGCCTGCCATGTCTAGGCAACTGTTGTTATGCGGCGCCATCAAGTTGACTTCGACCCACAGCTGCCCCACGTGATTGACGATCCCCAAACCCCCCACACACCCCAACAGACAATGCCCGCCCCCTGGGCCACTGGCTTGAACCACACACCTTTTGATAAGCAGCTAAGCACTTAATCACTATTACGGAGGTCCCTATGGTCTAGGTCGTCCCTGTTCTCTACCCACCTCTGACTCATAGTGACCTTGTAGGACAAAGTAGAACTTCCTCCTTACATTTCCAAGACAATAAATCTTCACTGGAGCAGCAGCCTCATCTTTTCTCACACAGAGCAATAGAAGTTTTGAATTGTTAATCTTGTGGTTAGCAGTCCCATGGTTAGCCCACTACACCACCAAACTGAAAACTAGCGGCCATCAATCAGTGCTAACTCATAGCGGCTCCTTAGGACCTAGTAGAACTACCCCTGTGGGTTTCCCAGACTGTAACTTCTTGCAGAGCAGGAAGCCCAGTGTTTCTCCCACAGAGCGGATGGCTGGTGAGTTAGAACTGCTGACCTGTGGTTAGCAGGCTAACCTGTAACCACTACACCACCAGGACTTCTTTTATCTAGGTAGGTGGGGACCAGAAACATTCCTGCAGAGGTTCCTTCAATCTCAAATCAAACCAGAGAGCGAAAGTCAAAGCTGCCAAGCTGAAAGAGGCGTGGCCAGCAGTTATAGGGAACGGTCAATGAAAGAGGAGAGTTCTCCCAACGTTCACAGGTCACTCCATGTTTGGGCCCTCTATAAGCCCCTTGGAGTGTAGTAAACTTCAGAGAAGGGCGTGAAGACCCCAAGCTGGGGTGAATGGTGTCTGCTTTCTTTAAGAGATGGACATTCAGATTGAAGTTCCCTTTAATGTGCCCTTTAATGGTAGAATTATAAAATATAAGGGTGCTTTACAAAGATAAACCTCTGGGGACCAACAAGGAGAGTAGAGAAACAGGAGAATTAGGGGAGGGTCGGGGAGAAAGGGGCAATCAACCACAAGGATCAACCTAGAATTCTCTCACAGGGGGGACAAATAATGGAAAAGTAGGTGAGGGGTGATGGAGGATGATGTGAAATATGGACAAAATAATCTATAACTTATCAAGGGATAATGATGGAGGGTGGGTCGGGAGAGGGAGAGGAAAGAAATGGGGAGCTGATATCGGGCTCAAGTGGGAAGAGAATGCTTTGAAAATGATGGCGGCATATGTGCCAATGTGCTTGACACATTGGAGGAATATATGGATTGCGATGAGCTATAAGAACCTCCAATAATTGTATTAAATTGTAATGATATGTAAGTGAATGATATGCCAATAAAACTTAAAAAAATAATAATCCATTGAACTTTCCCCAAATGTGCCATCACTTATCCCACTTCTTCCTGGTGTTCCTTATTTCCGGTCTTTTCTCTTTCTTAGCCCTCTGAGCTTTGTCCTTGGGTAAATGCTGCCCTTTTGATGTTTAAGTGTTTCATTCGTGTAACATGGGTGTGTGTTCAGTTCCAGACCTGTCAGGTGACTAAGGGCCATGGTCTTAGGAGTCGCTCCTCTCTCTGGCCCATTGGTAAGCCTGACATCTTTTATGACTTGGGGTGCTCTACCACTTTCTTCAC
This sequence comes from Tenrec ecaudatus, assembly GCF_050624435.1. Lineage (NCBI taxonomy): Eukaryota > Metazoa > Chordata > Mammalia > Afrosoricida > Tenrecidae > Tenrec > Tenrec ecaudatus. The sequence goes on along the minus strand of NC_134544.1, from coordinate 51,462,806 downwards.
CCACACTATCATGGATCCTTTCACATTAGTTGGCGGTGGTAGTTGGGCACCATCTAGTTCATCGATTCTCAATCTGTGGTTCACGACCCCTTTGGGGGTCAAACGACCCTTTCACAGGAGTTGCCTAATTTATAACAGTAGCAAAATTACAGCAATGAAGTAACAACAAAAATAATTTTATGGTTGGGGGGTCACCAGGATTTTGTAGACTGATGTTTGCATTCCATGGAGTTTTTAAACCTCTTCATAATAATACATTTAATTTCTTTTACATGTTATGAGTTGTGATAGTATAATAATATAATTGCTGTTGTTAGGCCTGTTCCAACCATAGCAGCCACAACACAATGAAACACTGCCTGGTCCTGCGCCATCCTCACAATTGTTCCTAGGCCTGAGCCGATTGATGCAGCCAATGTGTCAGCTCATCCCCTTGAAAGACTGACTTTTTTGCTGCCCCTCCACTTTATCAAGCATGATGTCCTTCTCCAAGAATTTGTTTCTCCTGACAATATATCCAAAGGATGTAAGAAGCCTTGACATTCTTGCCGCTAAGGAGCACTCGGGCTGTACTTTTTTCCAATACAGACTGGTTTGTTCTTTTAGCAGCCCATGATATTTTCAATATACTTCTCCAGTACCACAACATCAAATGCATCCATTCTTCTTTGGTCTTTTTAATTCAACGTCTAACTTTTACATGCATATGAGGCATTTGCAAATACAATAGCTGAAGCCAATGCACCTTATATATAACTGTAATAATAATAATAGCTATAATCCACTTTGTGTTTTAGTGTCTTGTATGAGTCATCCATTTGTACAGTTTCTATATGAATCTAAATACACCTAGAAAAACATTGAGCTCATAATAGTTTTTTTTAAACATTTTATTAGGAGCTCATACAATTCTTATCACGATCCATACATATACATACATCAATTGTATAAAGCACATCCATACATTCCCTGCCCCAATCATTCTCAAAGTATTTGCTCTCCACTTAAGCCCTTTGCATCAGGTCCTCTTTTTTTTTCCCCTCCCTCCCCGCTCTTCCCTCCCTCATGTGCCCTTGGTAATTTATACATTGTTATTTTGTCATATCTTGCCCTATTCAGAGTCTCCCTCCCCCCCCCTTCTCTGCCGTCCCTCTCCCAGGAAGGAGGTCACATGTAGATCCTTGTAATCAGATCCCCCTTTCCAACCCACTCACCCTCTACTCTCCCAGCATCGCCCCTCACACCCTTGGTCCTGAAGGTATCATCCACCCCGGATTCCCTGTGCCTCCAGCCCTCATATGTACCAGTGTACAACCTCTGCCCTATCCAACCCTGCAAGGTAGAAATCGGATCATGGTAGTTGGGGGGGAGGAAGCATCCAGGATCTGGGGGAAAGCTGTGTTCTTCATCGGTACTACCTCGCACCCTGACTGACCCATCTCCTCTCCTAAACCCCTCTATGAGGGGATCTCCAGTGGCCGACACTTGGGCCTTGGGTCTCCACTCTGCACTTCCCCCTTCATTCAATATGGTATATATATATATATATATATACACACACACACATATATACACACATACACACACACATATAATATATCTTTTTTTTTTTTTGCATGATGCCTTATACTTGGTCCCTTGGCACCTCGTGATTGCACTGGCTGGTGTGCTTCTTCCATGTGGGCTTTTTTGCTTCTGAGCTAGATGGCCGCTTGTTCACCTTCAAGCCTTTAAGTCCCAGACACTATCTCTTTTGATAGCCGGGCACCATCAGCTTTCTTCACCACATTTGCTTATGCACCCATTTGTCCTCAGTGATCATATCATGGAGGTGTGCAGCCAATGATATGATTTTTTGTTCTTTGATGCCTGATAACTGGTCCCTTCGGGACCACTCAATCACACAGGCTGGTGTGTTCTTCCATGTGGACTTTGTTGCTTCTGAGCTAGATAGCCGCTTGTTTATCTTCAAGCCTTTAAGACCCCAGTCACTATCTCTTTTGATAGCCGGGCACCATCAGCTTTCTTCACCACATTTACTTGTTCACCCACTTTGGCTTCAGCAGTTGTGTCAGGAGAGTGAGCATCATAGAGTTTCAATTTAATAAAAGAAAACATTAATGCATTGAGGGAGTGTTTGAGTAGAGGCCCAAGGTCCTTCCATATAGTTTTAAGACATTATTATTTGATCTTTTTAATGTCCAAAGTTTTTTATTATTGTTGAAAACATATAAAACAAAATAAAGACCAATTCAACAGGTTCTGCATGTACAAGTCAGTAACATCTATTAATTTTCTAATAATTTTATAACTATTTTATTCCTTATCTGGATTATTCTTCCTCCATTAACATGAATTTGCTGTTCTCTAAATATCCTATATGACCTTGGAGTTGTTGTTTTAATTTTCATCCCATATGGATAGTTTTTCCAAAAAGCACAGTGTTTAAGGCAAACATTCTTTACTAAATGAGCTAACCTGCTGTTTGGATTGAAGACTTCAGGGGTTGTTTTTGGTTTGGGTTCAAGAGTCTTTGAAGGAACAAGTAGAAGCCATTGAGGCTGAATGAATCCTTGACACTTTGTCTGGAGAGAATCTTAAGACCTGAAATCTTACACCAGAAAACATCTCCTGAAGCAGTCTTTAAACCTAACAACAGCCTACTTTAATCAGTCAAGGGTGTTTGCCATGGTTATTATGTTCTTTAAAAACAAACAAGCAATAAAAAACCCATAACTATCTAGAATCCAATGAATAACTGGAAAAGTTATATCGAAAACTTAGGGGGAAGCAAGTTTATGTCAATGACTGTGTCAGGGTGTGGGATGCTTTTCCTTGGTTCTTGCTTCTTGGAGCAGAAGGAACTCCCATAGCAGAAGCCCAACAGTAAGTGAAAGGAAGCTGCAGGAGTGAAGCAGAGTTTTGATAGTAGTCCTCCCAGATAGGAATGGGCCCTTGCAGGAAGCATAGAGAGACACATAGATGTCAAGCTCAGGATCTTTAGGACCTCTCCTCTCTGACTGGTCCCTCTGACTCCCACATCCACTCGGAGAGTGTGATTGTCTGTGTTGGTTGGCTATTGGTCGATGCACTCAAGTATGCATGTAATGTAGTTACTACCATATATAACCACGCTTTGCGTGGATGTGCGTCAGTGTGCGTATGACTTAAAGGGCCTTACTGCCCTTCCCAGAGCGTGAGTCTCATGTCTAAGGAAGGACCCTTTTCTTGCCGGGCTTGGCTAGATAGTACGGTGGGCCTTTGGAGGACAACTCCTTTTCCTCTACGCTTCCTGCCTGTCACCCTCACAACTTGTGATCAAGCTGCTTAATTATGTGCGGGGAAATTGTTAAGCTGGTGTATGTCTTGCTGTGTATATTTTCAACAACAATAAGGAAGTCAATGTCCACAGAATTTTCAACGACTAGATGTACTAAGGACACACAGCCCAGAGCTCATGAGCTGGAGGACACCAAGCAGGCAGAAGGCAGGAGGGGAGGTTGCAGTGTCCCAGGTGCATGATAGTAGACAGTGAGGTGAGGAGACGGATGAGTTTAAAACCCACGTTCCTTCTGCTTTCCTACTCTCCACTTGCATTTCTCAAAATGAATCTATTTATACTCTCAGCTACTGCCTCCCACCCCGGTCAAGACTTGGAAATGACTTAAGATCCAAACCCATGTGACAGTGCCCCACTGTTCATTGCAGTCCTTTCCACAGTAGCCACGAGGTGAAAACTTACATTTTCATCGACAGAGGAATGGATTTTTAAAATGACATATACATACAATGGGACATAACTCAGGCACAAGAGAAACGAAGTCCTGACATATACCAAAACATGGAAGGATGCCCAAAGGCTAAAGCCACCTCAACAGGACAGAGATTGTATCATCTACTTATATGAAATACACAAATATAGAGAAATCAAGGCTTATGACTGGCTACCAGAGGGAAGGGGAATTTTTCCCTAAGGAGTTTATGCTAATGGTGGTAGAGCCATTTGGAAAAAAAGATAACTCTAATGTTACCAACGTGATGCATGTAATCAATGCCGCTGAATTTTACTTGTAGAAGTTATTGTTAGTGAATATTTAGTGGTGAGCATTTGCATCAAAATACATTTTTTAAATTTAAAAAGGGAAAATAAATCCAACTGAGTAGTATAACATGAAAGCAGAAACCAAAAAATATAACGAAAGGCAACATTTTATTTGAGAGTTATCATGGAAATAAACTCAAGCAACTGAGAACCTAGGGTTGCTCTGACCCTCACGTTTAGTCTTTATCCATTCATCCACTCTTATTCATGCTTCTTTCTCTGCTTCCAAGGAGACATCCAAGTCCCCCATCTTTTACGGGACTGGGAACACATCTGTTTGTGATTTTCTTGGGCGTCCTATAGTTTCAGAACTATGACTTTAAGCAAAATGACAAGAAACATTATTTATCAGATATGGACTTGGCAGAATCCCTGAGACTATAGGTCTTACTTAGCCACATTCACGCAAAGGCCAAGTTCAGAAGGGTTAGGCGGGAAAGAAGAAGGGAAACAGAGGAACTGAGACGACTGGGATAAATGATGTTCCATTGTGGTCCTTGCAGCGAATGACATGAAACAACATGTGTATGAACTGTTGGGCGTAACGGATTATCTCCTCTGGAGACGTCCACCCAAGGCACAGGAACAATTCTTTGAAGAGAAAGGATACCAGAAACACCAGGTGAGGTCTTATTAGTGAGGTAGGGCAAACTGTGACCCTCCCAGTGCTTGAAGAATGCAGTGATTGTGGATCCAGGTTGTCATGTAGATTCCAAATTAGAACAACGCCCCTAGCAACCGAATGGGATTCTGCTTCAGCCTGTGCCATGCACCACTGCGTTGCAGTGCAGGGTCGCAGCCCCTGCTGCTGAGGGTCTTCCTCCGTTTTGTCCCCTATGTTAGACAGGGCTCTCGAGAGCAAGCCTGTCAAACTGGCAGCCTGCGGGCTGCATGCGGCCTCCGAGGTAATTTTTTGTGGCCCACGATGCTCTGGAATAAAATGTAACTAGGGAATTGTGTGTACGGTATTGTCTCAATCTCCCCTAAGCACTATTTTCTTCATAACAATTTTTTCTATTTTCATTTTAGTTCAGAGCATCATGGGCCACAAAAAATCACCTGGGGGGCTGCATGTGGTCCATGGGCCACCAGTTTGACATGCTTTCTCTAGAGAAACAAAACCAGGACACTAACAATTTATATAGATAGATAGATAAACATAACATAAGAAATAAACAGTTAATTCATCTATAAAGCAGTAAAAATGACTCAGTGAAACTCACTTACATGAGAAAGCTAATACACTGACAGTCCTTCAAGTCTTGGGGGTTGCTGGGTAGTCCTCTGTAGAGCAATTCAGGCTACCCGGCACAGGCAGCAAACAGCAAGGCAGGTCACTAACAGTCAGCCAGATAACAGAGTCTGATAGTCCCCAGCTTAAGAGATGTATATTCCAGTAGCATGGCAAAGCAGGTCTTGAAGGAACCTCAAATTACAGTGACACAGTCCACGGATTAGGTGTCCGACAGTGTAGCTTATAAATGGAGGCACAGAACAAGCAAGGCAGCCACACACTGGTCTGATCATCAAAGAGCAAGAGACAAGAAAGGCGAGGCTCACAGAGCCATCTATCTCTCCGCCCTTCAATTAATCCCACGTGTGTTCATTGGCCAGGTTGGCACAATAACCCTTAACTATCTCATCCACCCTCTACTTTACCAAGCATGATATCAGCAAAGGAAGGTCTTGGAAACTTTGCTTCTTCCATGTCATTAAGGTTGACGCCACTTTGTGGAGGTAGGTCTCCCCAGGTCATGTTCCCGAGTGCCTTCACTTCAGAAGTGGTTTGCCAGGTCCTTTTCCCCAGTCTGTCTTCGTCTGGAAGCTCTGTTGAAACCTGTCCACCGGGGTGACCATTGGAAGAGCTTCCAGCATTAGGGCAACATGCAAGCCACCCTAGCATGATAAACTGAGAGCCGAGTGGTGGAAAGTGACTAACCGCCATTCTAAGAAAACTTGGTAGGAAGAGTCACCAACTTCAAATTACAGAGAGCCACTCCAGTTTGAACAACTAAGAGTGATTTCTCTTATGTTGGCGTAAACTTAAATGACAACGGAAATCGCCGCATGAATATCTGAACAGGCGTCCTGGTGGTGTAGTGGTTCTGAGCTGGGCTTCCATCCATACAGTCCTCAATTCGAAACCACCTGGCGCTCCTCGGGAGAAAGAAGGGGCTTTCTACTCCTATTAAAAGTTACAGTAATGGAAACTCACAGGGACAGTTCTACCCTGTTCTATAGGGTCACCATGAATCAGAATGGACGAGATGGAAGTGAATTATTACACCTGAAAGGAGCCCTCTTGTCCTAGTTGGATCGCTAAACACCGGGGTCTGTTATTTCAACACACCAACAGGTCTGCCAGGGAAAGACGAAGCTTTCGGCTCCTGTAAAGTTTAGCACCTGCTGTACCCACTGGGTTGCTGTGAGTTAGAACAGACTGGATGTCAGGGAGTATGACTGTGTGTGTGTGTGTGTGTGTGTGTGTGCATGCATTCCATTCTGAAGAATCCTTGAGAAGTACAAATTGTAAATGTACTCGGCTGTTAACTGGGGTTGGAAGTTCATGTCCACCCAGACGCTCCTCGGACCAAAATTCTGACATTTACTTTTGAGCACTAAGCCTTATGCTATGAAGCACAATTCGATGTTGACACACATAGGACTGAAAAGACTTCATAGAAATCCCCACCACCACCCATATCACCACCTCCCAATAACCCTCTTCTGAATTGTCATATATAATTGGTCTTTGAAGGTATACCATCAGTAGTCTCAGCATTTTAATTTTCAGTCTCAGCGTTTTATGTTTTATCAATCTGCATGTGGCAAGACTGTGTGGACAGGGAGTCAGGGGACGTTGGGTGAGAAAATGTACATATGCTCCTAGGATTTCCTGATCCTCCCAGATTCACTTTGCATTCTACCACCTCACTCGTCATTTTGTGCTACTGTCCATAGTAGGCTGTTTATTTACAGGTAAAATACAGATAGATATCTTTGTACTATAGGCACCTGTGTTAGTCTGGGTACTTTAAAGACACAAATCCACAGAAAATCATGTATAAAAGAGAGTTTTATATTAAGGTTAAGTGCATATCAAGAAAACATCCCAACCCAGTGCTGCCCAAGCCCAACATTAACCCATTAACCCAACAGTCCAACCAAGTGCTGCCCAACAAGTCCAACATTAACTCATTAACCCATATGTCCAATACCAATCCACAAAGTTCTCTATCTCACAAAACACATGTAGTAATGCCGACTGCAGGAGAAAAGCCAAGTCAGTGAAAGTGTAAGCATAAAAAAAAATTAAATTAAAAAAAAAAAGAAAGTGTAAGCATCTCAGTGCGGTCAGGGGTCTCCACACAGCTGCTCCAGCACCCAGAGCTGCATCGGGGTAGGTCCATATGGCTTCTCCTTGGGGATGCCTTGCAGGAAGTGAGCCTTGCCAGCTGAAGCAGGGAACTGGCTAAGGCAGCTGCACCCTGATCTGACCATCAGAAAGCAAGAGACCCAAAATCTAGAAAGGCGAGGCTCACTGAGCCATTTATCCCTCTGCCTTTCAATTAACCTCACATGTGTTTATCGGCCAGGTTGGCACAATGAACTAACTACCTCAGCACCATTTATTTCAGAGGGACTTAAAGCAAGGAAAACATTGGCATCTCGTTTTTATCTTGCAGATAATACTCTCAATCAGAGAGTGCCTTACATGGGAGCCTTCATTTCCTCCGTGAGTTTCTAAAGACTGAACTGTCAGCTTGCATCTGTGGGGCTTTGCTTGATTTCTAGTACTTTCTTTCCTCTTTGGCAACCTTTTCTTTCTTTCTTTTTTTTAAAAATAAGTGTTCTCCCTAGGGAATTAATTATTACCCTGAAGAGCATATTCATAAGTTCCATCGAGATGTTTTAAAAATTATCAGATTTCTCACTGACATACTGTGCAGCTTTTAAAAATCATGTAGTGTTCTCATGGAGTTTTTCCAACTCTATTGAATCGGAAAGTGTTAGTTGGGGATGGAGACAAGCTCGCTGTCGCCCTCCTCCCTTCTTTGTTAAACATAGACATCAATTCACTGGCTCCAGCGAGCATGAGCAAATGCTCACGGGTTCAATGCCGTCTACAACGTGGGAAGGAAAGGCTCAGTGATGTGAGTACTCATCACCACCTGGACATGGGCTTTGAAGAGGCTCATTACAGCTCACCTTGTTTACAGTAACTGAGTCGCTATTTTAGAAAACTGGTCATCACGGAGCAAACACCTCACTGAAAAAGAAATGTTGCGGCCCTGGTCCATATTCGTATGAGGAAACCTAGTTAAATAATGGAAGGTTGCAACCTGTAAAGGCACAGCAGCTGCAGTTCTTCTGGAAGCTTCTCTTTAGTCAGCAGCTCAGACCTCGTTATGGGAATAACAATATGTGGTGACAAGCGTCAAGTAGGCCGTAATAGTTAGCTCAACCTCTCTCTTTGCCACTTAAAATTTGGGCTTGTGCGACTACATTCAGGAAGCACAGGGAAGCTGTTTCAACAGCTGTTCTCGGGCTTTCGAATAAAATGGCAGGCAGCGCTGTGCAGTAAGACATGTGAGTTTGGCACAGGGAGACTTTGAGAACGACCCCCTAGAAAAGTGGTTCTCAACCTGTGGGGCACGACCCCTTTGAGGGGTCGAACGACCCTTTCACAGGGGTCACTGGAGTCACAACAGGAGCAAAATTACAGTGATGAAGTAGCAATGAAAATAATGTTATGGTTGGGGGGTCACCCCCACATGAGGAACTGTATGTATTAAAGGGTCGCCGTCTTAGGAAGGTTGAAAAGCACTGCTCTAGGACATTTGCTTGCTGAAGGTCTGATTTCAGGTGGCCTGTCTAACCTCTGACCCTCAGTTTCTGGCACTATATCTGGATATGGTAGCTAAACCCAAACTGCAATTCAAAGTCAATAGTTGTGACCTTGGACCAGGGGCTGGACCCCGTTCCCCAAGCACTTTGTTTGACGAGTTGTTCTACCTGGGGGCAAGGAGACTTGGCAGGGAGAAGACATCTGACGGAGAGCAGAGTATTAGGGGCAGGGAAAATGGGGTAAATGATTTTCCTCAAACAAAGGCAAGAGAGTCAACAGTCAGAAGCTGAAGGCGTTGTTTCAAAGGGGTTCTTTTGTTTTACTTGGCTTTGTTATTTCACGCTTGTTGAACAAGCCCGAAGTGCGGAATGCCAATTGCTAGTTGGGGACAGAAACATCTTTTCTATTTCTGCAAGGGCATACTTGGGCTTCTCCAAGCTAAGCTGAAGGAAATCTGACACCATCTGCAACACGGGCTATAGGAGGTTCAGGGCTTCCAGCTGGTTCTTCCTGGATCAGTCAAGATTGATGCAGAGAGCCCATGAGGCCTGACTTTGTAAAATGTGGGTGTAACTGAACAATAACAAGACCAGGGAAAATTGTGGTTCAAACCTTGTTTGAAACCCGACCGCCTTCTTAGAAGACACGGGCAGCTTGTGTGACACACAGCAACCAAATCTCTTGATCCACAGACTTGCAAACAGCCGTCCGTGTTCACCGATCTCAGAGATGGCAGCTGAGTTGAGTGGGGTACTCTATTCAATGTATGCCACTCTCCACGGTCCTCGAGTAATCAAACGCCCCTATCACACCTTTCTGGAGTCTCCCATTTGCATCTCCCACTGGTAATTTTTCCCTGTCCAGTTAAAATCTGGCACAACCACATTTTACAAATTCAGGTCTGCTCTGATTCCATTGAATTGGCCGTGATTTAACTGATTTGAATTGATTCAACGTCCTGATGATGTGAGACCAATAGGAAAGGCCCTTTAGGCAGAGCAATCAAATTCTTAAGAAGGACCTTGGCAGAATGGGCAGAGGCCAGATGGCTGCAAGTACCTTTCAGATTGTTGAAACAGGGGGGATAGCTCCAGGGCCCAGTGTAAGGGAAGAACTGAGGACCTCAATACTGAGGTGGAGCCAATAAGCCAACAAATCAATGTGGTGTCATTTGCGCCCACAGGCTACCGGGGTCTTGAGACAGTCCAGTGACATGTAATAATGAGGGTGATACTTGAGCAGCTTTTGTAAGGATCAATGGCACAGTGTCTGCCACAGTGCTAACACAAGAACTGGAATGTAGTAACCCCAACCAAACTCACTGCCATCAAGTCAGTGCAACTCATAGCGAGCCTGCAGAACAGGGGAGAACTGCCCCCGGGAGTTTCCAAGCAACGGCAGCTCTTTCAGGAGCAGAAAGCTTTGTCTTTCTCCAATAGTGCTGCTGCTGGTTTCAAACTGCTTACCTTGCAGTTAGCAGTCCAACTCGTGACCACTATGCCACCAGGGCTCCTGGGATGTAGTAAGCATGCTGCTGATTTTCTTTCCAAGTTTGACCTTATTGAATCATCATTCAAAGACATTAGTCTAGAATAGCCATCCTTTTTGTGAAGTTTTGTTTTAAATGATATATCTGATCTTTTCACATTATAGAAACTCAAATAGAAATAAATGAACTACTTTCTAGCAGGACGCTTGTTATCTTAAGAGGCATTAAGGATCGTGGAAATAAATAAGTGCAACATTTGAGGGTTTAGACGATCTTTCAGTGCGCTAAGACAGTAATGTATTAAACAAAGACTTTCCTGGTTCTGGAGGTGCCTACTGTGCACCTTTGGATCACTATCTGAGCCTTCCAGAAGATGACTATAAGGTAAGCTGGAATGAGCAGTAAATTCTCTTAGGCCACACGCACACAAAGGGGTTGGCATAAAATACTTCTAAAGCATTATATTCTACTTAGGATACATCACTAAATGCTTTTTACACTTGGAAAAAGCAGGCTCAACTTTTTACATGATGCCAGACTATGGCCCTATTTGGGCTAATATCCAGGATATTAATGAATGTGACACCCTCCCCCTCCCAAGTCTTTTTTTTTTTACATTTGATTTGTAATACCTTGAAGTTGGCCAGTTCTAGATTAAAGCAGTGCTGACAAATTTCTCACCTGTGTTTGCGCATGCAGACACCACTAATCAATCCCTGTATTTGCTTTCTCCTGACAAGTCATCTTCTCAGCCCAGTGCTATAAGTAGTCACTTCTAGTCGAAGGAGCTAAAACCAATTTTCTCTATCTTCTTAATGCTTAGCTTTCCATGAACATGCAAATATTTGAGGAAGAGTAAAATTTTAAGTTATCAATCACTGACAAACATATTTTTTTAAGGGAAGGCAACATGTATTCTGGCACTAGGGGAGAGAACTCAAGGGCTCTGGAATGGGGGTGGGGGGAGGGAAGACAACTGAGTGTAGGAGCTCCCAGAAGATGTACTTCACCTACTTAACAATTTTGCCTAAGGCCAGTGCTGCCAAAAGGACCAGTTTTCTCCAGGGCATCTATTTCAGCCATTTACCATCAAATAAAATGTACAACTGGCATATGAATTCTTAGGCCAAGGGCATTTTATTATTTTTTTGGAAATTTTAAAGCACTTGTTGGGTAAAGTACTTTAAAAATTCAAGAGATATAAAAGAATCTCAGAAGCAGAAGGAACCGTGTAGAGGAAGGTGAGCAAGCTATCTCTTATTACGGCGGGGCCATGTCTCTGTGTTTCATGCATGCGCAGGTGCTCGTGGCACACATGCCTATGAATTGCTACATACCTGCATTATTACCCATTCTCTCCACAACACTGACAAGCCCACAAGTAAGGGAAGGCAGAATGAAAGGCCAGTCAAAAGAAATTATGGGGTTTGAGCTTCTGGTCAAACTGGAGCAATAGGGACTAAATTTATCCCCTGAACAGAAACAAACACAACAGCAAAATTAACAGAGACATGCAGGAACAGTTAGCGAGACACTGGGCCTCGGGCCAGAAAGGATAGTGACAGTGAAAGGTGGACACAAATGAGGTGAACCTACGTGTTCTTGGTTTGGTTTGTTTTGTTTCCATTTTACTGTCTTGAGATTGTTTACAGGCTATAGTATAGGAAAGAGGAACTCCTGGCTGAGCCCAAGTCGTGGAGAGGAAAGTTCCAGAGAGATCACTCCAGACATCCTCGGGGGCTGCTCCTGGAGAATCCAGCTGAGGACGAAAGGATTGCCAAGAGAAGACACGTTTAGAGACTGTGGAAAGAATTGCCTGAAAAGACTGGAGCAGTTTGTCAGTCTTGGCACTACGGACATTTGGGTTTAGACGATTCTTTGTTGGGGATTGGCAGCAGCCCTGTGCATTGTATATCCAATAATATTCTTGGCTTCTATCTACCAGACTCCAGCAGCCCCTCCTCTCCTCAGATGTGATGTTCAAAAATGCCTCCAGACATTGCCAAAAGTCCCTTGAGACAGTTGACTCTATAGGACATCTCAGTCCACAGCTACTAGATAAAAATAGTCCCTCCCAGCACCTCCTAGGTTTGGGAATGGAGCCTATTCCCACCAACCTAACTAGAAACATCAGAAGCAATCAGACATTGAGTAGAATACACCAAAGGATATTGCCTCAGTGAGGATTAAACATCCATACCCTGAGCACAACTGAGCACTTTAGATGCAGGGAACAGAAAGATGGGTGGTTCACAATCACAATCGGCTCCTTAGGAGAAAGATGTGATGGTGTGCTTCTGCAAAAGTTGAAAGGATCGGAAACTTCATAGTGCAGATCTACCTGGCTGTGTACGGTCAGTGTGAGTCAGAATCTGAGCATCAGAAACGGATTTAGACGGAGTTCAGCTTCAGTAGCAAGCACCGAACACATATGAAAACCAAGGTCTGAGATGATTAAATTTTTCCAAATAAGTTAGCTGCATTCCAGAACAAAGTTAAAAAATACTTACAAGAGTACAAAAATATCCAATATCCAATAAGGTTAAACCTCTAATATCTGGAGTTCAATAGAAATAAACAGAATTATAAGAAAGAACATATAAATCAGAGTATAAATAAATCAGTCAATCAAAACTAACCTAATACTGACTCGATATTAAATTAGCAGATCAGAACATAAAATGATGATTAACTTTTTATACCATATAATTTAAAAGCTTTATTTTTTCATCCAAAAATTTTATTGCATAAAGTAAAAAAACTAAATAGCATATATATATATATATATATATATATATATATATATATGCTCAAAGCTACATTGTGTGAGAATTTTGGCAGATGTTTGAAATGAAGAGATTTGTGAACTTTATGATATAGCAAAGAAAACACACAGAGAAAAGAGATTTTTAAAAATAACAGACATGAAGGATTTGTTGAAAAAATAATGTTTTACAAATTTGGTGAAACCCATAAACTTATAGATCCAAAAAGTTCAAAATCCCTAAGCACAACTAATATAATAAACTACCCCAAACCAACAACAATCCAAGCAAACTAAAAAAACAACAAACCCTGGAATCATTTCTGACTCATTGTGACCCTATAGGGCAACATAGAAGTTCCACCGTGAATTTCCAAGGCTGTAACTCTTAAAAAACAAAACAAAACAAAAAACACCCCAAAACTTTACTACCATTGAGTTGATGCCTACTCATAACCACCCTATAGGACAGTTTAGAACTGCCCCTGTGAGTTAGCAGGAGGAGCAAGCCTGTCTTTCTCCTGCTGAGCAGCTGGTAGTCATGAACTGCCTACCCTGTGGATTACAGCCCAATATGTAATCACTATGTCCCTGGGACTCTTACTTTACAGGGAAGAAACCTTACTTTTCTCCCAAAGTGGGAGTGGTATTGAACCGCTGACCCTGTGTTTAACAGCCCAATGCCTGGGCACACCTTAATCAACTGAAAAGAGGAAGAAAAAAGAATGCGAAGAGCAACAAAAATAAGAATGAAGGCAGGTTTCTCATTAGAAAGAAAGCAAGGAAAAAATATTGGAGCAAGTTCTCTACAATACGGACAGAGCCTTAAAACTTTTGTCAGTTTATAATTCTATACCCAGCCAAAAATATCACTCTAAAATGCAGGTGAAATATATTTTCAAAGTACAAGAACTGCACATCTATAGTATAAGACATGTTAATGGAAGTCTTCACATGGAATAAAAATGTTATTGTATGGAAATATGAATCTATATGATGGAACAAAGAATACTGAAATGCCAACCCTCTGACTAAACACAGATTATTTTCTTATTTAAATATGCTTAAAACATAACTGAATTTTGATTTAAGATATTAAAAACATAACATGCGTTTCATGACATGTTAAAGCAAAATGTATAGTATCAGTAGTGTGAAGGTCCAAACTCCAGACTCACGGTCATGGAGGTGCTTCCAACTCAGAGTGGAGCTGACCTTGTGATTTAGAAGGCTGGGCATCTTTACAGGTGCAGAAAGCCACACCTTTCTCACTGAGAACAGTTGGATCTGACTTGTGGTCAGTAGCCCAATCCATTTGTTCTGATTCATAGCAACCTTTTGCCCATGAGTAAAGGACACCGCTCAACCCTGCACCATCCTCGCAGTGATTACCATGAACTCATTGCTGCAGCCCTTGTGCCAATCCACCTTGCTGAGGCGCTTCCTCTTTTTCATTGTCCCTCCTCTTTACCAAGAATGATGTTCCTTTCCCAGGACAGGTCTTTCCTGATAAAATATCCAAAGAATGTGAGATGAAGTCTTGCCATTCTGGCTATATTTTTTCCTGGACAGATTTGCTTGTTCTTTTGGAAGTCCAGGGAACTTTAATATTCGCCAACACCATAATTCAAATGCGGCATTATTCTTTGGTGGTTTTCCTTATTCAATGCCCAACTTTCATGTGCCTATAAGGTGATTGAAAATACCATGGTTGGGTCAGGGACAACTTAGTTCTCAAAGTCACACCTTTGCTTTTCAACACTTTAAAGAAGTCTTGTGTATACACGTCTATTTAAATGGTCAAAATTGAGACGAATGGTCACACCAAGTATTGGCAGATTCCGGAAAAATGGAGCTGTCTTATTCTGCCGATAGGATCGCACAACAGGACAATCACTTTGGAAAGCAGTTTAGCAGTTTCTTTTTTAAAAAGTTAAACATACATCTATTATCTGCATCCTGGTGGTTCAGTAGATTAAGTACTTGACTGAAAACCACAAATGAGTTGGTTCAAACCCACCAGCTGTTCCTCAGGAGAAAGATTTAGGCATTTGCTTTATAGCCTTTGCATTTCTATAGGGAAGCTCCACTCTGTCCTTGTGATGTCTATGAGTCGCAATCAAGTCAATGACAACAGATTTGGCTTGCGTTTGGGTTTATCATGTGACTTGGTCATTCCATCTTAGTATTAGGTACATATGTATTAGATGCTCATAGCTGTTTCATGCCTAATACCAGGACACTTATTGTTTACCAATAAGTGAATAAATTTAAAACTGATTGAGCAAAAATTATTGATACATACAACATGACTCAACATAATTGCTGAAAGAAGGCAGACAGCATAGAGTATACTATGATTCCGTTTATTTAAATGTTTAGAAAATTCAAACCGATTTCTAACGTCAGAAAGTAATGGCAATTGTTGGCGATTGGGTGGGGCATACAGAAAAGAGGAATTATTACAGGAGGAAACTCTGGGGGACATGGATTTGTTCATTATCTTATTTGTGGTGATAATTTTATAAATGCAAAAATATGTGAAAAATCATATTAAATTGCACTTCGTGAAGTTTATTGTGTGTCAATTTTTATCTTAATAAAGTTGTTTAAAAATGATATTTATAAGAGAATTTTCTAGGGGGCAT
The DNA here is from genome assembly GCF_050624435.1 of Tenrec ecaudatus. Classification (NCBI taxonomy): domain Eukaryota; kingdom Metazoa; phylum Chordata; class Mammalia; order Afrosoricida; family Tenrecidae; genus Tenrec; species Tenrec ecaudatus. Next base: position 51,446,954 of record NC_134544.1, on the reverse strand, counting down.
TATAAAGGGTTATATTTTATCTTGATGAGGAAGCTCATAGCTCTGAGTTTCAATCTCAGTTCTCCTAGAGTGTCTAATGACCTTGTTAATGCACGAGGATCCTCTGGGTCTAAGATTCCTAACTAACAATGTCAGGCAGCTGGTTTGAGGAACTTGAAGAGAGAGCCAGAGTTCTCCTTGGTCTCCTTGGGTCACTGAGTGGGAATTGGCTCCACGGCACACCACCATCAGGTCCTCACAACTTTAAAATCGAACAGTAGTGGCATTAGTGATCCAGTGATGCTTTCACAGAGACACCACAAACAGAAATGGGTCCATGGTTTAGAAGGCTCAAAGTCTGTATTCAGGGTCCAGGTTCTTCTGTACGTGTGTTTTTCTATTGGTACTGAGAGAAGGTCCTTGTTCTTTGATTGACTGGTAATTTTCATGTGGTGTGGCATCTGTCTCCCCCATATCTCTATTCTTTATCTGTTTCTTTTATCTTTTGTAAGAGATTGCTTGAAGACACACCTAACCCTAATCTTGTCCTATTAACATGACAAACTTAGCCCAGTCCCTAAAAGCGATATAAAAACAGCATAGAGGTGAGAATTTATAACACATTTCATTTTAGAGGGGAGGCGGACAGACACATTTAATCTGTATACAACCTAAACAAGAAGTAAATGCTAATAGAATTGAGCTTATCTGTGAAGTGGAATCAGATCACTTATCTCTGAATTTCATGTCTCATTCATTGTGTGTGTGACCGGAGATAAATTATTCAACCCCTCTGAGTTGATGAAAGTAAGTTCCACAATGAAAAGATGGTTAGCTTGTTTGTGTCCGTAACCCAGGGCCTGGCATTGACACTGGCATAGCAATACATGTCTTCAAACTGAAAATATTGATACGGCTTCCTTGTGGGGGAAGCAGCTGATGCGCTACTCACATCGATTTGTCCCAATTCTAAGTTTAACTTCAGCACGGGAAATCGCTCTGGCATGCTGGGCTTCCCACCTCAAGCACCCAAGCATATAGGCCCAGAAATACTGTTCTCAAGACGGACCCTGCCCGCAGGGTCACTTTCTTTCTTCAGGAGGCTCTGGCTGGATCTGAAAGCTTTCTTCAGGCACCATTGGAAACGCAGATTTCATGCTCGGCTGACATCTTTAACCACTGAGGAATGGGAGGCAGTGGGAAAATGCTGCAGCCTTCCTACCCTCTCTCCTGTGGGATAACGCTGATACTTTTTTCACACTGTTTCTCAGCAGGTTCCCTGTGGAACCTTCTCATATCCTTTCCTGGCTTTTCTCTTTCCCTTATGTCCTTCACCCAGCCTTTCCCCTCGCTTCCTCTGCTCACTTCCTAAATGCATTTCCTGCATCGACACCTTTGAATTAGGGTGTGTCTTTTGGGGAAGACTGGGACTAATGATCTCATGTGGGTCTTACAGATATAAAATAAAGTAGAATATGCAAAGTGTTTACCAGTTGCCTGGAGAGAAATGTCAAAGGTTTTTGTTTGTTTGTTTTGTTTTTAATGCCAGTTTCCTCTAGAGACCTAAGAGAAAGAATATCTGTGCTAACACAGAGCTCATAAGAGTAAGGGAAAAGGGAATCTGGGTGAGGAAAGATGTGTACCCAAGACTCAATAAAAGTGCAACGGGAACAATTCATAGAAGGAGTAGATAATGTATCTCAAGCACTATAAAGCAAAACATAAACCTGACCCACGAGGCCTGGGGATTTTCCAGAGCTGAAATTCTAATTATATTATTGCAGTCCATCAAGGAAATAAGAAACTTTGAGACTATCCCAAACCAAAGCAAAGCAAACCAAATCAAGATGTAGGGTTGTAAGATTCAGTGAATAAATGAGAACACATCCAGTTGTGATTTAATTTCAGATCCACAGCACTGCTCTTGTAGGATGGATGTGACCTGTGTAATTCTCCGACACACGTACACTCTGAAATCATTCATGATTTATCTGAAATTCAAACTTAATGGGTCGGCCTACATTGGATCTGGTAATTCTATCATTGTGACGATGTAGTCTGTTCTTTGAGGCGCTTAAGATTTGATTAAAAAGTTTATATAGCTTTAAATATGTTTGTGTGTGAATCTATGAAAGCAAAGTGGCTCAATTTTGCTGGAATTTTATGAGAAAAGCTAAAGAGATGAGCCGAGGCTCTCAAAACCAACTAAATACAAAAGCAATACCTTTTAAAGCCCAAGAAAAGCAGAAAAAATATTAGGTCAGCACACAAAGAAGATGGCATACATTTGACTAATGACAGAAGACAGCTACTAATATTGTCCCCTCATTTTTTACACACATAAACACACACACACACGCACACACAACCATTTTTTTTCCCAAAGCAAAACTAAACAAACAAACGAAAAAAAGAAACCAACTGATACTCCAACAGATTAGGAGTTAGAGAAGATCTAGCTTCTCACCTCCAATATGCTCAGGTTCCAAGATCCAGAAGATTTATATCCTAACTTGTGAAAATAAGTTGAAGATTTCGCGGAAATCACAACCCATAGGAGGGTTGCCAGAATACAAGATGGGCAAATGCTCACATTTTCAGAACGGGGAAGGGCAGCAAGAAGGACATCTTTGAGTGGGAATTGGGCTAGCAGGAAGCATTTCTAGGATGGCTTCCCAAGGGACCAGTCAGGTCAAATGAACTTAGTTTTCTTGGTTGTTACGATTATTAGACTTGCCCATCAGGATCACACAGCTTGATCTCATGAAGATGAATATGGACAAGAGAGGAATGTAGGAATCCGCTTTCTATGACTTTGAACTTAAATCTCATTTAACTTGGTTAATAAAATCTCAAATGAAGCTATACTTCTCAAAGTTGCTGTCAGCACCAAGCTAAGAGGAATCACATATTAATTGGACTCTTGGTGACAAATGAGGAAACTCATTGTGAAAGAACAGAAACAGGAATTAATTATAAAGGTATCAGGAATATGCAGAGCCTCCAAAACACCTGAAATGGAATATACAGACTTCTGAAAGGCTATCCCAGGATAGCACTAGGTTACCAGCGCAGGTTTTGGAGGAACACCACCTGTATGCAATGTTGGGCAAGTGGCTTAATTGCTCTGTACCTCGCTGTACTCATCCCTAAGCCAGAGCAAATCTGAACTACCTCCTAGGGCTGTTGGAACCAACTCAGTCAATATACATAAAGCCTTTCAGGGCTGGTATGGGGTAAAGCACTATGGATGCCATTTTATGTTCTTTTCTTTGGGTACACTCTGTATTCCTTGCTTTTCCAGAGTCGTTGCCCATTTCCAGGATCTACAGGATAGATCAACTGCCTAATGACAGCTCCTGAGCCTTTTACCTGATAAACCAGACTCGCTTCTCCTAATCCCCTCAGAAGGGGTCATACTCTTGTGTGTACCGGTCTCTTCTCCAGACAAATTCTATGTATTCAAGAAAAGAAGTCAGTTATTTACTCAACAGATATTAGTTGAGTTCTTAGTTTTGTCAACCACTGTTCTAGGTGATGAAAGGTCAGGAAGGAATAACAACAACAACAAAATACAAAGGCCCCACTGAAGCCAAGGCATGGAGAAGGTGAATAAAGAAAGAAATAAAAATATTATAGTCAGGTGATGGCAAGGAAAATCTATAGGAATCAAGTGGAACAAATGGGTGGAGTGGCTTTGATAGGGTTATTTTACAGAAAGTAAATTAGGAAGTTCTCACTAATAGTTGAAGTCGCGTGTCAATTGGTCTGGGCTAGACTTTTCAGTGTTTTGGTAGCTCAATCCTAGTAATGCCCCATGCTCAGATCTAAAACAAAGCAATCTCCATCATAATGAGATATGCTCTAAGGAGTCAGTACACTGAAAATACGTTTCCTTTGGGCTGTGATTTGCTTCTAATATAAGTGGACACTGTAGGAAAGCTTACTTGATTTTCCTAAGTCTAGATCCTGCACCAGGGTTATTTGGACTTGAGTCAATGGCTTGACCTTTTGCCTAATGATCCCAGAAGTTGTCAGTGGCTTGCCATCTGACTGGCCAACCTTGGGTTTACTTGCCTCCACAACCACAAGCCTGTCTTCATCCATATAATCTTGGGTTCATCCACCTCCCCAACTCTGTGAGGCATAGAATGCCTACAAGCTAACATCTGATTACTACTTACTTCTGCAAATGTGTGAACCATTTTCTTGATATAAATTTCTACACACACACACACACACACACACACACACACACACACACACACACACAGCTTCACTACTTTTTCTTCTTCGAAGAACCCAGAACAGCAACCCGAGGAATTAAAGAAACCCAGGAGAATTCTCAGGCACAGGGAAGAGGAAGTATAAAACCGGAGGTAAGAGGATGCTTGGATTCTGATAGCAGACAGGCTAATGTGACTGAATTTGAGAAGAGTGAAGGAGAAATGATGTCCAAGATATTGTTGGGGTCAGGTCAGAGAGAGGCGTGGCCCTTAAAAAAGAATGGGGGTAGTTCTTCTGCATGAGATACGTGGGAGTCAGTGCAGGGCGTAAGCAGAGGCGTGACATGGATTGACCTGTGTTTCAGAAGGCTCCCTGAGGCTGCTTGTGGGAAATGACTAGAAAGTAGCAAGAAAGGAGTAGGGTATCTAGCTAGAAAACTTGGAAACACCCATGTAAAATATCATGGTGTTTTGGGCTTTGGTGGAAACGATGAAGATGGCTTGAAGTGATGAGTCTTAATGTGGTTGGGTGCTACTGTTGAACTTGAGGGAAAGAAAAAAGTCAAAAGTGTCCCCAAAGTTTGTCTCCAGAGTGAATGGAGAAAAAAGTTGCCATTTACTAAATTGATCTCCCAACTACTGCTTCCATGAGCATTAATTATGGAACCAAGCAATATGAAATCCTTGAAATCTTCATTCTTTTCTCCATTGATCATGATGTAACCTACTGGTCCAGTTGGGAGGATTTTTTTCCCTTTGCATTAAGTTGTAATCTATAGTGAAGGCTGCAGTCCTTGATCAACAGCTAGTGTTTCAAGTCCCCCTTGCTTTCAGAATGCAAGGTTGTATTGTGTGCATATTGCAGGTTGCTAAAAAGCCTTCCTCCGATCTTCTGATAATTCCATTTCTTTGATTATTTACTCAGCATAAAGATTGAATAAGTCTGGAGAAAGGATACAACCCTGATGAGAAGCTTTCTTGATTTTTCAAACCGTACAACATTCCTCTGTTCTCTTCAAACAACTGTGTCTTGATCCTTGTACAGGTTCCACATGAGCACAAGGAAGTGTCCTGGACAACTGACTGGAAGAGATCCATAGTTAAACACATTCCAAAGAAAGGTGACTTCACAGTGTAACAGATCGATGATAGAAAACAGGAACATGCAAAAAGTATCATGACAAATGGAGAAAACGCTGACGTTGCCAAGGATTTCATTTGACTTGGATTCAATATAATCAATACCAACAGAAGTAGCAGTAAAGAACTCAAACAACATATAACATCGGGCAAATCTATTGTCAAAGATCTGTTTAAAGCGTTAGAAAGCAAAGATGCCATTCTGAGGACTAAGGCACACCAGACCAAACGATAGCATTTTCAAAGGCCTTACATGCACGTGAGAAGGGGAGGAGCATAGTGGTATCATCGTTACGCTTTCTACTCCCATAAAGAGCTATCATCTCAGGGACTCCCTGTGGGTGTGGGGTTGGGGCTGTCCTATAGAGTCACTTGGAGTTGGCATCAACTTGATGGTAGTGAGTTTATTTTTCAAAATTTGACCCAAATTAAGGGAGATCAAAGAAGAATGCATATCTGTGACTCACAGGGCTGGCAAAGATTTTGGAACATAACCTTGACTGCCAGAAGAATGAACAGACCTGTCTTGGAAGCTGTAAAGCTAGAATACTTCTTAGAAACTAGGACGGAAAGACTTTATCTCATGTATGTTGGCTATGTTCTCAGGAGGGACCAATTGATGGAGGAAGACATCATGCTTAGGACAGTAGAGGCCAAGAGAAAAGGCGGAAGAGCCCCGTACAAGATGGATGGATACAGTGGCTATGGGCTTAAACATAGCAGTGATTGTGGGATGGAACAGAACCAGCCCAGTGCCTCTTTTGCATTCCGTTGTACAGAGACAGAGGTAGTTATGAGCTGAGACAGACTCAATGGCACCTCACAATAGCAACTACATACATATGGATGAAAGTGCTCGCTTTAATTTATGGTGAAAGAACTTGAGTTGCAGGGATAAAAGGATATTATACACGACTGCATTCATTCATCATGAGCAACGTAGAAAGTTTCATGAATAGAAAAAACAAAGAGAAGGTGTGGGTTGGAAGATGACTTGGAGAACAGTTGAGGGAAAGAGCAACGTGAAGCAGCGAGGGACAGAGTAAGTCCCAGGGGGTGGGTGATGAGTTGTGGTGGAGCAAAAACAAGGAAATACACTCCACCCTACTTATGAGGTTTGGCACGTAAGTCAGTTCATTTCTCTGAGTTCCAGGGTCTACATTAGTAACACAGCCACAATGTATTACTCATAACATAATTTTTTGGATAAAATATGTAAGACAACACCTATGAGGCTAAGTAAAAAAAGTAGTACTGTAAAATCATAGAAATCTTCATTAAATAAAAACATCAAAATGTGAAGCTGTTATCTCTCAATCTATCCTTCAGTTTGCTCTATACACTTTGGAAGATGTTGTTTCCACCTTTCTAATTCTTCCCCAAAGGATTCTGTGCTCTTTGATTTACACCACTTCTTTGATTTACGCACTTCATTTTACACCAAGTCAAAATGGGTTGGCATCATTGAGGGTTGTGTCAAACAGGATTCTCTAGAGAAACAAAACCAGGACACTTATGATTATATATCTATCCATCTATATGGATAGATATATACAGTACAGCGGAATATAACAGCTAATTAATCCACACAGCAGTACAGAGGTCTCAGTTCAACTCATTTCTGTTGAACAGTTAATATACTGGAAGTCCTTCAACTCACAAGGGCTGCTGGGCTCAAGGTCAAGGAAGCAGACAGCTGAGTCTGCTGTAGAACAATACAGGCAGTCCAGCCACAGGCACAAACAGCAGGGCAACTAGTAGCAATACTTTTCAACGGACCCTTCCTCATTTAGTCTTACCCTTTAGACCCCTGTGGAACTTTCTGTGGCCTAGTTGTGTGCAGAGCTCATGAATTTCCTGAATGAACCTGCATTCACAGAAGCTCTCGTGAGCTATGCTGATTTTTGTGCAGATTATATAGGTAGAGGTAAATCAATGGGGACACTTAAAACAACACATATCCCAGAGCCCAAAGTTTCAGGTAACCATCCTATGACTGTCCTCGGCAGTACCTGTGACTGTAATTATAATGCAAGTGTAGGAAGGACTTCTTTTAGACCTTCAAATTCTTTCCCTTCTACAGTGAGAATCATTCAACCACCCCCAATTTCGATCTCTCAATTGAAAATTTAAACTTACTATAATATCCAAAACAAAGAGCTTATCACGTAGAAGAATCCAGCCTCAAACAGAACATGATAAGTTGCACTGAGCAAACCTTTAAAGGGATGAAAAGCAGGGGTGTTACTTTGAGGACTAAGGTGTGCCTGAGCCAAGTCATGGTATTTTCAGTCGCCTCATTTGTTTGTGGAAGTTGGGCAATGAATAAGGAAGACTGAAGAAGAATCGAGCCCTTGAATGGTGGTGTTGAGAGTGAATATTGAAAGTACCACTGATAAGAGGCTAACACAGAAGGGTAAAGCAAGTCTCCATAAAACCCAGAGATGAGGTCGGTAGAACTCCTCTTTGGATCCTGTCTGGAGTCCCAACTAAACTGGGAAAAAGAAAAAAAAAAAAAGAAAGTACCATTTATGACTAGAAGAATAAATACATCTACTTTGGAATAAGTACCCCAGAATGTTCCTGAGAGGCAAGATTGTCGAGACTTCATTCAGGTACTTTGGGCACATGTCAGAAGACCCCAGGCTCCAGGAAAGGGCATCATGTTTAGTACAGAACAGGATCCTCGAGAAAAAAAAGCAATGGACTGACACAGTGGCTGTAACAATGGCTCAAACATAACAGGTGTGCGGACAGCAGGCCTAGTGCTGGGCAGGGTTTCAATCTTTTGTATATAGTATGAATCAGAACCGACTGTGAGTCAGAACTGACAATGAGTCAGATCTGAGTCGATAACAACACCTATCAACAGCAACAACACTCCTGAGGAAACACGTTTCCTCCCGGGATGGCTTTTGGGATCCCTGCCTCTTCCCTTAAGCAACATCAACTTTTTTCCTATAAACATATTCAAGGATCTTCCCTGGAGGGAATCCAGTTGAGGACTCTTTTCTATCCAGTTGTAATACCTGGTTCAGAACTGTCACCTGTGGCTGATTTTATTATCTTTAAATATATTGTTTAATTGTAGAGCCGCTGAATGTAGAGGTTCTTTCTATAGCTCCCATTATTCACTAGGGCTAAAAAATAATAATACATTTGGCTCAGTCTAAGACAGATGTTTCCAGAGATTACAACGATGTGGTAACCAAGCAGAAGCTTCTTATGGTGGTGTGTCTTCTGTCCATTGCCTGAGATGTGCCCTGTCAGCCACAGTACAGGAGTCAGCGGAGAGGGATTTGAATGGGGTGACCACACACTTCCGGCTGATGTGAAATTGTGGGAGCCTATGGAAAGTGTCTGAAGGCAGGGCGGTTGTTGTTGTTTGCTGTCTTTCCTTCCGCTTTCACCAAAATTTAAGATGATATGTTTCTAACATAAGCCTGATCCCTTTAAGACCTGGGAGCGTTTAAAACACTTGGGGACAGAAGGGGTGGAGCCAGCGCAGCAGCTAGTGAAGAGGTTTCCTGTCACCACTTCAAAAGCTTCAGGGGCTTAGGAGAGGCTGATACAGCTGTCTGGGACCCTGAGATTGTGGGATGCTGAGCTGCCATATGTCTTGGGGCCATTCAAGTCTAGCAGATCAATCTCAGAGAAAGGGAAATGGTAACCAGACCCCAGGGCACCCCAGGGGCTTTCAGTACACCTTTCACATTTGCCATTTTCTAATCTTTTCAGGGCACCAAATTAGCTCAAGGTCTTCCACATACCAGTGTGGCTTTCTCTGTAATACAATCTTTTTAGAAAGGTTAAGTTCATCTTGACTTCTACTCTTCCAGCAGTTCAACCTGACAGGGCTCCTTACACAATCTAATTGGATTTTTATGGCTTTTATTTAACGAAATGTGTTTAGTGACAATGACCATTTGAATATTATAAGTAGGCCTCTTTGGTATAATACTGAAGTGACACAGAGGGCATGTTGGTAGGCGCCAAAACAGATTCTAAAAAGGGAATTATTATCTAAGACCTATATCCATTAGGAGGGGAAAACCAACACATGTGCTCTTTGATGTTATTGCTTGCCCTGAAAAGGACAGCAAATGGGTAAATAAGCCTGAGACCAGTCAAGAGGAGGTTACATGCGATGTAATGAATCTGTTATGTTATGGCTATGGATGAGTCTATCTATTTCAATGGTGAATTGGATACTGGGTTGAATTTTTAAGGACTGATAATTGCAAAGTTAGGGGTTAAAACTCACCAGCTGCCTCTTGGCAGAAAGATGAGCCTCTTTGGTCCCTTAAAGATATAATATAGGATCAAATATAGGATCATGATGCATCTTAATTGACTCACCAGCAGTGGATTTGGTTTGGGCTTGGATTTTCCCTAAGGTATTAGAGATTTATACTGCCTCGAGTTGTATTCCATCATTGTAAAGCAGCTAGACGTCTTCTATAATGTTTGTTTAGCAGCCAGAATTGGGAATTACATTTCTGGAACTAATTCCTCATATTGGTCATTTGACATTTCAGTGGTAACTCCTGGTTTAACTGGTTGCAGGTAAAAATTAGAGGCAAAACTGAATTTAATAGCAGTTTCTGGTCTACTTACTTCCAAGTATTTAACCGACTATATCTTTCTCTGCATGATATTGTTACCAATCCATAAGGTACATTTGAACTGATTATTCTCAATTATTAAATGGTTTTATTTTATTTTGGCTTTATTTTGTCAAACTTAACTCAAGTCTTTCCTTAAGAATGTGCTGCCGAAGAAAATCAGACTGCTATTTTTCAGGGATTTGAGATTTGTGTTATGCTCTGAAGCCCTTCATTCTGGGGGCTGATGTAATTGCACTTTGTGGATTTGGGCTGTAAAAATATTTTCCCCAGGTATTTCAGACATTGGTCAGAATTATTGAAGAGCTGAAGAAGTCTAGGTCTTGTTTTGGTAAGGGTGGAGATATTAGGAAACATCACAAGGTATGGGGCAGAATAGAATGAGAAGGTATCGCTAAGAAAACATGAATACGATGATGCCTGGGTTGTAATTCTCCCTGATGATAGGGAGAGGGGGAAGGGTACAGCCAATCATGATTGGAGAAAGAAGTGTTATTGCTAGAGCATCATCTCCCCGCCCCGCGCCCCCACAAAGATCATAGACAGACAGAAGAGTATGAAAGAGGAATCTGTTCCACTTGCCACTGGAAATGCAACCTCTCAGGTGTATATAAAGAACACAACCATGCGTCCATTAGAAATGTAGGAAGGAAATTTATATCTTAGAATAGTTTCAGATTTACAGAGAAGACGTGAAGCTAGCACGAAGAGTAGTAGCTTCTAGATTGTGTTACTGTGATCGTAGTATAGTGTCCCTGCCACACTATATCCAGTTTTTCCTTTTGAATATTGTAGTATGGTACTTCTGTTACCATTAAAGAGCCCGTGACAATGCATTATTATTTACTAAAGTAATTCATATTACTTCATATTTCCTTCCTTCTACCTAATGCACTTTTCCTGTTTCAGATTGCCATCAAGGAGACCCTGTTACATTGAACTGTCGTGTCTAGGGGCAGGCACACCTTAGCCCTCCCAGTGACATTCTCACGCCTTGTCACTTATAAGAAGTCTTGTGTCATCGATATGTCCATTGCCATACTTGAGGAGGCCGTTCTTCCCAGTCAAGTTTGGAGTGCTGTCCACCCTGAGGGATTCATCTTCCTGCTGTATATTTGGCAAGGTTCTGCCGCTATTAATACATCTTCAGTGACTAATTCTTCATAAGTGGACAGCCTATTCCTTCCTCATCGTCTGTCCCTGGGAAGTTCTCCTGGAATCTGTTCCCCATAGGTGAACTGATTGGTCTCTGAAATTCCAGGAGCATGGCCCCAGTCATCACAGGAACCCACATAGCACCACGGTACCACCGAATGACAGACAAGTCAGAGTTCATCAGGATAGATTGGACATAGATATGTATTCACCATGGATATTTGTTTGATGTAGTTTTAGTGTTAGCCCAATAGTACTTAATTTTGGTCCTCAAATTGTTTCAACTCTGGCTACAGAGTGGGGTTTTTCGGTTGATATCTATGTCCCTTTGACTTCCTTCCATTAGGGTGGGGCACCTTTTTCTGACTTTCCGCAATCCATCACATCCTCTGTGTTTCCTACTCCCTGTGCTAGAGACAGCCATTTCTCCAAGGACCCCTGTTCTGTTTCATTTTCATGGAGGATCATTCTAGAAACTGGTGTGTCATTGCTCCTAGGCATTTCAGCTCATAGAGCCAAGAAACACGTGTGTATCCTGAGTCACATACAAAGGGCTCAAAAAGTTTCTGGGGGAAATTTCAATATTATCTTTTCCTTCCATTTTCCCACGAACTTTCTGAAGAACCCTCATGCATGCACACATCATAAATATTTCATTATATAACCATCTGTATATACATTTAGGAAACATGAGTTCATGCTTATGTTTTCAGTTCTAATCCATTACTACATAAATGGTTTTATCCTCTTCCTCTTGTATATTTGTAAATTCCCACTTCAAAATTGAGAAAGCTGCATCCCACCAATTGTGATGTATTGAATTAGCTGTTCTGTTTCAGTAAAAATAGATAGCAATCCCAGAAGCACTCTTACCTCCTTATCACATGTTGACTTTATGTACAATGTGTGCAATGCTTCATAGTTCCTCTATCTTTAGTCTTTCACACTGCACTCATTTTTCACAACTAAGTCATAATATATTTTCCCCTTCAGAGAGTTGTTTCATATAGTTGGAGTACAATTAGGTTTGTTTTTTTGGTCACATTCTGCATTCTGTTCCAGGATCCTATGATTATGTAAAATATTTTTTTTTAAAAATCTCCACATATTCAAGGATACTCTTTGCACTAGAAAGTTCTATGTGTTTGTCAAGCATATATTATCATGTTATCTACAATGATAATAGTATACAGAAGAGTTTAATGCATTTTTAAAAGCAACTATACTTCACTGTTGTGTTGGGCAACCACTGATATGTTTAATGCCTCTATATCAATGGCAAAGCTATAGCTTGTATACTTTGGATATGTTGTTAAGAGAGACTAGTTCCTGTAGAAGGAACTAGTATGCTTGGTAAAGCAGAGGAGCAGCATAAAAGAGGTAGGTCTTCAACAAGATGGATTGATATAGTGGCTGCAACAATGGGCTCAGGCTTAGTAACAATCGTAAGAATGGTGCAGGACAAGGCAATGTTTCGTTCTGTTGTGCAAAGCATCTCTGTGTGTTAGAACTGACTCAGTGGCACCAAACCACAACATCTACAATGATGCCTTTTCCAAGATGTAATAGAAATGTAATCATATAGTATCTATCTACTCCTTCCGTGGTTTAATAGTTAAGTAATTATGTAAGCTATTTTACAATGATAAATACCTTTGATTTTGTGATCTGATGTGGTCATCCTCCATTTTCAGAATGTTTTGCCTAAGGATCTGCCTGTGGCTCATAACCATGTCAACAGGTGAGGAATGAGTGCATAGCCTTTTACTTCTTCCACTTAGCAGTTTGTATTAAGATTGACCCACATCTTTCCACGGCTTGAGAGCTCATTCTGATTCATCACATGATAGGGATCTCATTGAATGATTATGTCAGTTTATTTACTTACTCACATCTTAAAGGACAGCTTGGCTTTTAGTGATTATTAATAAAACTGCTGGGGTGGGGAAAATGGCGATCAGATGGGACTCATCTGTCCAGAGCTCTTGCTGCCAGACCAGAAAATTGGGAGGTAAGGTGAATGAAATGGGGAGGTGGAGTCCTGAAATTAGAACTAGGGTACCAGGGTCTCTCCTGAACCCCTTTTTGTGTGGGATTTCCACTCACAAAGCAAACCAAGAATGCTCTAAAGTGCTCTAGCTTTGGCGAGCCCTCGGACGCCGGCTGTGCCCTTGTCGGGAGCAGTGATTTCTGCAGGCGGACACCAGAGAGAGGACAGAATTCCCGATACAAGCGGAACCCTACACTGGAGCTCTCTACGTGGTTGGCTGCCGTGAGCTCACAGCCTGGAAGTGGTGGTGGCGGGTAGCCATAATTTAGAGTAGAAGAAACAGCAGATTATTACCTGAGGTAGATCGCAGTGTGGGAGAAAATAGGCGGAAAGTAGGGAGTCCAGGGATCAAATTTAGTTCCAATTGGCCAAGAAGGAAACAACCACCACCACCATCACCCCCGCTGATATACTGGATATCCCCCTCTGGGGGTCAGCCTGACAGCCCCCAAATCAGAGCACATCACAAGCATAAAAAAGAGCGTAAAATATATATTATTGATTTAAAACTCAAGTCCAAGTCTGGTTGCTCAGCTCCAAGGAGCACATAGGCAGAGGCCCTTAACATAAATCAGTATAAGAAGAAATCTCACTAAGGAATGCCAGAAATCAGCTACAGGACCTGGTGGCTTTTTGCATAACAAAGACCTGCTGTAGCAAGTGTCAGCTTTAAACAACACAGAGCTGCAGCTAGTGACTGTGGGAGACAATTTCATTTGATTTTATTCTAGCTGGCTAGGGGGATAAAAAAATAAAAATTAAAATCCGCTGATCTAGTAAGCACCAGCAAAGTAGATAGGAAAATAAGTCAAGATTCCCTCTCAGTGATTCTACAAATAGCTGGGGAGGCCCTGCCAGTCCTGGAGCCCTAGACTGGCTGTGGGAACACTCCAGTGCCCCCTCCCCGCCCCTGCTGCCGTGCTACATACAGCACAAGGCAGGTACACCAGAGAACTCCAGCACCCAAGTGATGCCTGGCCACAGGTGAAATCTTGCTCTTGAACTAATCCCACACAGCATCTGTGGAACCCTACATCAAACAGTACGCCACCCTGCTGCCTTGAGGAAGAGTTGGAATTCCTCCAGTCTCACAGACAGGTGATCAAGTCTCAGTTATCTCCTTACCTACTACTCTATTTCTTTGCTTTATTCACTAGCCCTTCTATCTCTCCCACCTCACTCAGTTTCAACGAGCTCAGGATTGTGTTGGAGTTTTATTTTCTCACTTTCACTCCCACCCCCTTTTTTCCCTCTTTCTCCTCTTCTCTCCCACTCTCTCCTATCATATGCCACTACTGACTTCTAGGTCACTACCCTCCGCTTAGGGCAAATCAACCAAAATAGCAGGAGGTACAGCCTGGCCTCCATGGGAGCGCTGTACACCACACAAGGCAGCTGAGACAAACATCTACACTGCATTGCACTGCTGAAGAAACCTCCGTCAGACCTCTAAGGCTATCTCATTAACTAGGGCAATTCTCCCAACAACACTGGGTCCTGGCTATAAAAGGACACACCAACCTGCCATTTTGGGGGCAGGGTCTAAACCCCTATAGCCCCACATTCAAACAATCAGGGATCAGCTACCTCTTTATTCTTTATTTCCTCTTTCTTTCTCTCCTCCCTCTTTACCATCACAGTCTTAGTCAACTCAGTTGGGTTTTTTCCCCAATACCACAGGCCAGCTGAGGTGCTCCAAGAACTGTGAAGCCTACTTAGAGATAGACCAGGGAAGCAACACCCTCATGGGCCCACAACAAACCAACCAGTGTCACATGAGAGGAATATCCAATACACATTCCAAATAATGGAATTCTGGACAGCTAGCATAAGCGTGAAACCACAGGATGATATAGCGATAGCCTGACCCCTCAGAACAGTTACTGGCAGGTAGTTCACAGAACTACTCCTACAAATCCCCCAAGAGAGAGCCCAGGGCTCTTTGACTCAGGAATATGGCTCCAGGCTCCTCTAAAACAACATGTAAACAGCAACCAGTTCTAACAGCTTCAACGAAAAAGCAGGAGAAACAGAAGATAATGCTGGAAGAAGTCATGAACCTAACGATGTGCATAGAAGAAGAAGATATTGAACTGACATCAAAAATTTTTTTCAAAATGCTGTTTGAAATCATAAAGGATATGAGGGCAGCAATGCAGAAAAAAAAGAATTGATAAAGGAGATAAAGGCAACTCACCAAAGGGAAATACAAGAGTTAAGGGATGAAATAACAAAATCCAGTGACAAATTGACAGACCTTGTGAATAGGCTTGAGGAGGCAGAGAATCGCACCAGACACCTAGAGGACAACCAAGCAGACCTCAGCAAACAGGAAAAGAAGTCAAATAAGAAAATCAAAGAAGCTGAAGAAAATTCTAGAGCCGTGTCTGATGCTATAAAAAGAAACAATATTATAATAATTGTTTTACCGGAACAAGACACAACGAAGAAGTCAACAGCAAAAATAAAAAGGGAATTCTTAGAGGAAAACTTTCTCAGCTTAATAAATGAAAATCAGGCAACCATTCAAGAGGCTGATAAAACACCAGCCAGACTGATTCCCAAGAAGAAATCACCAAGACACATAATTGTCAAATTATCCAACTATGAGGAAAAGGAGAAGATCATAAAAGCAGTTAGGGAAAAGAATGCAGTCACATATAAAGGTACCCCAATAAGCGTATGTTCAGATCTATCGGCAGAAACGATGAAGAAGAGGAGGGAATGGAGTAACATATTCCAAAAATTGAAGAAAAACAACACAATAACACTGAATATCAATGGCTTGAACTCAGGCATTAAAAAGCAGAGGCGAACAGACTGGCTCAGGAAACATAACCCATCGATCTGCTGCCTCCAGGAGACTCGTCTCAAGCTTACAGACAAAATCAGGTTGAGAATTAAAGGCTGGAGAAAAATAGACTGAGCAAATGGTAATGCAAAAAAATCAGGGGTAGTGATCTTAATATCTGACCAAATTGACCTCAAGATAAAGGCCATAACAAGAGACAAGGAGGGGAACTATATAATGCTCAAGGGAACAATAGACCAAGAACCAGTGAGTATAATAAACATATATGCACCTAACAAGAGACCTGCGAAATTCATAAATCAAACACTCCAAACAATGAAAAAAGAGACCACAGGCTCAACAATTATAGTTGGTGACTTTAATACACCACTTTCTGATAAAGACAGATCATTGTTAATGAAACTCAACAAGGAGGTTACAGCTATAAATAGCACAATTGGATGACTTGACTTGATAGATATTTTCAGAGCTTTCCACCCACATGCAAAAAAATTCACATTCTTTTCAAGCCCACATGGCACATTTTCAAAAATAGACCACATGCTGGGACACAAGTTGAATTTGAGTAAATTCAATCACATGGAGGTTATACAAACATCTCTCTCTGATTATTGCACCAGAAAGCTAGAAATTAACAGAAGGACAGGAAGAAAATGAGAGAAAACAATTGGAGGATGAACAATTTCCTATTGCAAAAGGAGTGGATATTGACGCAGATCAGAGATGAAATCAGGAAGGTTCTAGAAACCAATAAGAACATAAATATAATATACCCAAACCTGTGGGATACAGCAAAGGCATTTATCAGAGAAAGACTGATAGAAATAAATGCATACATTAAAAAAGTTGAGAGACTCGTGGATGATATGCTGACACAAAACTCACACCAATTAGAGCAGAGTCAGCAGGACAACCCTATTAATAGCAAGAGGATAGATATAATAAAAATCAGAGTCAAGATACAAGAGAGGGAAAACAAGAAAACTATGGGAAAATTAATGCCACTAAAATCTGGTTCTTTGAAAGAATTAACAGAATTGATAGACTTCTAGCAAATCTAACCAAAGAAAGGAAGGAACAAACGACATTTGCAAGGATGAGGGATGAAACAGGGGACATTACAACAGACTAATGAAAACAAAACGATAATTACACAGTATTATGGAGGTCTGTATTCTAATGAATTCAACAATTTGTAAGACATGGACAAATATTTGGAATCATAATGCCTCCCTAGACTATCCCAGATGGATGTCAACAACCTCAACAGACCCATAGCAAAGGAAGAAATAGACAAGGTAATCAAGGGATTACCAGCAAAAAAATCCCCTGGGCCAGATGGTTTCACAGGAGAATTCTACTAAGGATGCAGGGAAGAACTGACACCAATTCTATACAAACTCTTCCAGACATAGAAAAAGACGGAAAACTCCCAAACTCTTTCTATGAAGCTAGTATAACTTTGATATCTAAAGCGGGAAAAGATGCCACAAGAATCGAGAACTATAGACCAATATCCCTAATGAACATCAATGTAAAAATCCTTAACAAAATACTGGCCAATAGAATACAAAAGCATATTAAAAAATAATTCACAACTACCAAGTGGGTTCAACATATAAAAGACCATCAGCATCATTCACCATATTGGCAAGAAAAATTATAAGAATCACATAATAATATCGATAGACACTAAAAAGCATTCGACAACATCCAACACGCATTCCTGTTTAAGACACTTAAGAAGATAGGAATGGAAGGAAAATTCCTCAATATTATACAAGCCATATTTGAAACAAAAGCTAATGTGGTAGTTAACAGAGAAAAGATGAAAACAATTCCACTGAAAAAGGGGACCAGACAAGGATGCCCCTTGTCCCCACTCCTATTTAACATTGTACTGGAGGTACTAGCTAACAACACAAGAAAAAGGAGAGATATTAAAGGTATTCAGCTGGGGAAGGAAGAGGCGAAATTATCATTATTCACAGATGATATGATTCTATATATTGAAGATCCCTTAAACTCCACAAGTGGAGTGTTAGAAGCAATAGAGGAATATGGCAGAGTGGCAGGATACAAAATCAGCAAAGAGAAGTCTATTGGACTGCTCTACACATCAGACAAGACCACAGAAGAGACGATTAAAAAGGTAGTACACTTTACAATTGCCAAGCACAAATTAAAGTACCTAGGGATATACCTGACTTAAAAACCCAAAGATTTGTATGAGGAAAATTATAAAACTCTGTTTCAAGAGTGACTTCAACAAATAGAATAATATCTCATGCTCGTGGATTAGTAGACTGAATATAGTAAAGATGTCAGTTCTGCCAAAGGCACTATATAAGTTCAATGCTATACTTTGTAAGCTTACAATAAGAGAAAAACTAATTATCCAATGAGGAGGTGGGCAAAGGACCTGAACAGAAGTTTCACAGAATCAGAAATCCAAATGGCCAATAAACATATGAGAAAATGTTCCCGATTATTAGCCATAAGAGAAATGCAAATCAAAACAACTATGAGATACCATCTAACACCTTCAAAGATAGTCCAATTCAAAAATTCAGAAAGCAACAAGTGTTGGAGGGGCTGTGGTGAGATAGGAACTCTCATCCACTGCTGGTGGACCTGTAGAAATATACAGCCACCATGAAAATCAATTTGGCGATTTCTCAAACAGATGGAAATTGAGTTACCATACGACCCAGCAATCCCCCTATGGGCATGTACCCAGAAGAGGCAAGAAACCAATCATGGCCAGACATCTGTGTTCCAATGTTCATTGTGGCACAGTTCACAATTGCAAGGAGTTGGAAACAACCCAAATTTCCATTAACAGATGAATGGATTAAAAAACTGTGATACATGCATACAATGGAGTACTATGCATCACTGAAAAGCAGTGATGAACGCATGAAGCCTATCATGGCATGGGAAGAACTGGAGGAAATTATGCTAAGTGAAGTAAGGCAAGCACAAAAGGATAAGTGTAACATGATTCCGCTGAGGTAAGTTTATATATATATGAGAGAACAGAAAGGTAAGTACAAAAGGGGCACAGGGGAAAAGCTACTGTATATAAACACTCCAGGGGTGAGGTCCAGGGAGTATGGGAGGGGCCAGATCAAATTCAGGGGTACATATGGTAGCCAACAAAAATGGAGGTGAAGGGAGGAAAGGGGAAAGAAAAAAATAGATGTGTGATGGGGGAATAGCGCACTGACCCACCCAAGGGGAAGGTATTGTTTGTGTTTACACAGGGAAAGAGGACCAGATATAAAGCCAGTGCCAGACGAATGCAATGTGCCAGCAAGGAGTGGGGAGCCAGTGGAGGGGCCTGAGGGCTCTGCCTAATACCAGCTACGTGGACAACTGCCCCTCACCCCAGAAGAATTCACTTGAGAGGATGGCACTGAAGCTGCAGCTACGGGCGAGAGGCATGTCTGATCAGAGTAAATGGGAGCAAATGAAGGGGGAGGAAGAGAGACTGGAGCACATCCTGGCCCACCAGGCCTGGAGGATGATATCCCCACTCTTAAGAGCCAATGGACAGAGTGGACAATATGGCTGATCCCACTATGAGACATGCTGTCCCTTGATGGCCCAGAGCCCTAAGGGGGACAACACTGGAGACTCAGGGTCGGGACTGGCCCAGACTGACCCTGTGACACTGAGGCAAACCACTAAAAGTGTGCGGCAGAGCAACCATGGGAGCAGAGCAGGGAGCCCCTGAGGGAGTACAAAGGACAGACTCTGGGGCCAAAGTATGGTACCCCATTGGACCTGACTGAAGGACACGCCTAGAGATAAAAAAATTAGACCTTGATCTATTTACTGGTTTTTCTTTCTTTAATTTTTTTCTTTTAATTAATTTATTCCTCTATGGTTAATTGGTTTCCTTTTTTGGTTGTCATCACTGTGTTCTCACTCATGGCCTATCTTGCTATGACTTGATTTTTGGTCCATATTATTATCTCTACAGGTCTATCTAAATAAGATAGACTGGATGAACAGTCTGGAGGAGAAAACAATGGAACTGATGGTTCCGGGGGAACCCGGGAGAGTGGGAGGAAGGGGGCAAGGAGGTGGTGCTTACCCACCCAGGGACAGAGGAGCAATAAGTGATTCAAAATCAATAGCAAGTAGGATGTGAGAGGCCTGGTAGGGATTCAGCAAGGGCAAGGTAACTGAGATAAATTACTGAAACCCATATGAAGGCTGAGCATGATAGTGGGAAAGAGGAAAGTAAAAGGAAATAGAAGAAAGGGCTAGGTGACAAAGGGTATTTATAGAGATCTAAAGACTGAAATGTACATATGTAAATATATTTATATAAGAGTGTGGGGAAACAGATCTATGTGCATATATTTAGAGGTTTAATATTATGGCAGCAGATGGACTTTGGGCCTCCACTCAAGCACTTACTCAATGCAAGAACACGTTGTTCTATTAAATTGGCATTCCAGGATGCACACCTTCCTGACACGATTGCTGAAGAAAAATGTGTGCATAAGCAAATGTGGTGAAGAAAGCTGACGGTGCATGGCTATCAAAAGATATAGCATCTGGGGTATTAAAGGCTTGTAGATAAACAAGGGGCCATCTAACTGAGAAGTATCAAAGCACACATGGAAGAAGCACACCAGCCTGTCTGACCACAAGGTATAGAAGAGACCAGTTATCAGACATCAAAGAACTAAAAATCATATCAATGGGTGCTCACCTCCCTGATATGATCAACGGAGATAAACGTGTGCATAAGCAAAGGTGATGGTGCCCAGCTATCAAAAGATATAGCGTCTGGGGTCTTAAAGTTTCGAAGATAAGCAAGCAGTCATCTAGTTCAGAAACAGCAAAGCCCACATGAAAGAAATACACCAGCCTGCATGACCACGACCTGTCGAAGGATCAGGTATCAAGCACAAGGAACAAAAAACCATATCAGTGTAAATGTGGGCGAGTGTAGAGTGGAGACTCAAAGCCCATTGATAGCCAACCAGACACCCCCTTACTGAAGGGTTGTGGGGAGGAGATGAGCCAGTCAGGGTACAGGGTAGCAATGATGAAACATATAACTTTCCTCTAGTTCTTAAATGCTTCCTCACCCCCACCCCACTATCATAATCCCAATTCTACCTCACAAATCTGGCTAGATCAGAGGATGTACATAGGTACAGATAGCAACTGGAAACACAGGGAATCCAGGACAGATGACTCCTTCAGGACCAGTGGTGAGAGTGACGATGCCTGGAGGGTGGAGAGAATGTGGGGTAGAAAAGGGGAACTGATTACAAGAATCTACATATAGCCTCCTCCCTGGGGGATGGACAGCAGAGAAGAAGGAGAGGGAAGACGTTGAACAGTGTAACATATGACAAAATAATAATAATTTATGAATTATGAAGGGTTCATGAGGTAGCAGGGAGTGGGGAGGGAGGAGGGAAATGAGCAGCAGATATTAAGGGCTCTAGTAGAAGGCAAATGTTTTGAGAATGATGATGGCAACAAATGTACATATGTTCTTGACACAATGGATGTATGTATGGATTGTGATAAGAATTGTATGAGACCCCAATAAAATGATTAAAAATAAATAAAACTGCTATAAATATTTGTTTGTAAATAACAGGAGTGTCATTGCTGATCCGGAGCTAAGATTATTTTCAGTTTTGTGATACCTTGCCAGCTGTCTTCCAACCTGGCGATTTGGGTGAGAATCCCTATTATTTCTCATGCTCACTAGCACTTGGCATTTTTTTTTATTACATGCTTTTATTGGGCCCTCTTACATCTCTTATCTCAATCCGTACATTCATCCATTGTTATCAAGCACATTTATACATAGGCTGCTATTATCATTTTTAAAGCATTCTTTTCCCACTTGAGCCCCTGATATTAGTTCCCCATTTCTTCCCCTCCCTCCCCACACACCCTCTTTCATGAACCTTTGGTAAGTTATAGATTATTATTTTCATCTCTTACATCATCCTCTATCGCCTCTCACCCACTTTTCCCTTACTCATCCCCCCCCCGGGAGGGGGTTCTAGGTTGATCCTTGTGATCGATTCCCTCTTTCTTCCCCCACCCTCCCCTAATCCTCTTGGTATTTCTACTCTCATTGTTGGCCCGGGGTGGTGGGTATCTATCCTGGAATCCCTGTGTTTCAGACTCTTACCTGTAGCAGTGTACATGCTCTAGTCTAATCTGATTTGTAAGGTAGAATTGAGGTCATGATAGTGGGGTGAAGGAAGCACCAAAGAACTAGAGGAAAGATGTGTTTCATCAGTGCTATACTGCACCCTGACTGGCTCATCTCTTCCCTGTGACCCCTCTGTGAGGGTACAATTGTCAGTTTTGGTTTTCATTTGATTTTGGTTTTCATTTTTTAGCCTTCTTCATTGGGGTGTAATGGCCTAAACATTTGTTTACAAGATAGGATTTGCACACATTTCAAATTCCCTCTACCGGTAATTGTCATATTTCCTCATTTTTATCATAATCATTCCAGTGGGTTTGAAGTGGTTATCTTGTGCTTTTGCTTTTCCTTGGTGACTAACGAATTTGAGAATCATTTCATGTGTTTACTGGCTATTTTATACCTTTAGGTGAATCTCTATGCTTTGTCCATTTTTAATTAATTAATTTGCCTTTTTAGATTTGAGTTGTTAGAATCTGGCCATAATCTGAGAACAAGTTTTTTAACAGATAGTGATTTGCATATGGTTTCTCCCATTCTGTGGGTTCTTTTCGCTTTCTAGATAGTGTCCTTAGACAAACAAATATTTCTTGGGGGTAAAATCCATTTTTTAAGGGTTTGGAACCAATTCATTCCAGTTTGCTGCCCACACCCCTCTCCAGAAGTTGCACTGTCCTTCCAGATAGAGTAAATCTGAATCTACATTTTAATAAGATTCTCAGGTGAGTCTTGTAGATTGCATACATCACCTGAGGAATCACCTGGGGAATCTTGTTAAAGTGTGGATTCTGGTTCAGTGTACTTGGGGGTTGGTGTGGAAATGCAAATTCTCTGCAGCAGGTCAAATGGAATGAGTCTGTTTGGAGCACTGATCTGTCATCACTCTGTGACTTGTGTTTTTGATATCATATCTAAGAAATCAAGGAGGCATGAAAATTTATTCCTATTTCTTCTAAAACTTTTATAGCTCTAGCTCTTATATGTAGATATAAGATCCATTATGAGTTTTTTTTTAATAAAAGGTGTAAGGTCACACAGGTGTTTTAATTTGCATTTATCTAGAGACACACAATGTTGAGTGTCTTCTCATATGTTTATTTATCATCTTTAAATCTTATTTGGTGGGATTTTTATGTAAATATTTTACCTATTTATTAATTGCTTTTGGTTTTCCAATGTTTATTTGTAAATATAATTGTATTATGGATACAAATCCTTTTTCAAACGTATGTTGTGCAAATATTTTCTCTTGGTCAGTGGTTTGTCTTTTTATTCAACTCCCTTTCTTTTTATCTCTTTATCTCTTTTTAACTCTTAATAGGATGTTGGGTGAAGATTTACAGAGCAATTCAATTTCCCATTCAACAATCCAAACACATTTTGTTTCATGTCATTGATTGCAATCCGCACAATCTAACATTACTTATCTTGTTTCTTCCTTTCATTCCTTATTTCCATGCCTCCGTCATTCCCACCCTTTCTTGCCTTCTGAATCTTGTCTTTGGGCAAATGTGACCCTTTGACCACCAAGGTTGATGATGTCCAGAAATGCATACCTTTCTACTATCATTGTTCATCTCAAAGACCTTTTCAATTGTTTGTGTGAAAGCTGGACCATGGGGGTGAAGTTCGCTGAACTGCTTTTGATTCTCTTTACAGTGTCTTTCATAGGGCAGAAGTTTGGATTTTAAGAAAGTAAGTACAGTTTACTTCGTTTTCTTCTCGAATGGACTGTGCAGTTGGTGTTGAATCTAAACATTCATCACGACACTTAAGGCCTTACAGATTTTCTCCCAGCAGTTTTATAGCTCTTCAATTTACATTCATGTCTATGACATGACCAATTTTGAGTGAAAAATGTAAGTAAGGTCTAGGAGTAGGCTTATGTTTTTAAGAATACAATTATATTTACTTATGTTATTTTCATACAATTATATTTACAAATAAACATTGTGAAACCAAAAGCCAATCAATAAATAGGCAAAAGATTTAATCTGTTCCAACATCATTTGTGGAAAAGACTGTCATCATTTCAACAGTCATTAAAACGCTTTTGCGGTTTGGTAAAATAATCAGTTGAATATAATTGTGTGCATTTTTCTGGGCTCTGTATTCTGTTCTTCTGCCAATACTACATTTTCTTGATTCCTACATCTGTCTTTTTATTCAAGCATTAATTTATCCATCTGTTTATTAATTTCTGTTATATCTACTTACCCGCCTTGTGCTACACTTTCTGCTAGATACCACAGAATACAAAGATGACTCAGACATCATAAACACTCCCAAACCCCCTGCCTTTGAGAGAATTCTCATAGTGGCCTTATGCAGAGACTTGGAGGGTAAAAGTTGTTGAGGGAGTTGAAGGTTTTACCTTCCTCCCATGGAATGGGTGGTGGGTTTGAACAGCAGATCTTGGGGGCTAGTAATCCAACACTTACTGGACATCCCCACCAAGGCCCCTTTTAGGAACTGCATAACTTGAGGATTATGAGAAATACTACAATGTACACACAACTAGTGTTTTTTTAAAAAAGCTCAAAGAAAAAATGCCTTAAGACAATCCATAATAAGAAATCATTTCCATGTGAACGAGGGGAAATGCAGTATGGAGACCTAAAGCCCATCTGTAGATAAGTGGACATCCCCTTACAGAAGGGTCACAAGGAAGAGATGAGCCAGTCAGGATGCAGTGTAGCACCAATGAAACGTACAACTTTCCTCTAGTTCTTTAATGCTCCACCTCCCCCCTCCCCACCACTATCATGATCCCAATTCTACCTTACAGATTCGACTGGACCAGAGCATGTACATGGGTACAGATAGGAACTTGAAACACAGGGAATCCAGGACAAATAAACCCCCAGGACTAATTATGAGAATAGTGATACCAGGAGGGGAAGGGGAAGGTGGGGGGAGAAAAGGGGAACCGATCACAATGATCTACATATAACCCCTTCCCAGGGGGATGGACAACAGAAAACTGTGTGAAGGGAGACATGGGTCGGTGTAAGATATGACAAAATAATAACAATTTAAAAATTATCAAGGGTTCTTGAGGGAGGAAGGGTGGGGAAGGGAGGGGGAAAATGAGGAGCTGATCCAAAGGGCTCAAGTAGAAAGAAAATGTTTTGAGAATGATGATGGCAACAAATGTACAAATGTGCCTGACACAATGGATGGATGGATGGCTTGTGATAAGATCTGTATGAGCCCCCAATAAAATGATTTTTAAAACATCTTAAGACAAATACATACTAAAGGAGGCTTTTCAAAGAGGAGATTATCTTGCTTAGAGGAAGGGAATTAAAATGGGGGTTTGAAGGAAAGATAAAGTTTTTGTAAGATAGGTGAAAATAATGAAATGAGGAAAATATGGCAGAGAAGTGCAAAGTCTAACAGCATTGTCCAATAGAAATCCAAGAAAAGCGACACGTGTTCTTTTACATTTAAAATGTAAAAAGCCATATTCAAAAGAAACACTTAGAATGCATTTTATTATATATTTTATCTAACCTAAAAATCCAAAATACTATCATTTCAATAACATGGGGCAATGATGAAGGAAGAATGAATGTATTCAAAGACTATTGTGAATATGCGACAAGAGCAGCAGAGGAGAGACTCCCAGACGCAAAAGAAAGTATGTCTGAGAATAAGTACAGCCACAATGCTCCTTGGAAGTGAGACTTTTGGTCACATGCTTTGGGCATGTGATCAGGAGAGAACAGTTCCTGGAAAGGGACATCCTGCCTGGTGTGGTGGCTATACAATTGCACGTCCACTTGATAATAGAGTGAAGGAGTGGAGTTCAGCCTGTCCATCAGGTGACAGCCTGATTATGCCTCCCGGTGGCTTGACCTCACGTGGATTCAGGGAACTTCATCTCTTCCTCAATTGAAGTTGGACACACACACTCTCTACGCTTGACCTTCCTGTTGAAGAGTCAATGGAGCCACGCCCTGGAGATGCACCCAAGGCCATTGGATCCACGGGGCTTTCCACCCACCGGCCTGTGATCTTCCTGCATTCGGCATCATTGCACCTGCTGTGTGAGTCAGAGAGGCATTTATGGACTAGTGTCGGGCATATGGTCTCCTATCTGACTTATTATGGACTTTATCTGGACGACTGGGCTGGGATGTTTTCTTAATGTACAATTACTCTTTCATATAAAATTCTCTCTTACACACGTACCTGTGTCACTGGATTTGTTCCTCTAGTCAACCCCGACAAACACACCTGGTAAGGTAGAGGGGCAGCAAAGGAGAGAAAGGACCTCCCCACGATGATGGGTTGACGCAGTGTCTGCGTTCTGGGTCAGAAGTCACCACGGTAAGCATCGTCACAGGTCCTGCCACGCAGAACTGAGCAGTGCTTCGTTCTGTTGTGCACAATGGCACATTACAACAATAACCACAGCACCATGCAGCATCACTTCAACGTGTCAACCAAACAAACAAAGACCGCATTGATAGCACCTCTAATTTTGGAGCGGCTACATTCCAACCACATTTCCCCAGTCACCTATGGCTTGTGGCTGCCGCCTTGGACATGACAGGTCTGGAAGACCAGGAGTGAATAAAGAGAAAGCTACCAAGTTAGGTTGGAGACGATTGATGGTGACACCGAATCCTGGGTGCAAACGCTGGACCTGTAACTGGTGAACCAACACTGACACTCTGAGCCAGTGCCTCTCACTAACCCAGCTCCTCTTGTTTTGACTGACACGTCCTGGGTAGGCCCGCTGTCTATCCATGTTCACTGAATAGTTGTCACGCTGCCTGAGCAATACTTTGTAGAGATTAATTGGGAATGTGTGCGAGAGGACAGACTGGGGATGACTGCTGCTTCCATTCTTTTTCTTTAAACCCTGTGATACAGAAGCTTTGGGTTGCCGTGTCTTGGGCTTTCCAACATGAGGAAGTGGCTGCCTGACACATCTGCTCTTTGGCCCAGGACAGCCTCTTAGGTTTGTGGAACTTGTTGCGGATGGGAGTGTGAACGAGGCAGGCTTATGTGAGGACAGTTTGGGGCTGCCGTTAGGGATGGGCCTGCTTACCCGTTAAAATTACAAAGTAAATACATGAAATCTTTCTCTTACAGGCTACAAGGTAGACACGGGTCTTAATTTGACTGATGGGGAAGGGGATATTATCTAAGAGGGAGAGGAGAATTCGAAGAGGGACAGGGCCAGTGATTGGGAGGTTGGCTAAGTAGTGTAAGTTGTTGAAGGCAAAACTGAGTATCTGAAATGGAAACCCTCATCCAATGCACCATTAATTTCTTTTTAAACAATCCAGGATGTGGGTCAAGAGCTGGTACATTGAAGGGAGGTCTGCTGGGTGCTTTCGCGTCTTCTTTTGAGCTGGCTGTGTTGACAATCAAAAGCTGTGCTATTTTTTGTCAGCGACCTTAGAATACCCTCTGACTGCTGACGATCCCACGTGGGCCGGGCACCGGTGCTTCGTGGGGTTTTCAAAGTTGAGAGCTTTCTGAAGGAGGATTGCCAGGCGTAGCTTCTGAAGGGCCTCCGAGTGAATTCAAACCACCAACTCTTTGGTTCATAGCCACGCGCTTCACCCTGTGAGCCACCAAGGGGCTCAGTGCAAAGGTAGGATCCCTCCCACATGAGGCTTGCAATGGTGTTAAAATCCCTGCCCCTAGCTGGTCCAGGAAAAACCTCATCAGGGTACTGGGATTTATTGTGACCGGGCTGCCATGTTTTCCTGTCAAATCTGTTCTCCCAAACTAGCAGGGGGGTGGAGGTGAAAAGCTTTCTGGTTTTGCTTTTTCACTTAAGATCATTTCAGAAGGCTGGTACAGAAATATCTATCAAGAGGCCATTCTAAAATAGAACTGGAGTATTTGCATGTGAGGTGTGTGTGGGTGTTGCGTTTTAGGCCTGTCAAACTTGACGGCGTCCTTGTAGGCTTTTCAAGAGGGAGTCTGATTGTATCAGCGCCACATCTTCTCTGGGCGATGACAGATTTCTACATGTCAATAATCGGGACATTCTGTCGCCTTCCTCACGAAGCTCACTTGGTTTTCGGAGACTTGTTGTTTTAAGATGCTTTTAGTGCAATTTGAGTAGCACCAATTTGGATGCTTAACTCTTGGATAAGAATCATTTTTAATGTAGTCAGGAGACAGGTAGACATACCTGAGATGTTTATTAATACAAGCTTTGGGACGCTTTGCAGGGGCTTTATTGCCTGTTTGCATTTATATATTTATTTTTTAGCACAGTGAGTTTCTATGATCTGGGTCTTTACTGCCAAGTGATAGTTGAAAATAATCAGTTATTACCAGAGATGCGAGGGTTTTGAAGATTCATTTTTGTGTGATCAGAAAGGTCAAACTGACATGTTATCAAGAGAGACCCATCCTTGGAGAAGGACTTTGTGCTTGGCAAAGACAGTGAAACAGAGAGCAACCTTCAAGGAATGAGCTGGACTGAGACAGTGTCTGCAAGAATGGGTTCCAATGCGGCAGTAAGTGTGACGGCAGCGCAGGGCCAGCAGCATTTCCCCCGCCTTGTTTCTGTTGTACTGAAAATTGCAGTCAGTTGGAACACACCATGAGGGCATCTTCCCACAACCACCACCACCCAGGAGGGAGGTCCACTTCAGTCACTGTTCCGTGAAGCCACCTTGCTGTGGCACTGTGCCCCTGGCATAGCAGCGTGGCGACACGGGGTTTTCTTCCCAGAACTAAAGTGCCAGGTCTGTCTCTCACGGAGCCCCTCCCACACCGCCACTGAGTGGATTCCAACTCACAGCAACCCTGTCGGACAGGATAGAGCCGCCTCGGTGAGTTTCTGAGACTGCAACTCTTCACGGCAGTGGAAAGCCTCATCTTTATCCTGTGGACCAGCTGGTGGTTTCAAACTGCTGACCATGCGATTAGCAGTTCAACACATAACCACTACACCACCGGGGCTACTAGGGGGGTTTGATCCACCAACCTTTAGGTTAGTAGCAGAGTGTGTAAGCATCGTGCCACGGGGGTTCTTTGGGTCAATCACTAAGGGAAATCTCACCCTGGTCCCCGCCAAATGCAGAGTGATGGGCAGGAATCTATGCTTCCCAGCAAGTTTATCAGGTGAGTACAAACATACTTTCAGGAGAGGTTTCTTCTCTAGTCATGTATTATGAGAAAATGACACTGCTTTAGAAACTACCCTGTCTGTATTATACGTGACACCAGTCAAGAAAGGATTTCAGAAGAGGCATTGGGACCAGAAGCAAAGTTTAAATGCTAGTTTTACCACCAGCTGCTGGGTGACCATAATCTCTCCAGGCTCAATATTTGCACTTGTAAAATAGATGAATAGTGGTGTCCTGATAGAATTTGTGTGAGATTAAAACTATCTTCATAACTCTCTTCAGCTTCTGGCACATGCACACGCATGGAGCTCTGAGTGGAAAGTAGTGCTATAGCCTGTACATGGCGAGCGGGCCCTCAGTTCTTCTATGCAGATCCCGATTCCCTTCCTGAGCTTGCAGAGCATAAGGTGGGGAGGGGAAAGAACTATGCTACTCAGACATTTGGTTGTAGGGAGTGTGCTTGGTGGATGGCCTCACCTGCTTGCTTTGGGATCCACCACCCTATTTGCATACTTGCCACTGACGACTCCCTCTCAAAAACTGAGGGTACAAAAGAGTAACCATTTGGGCAAAAATGATTGCTCCTTTCAGGGGTAAGTTTGGCTCAAGGACGCTGCATTGGCCTGAGCTCCTTTAGAACTCGGCTTGGAAATTCTAGCTGGAAATTTCTCCTTTCCGGTCCTCATTCCTTCCCTCTGTCCTTCCACGGGTCTTGGACCTACATCAGATTCCTCCTCAGATACTTCTCTTATGCTTTTACTTATTTATTTCATTGGTCCAGATGGTTGGGCCATTTTCATCTCTCTTTTTTCTTTTTGTGAAACCTTTTATTGTGATTTAGGTAAAGATTTATGGAAGAGGTCGTGACTTTTGCATTCAACAATTTATACATATTTTGTTTCAACTCATCCGTTTCAATCCCCTCAATGTACGGCCGCTTAGCTCATTTCCTTCCAAGGTTGCCTGTTTCCATGTCTCTTTCTTTCCTAACCCTCTGTCCTTCGGTAAATGCTGCCTTTTAAAATATTACATGGTTCTAACTTCAGCTCCAGACTTGAAGGGTGGCTAGAGATCAGAGTCTTGGGGGTTCCACCAGTTTCTATTGGACCCATAAACCTGGTCTCTTTTATATTTCTGAGTTCTGCTCCACATTTTCACCCATTAGATTCAGGGTCTACAAATGCGATCCTTTTGGAGAAGTTTGTAGTGTTAGATAGGCACGATCTAGGCCCTGGAAGAGAGATGGACACAGTGGCTGCAGCAACCAACGGGCTCAGCCTGTCGTGGCTGGCACAAGACCGAGCAGTGTTTCGTTCTGTTGTGGCATGGTTTCTACGAGTCAGCAATGACTCAATGGCTCCTAACAACAACAGGAATAGGAAGGAAAGGGAGGGGAGGAAAGTCAAAGGGTAAAGACAGTTGTTAAGTTGGGTGAAGGGGAAGGCAGTGTACAATTAAAAATCGGTTAGAAAAAAATAGAGGCCAGGGAAGACAATGAGATGCTTAAAAGAGTTAAAGGCAACAGAGGCAAATACCATTATCTCCACAGTCCTACAGTAGTGGTGATCTACAAGTAGATGTTTGGCTAGACATACACATTGAATGTATGTGTCTTGCTTTAAAAGAGGCTATTTATAGAAGTATATTCACCTTTGCTTAAAATACATCCATACATGTGAATGATCTTACAAGGAACAAAATTAGGAGCGCCTCTTAGACATAACCCAATAACTTGAATACGGCCCTGGACCCAGCGGCCGAGAAGCCTAGTCTTGGAGAACACCGAGTTCAATTTACAGAACACCAGTCACAATGTTGTGCTTTGATGAGTAGTGACTAGGGTCTTAAAAGCTTGGGAGCAACCCGTCTAAAGTGCAACTACTGGTCTCCCCCCTTTGCATTTACTCTTATTTATTATTTCTAATGAAAAGTTTGATATGACTTTCTTTTTAAAAATTTTATCAGGGGCTCATACAACTCTAATCACAATCCATACATACATCAATTGTGTAAGGCACATCAGTACATTCATTGCCCTCATCATTCTCAAAACATTTGCTCTCCACTTAAGCCCCTGGCATCAGTTCCTCATTTATGCCTCCCTTCCCACTACCCTCTCCCTCATGAACCCTTCATAATTTATAAATTATTATTTTGTCATATCTTGCACTGTCCGATGTCTCCCTTCACCCACTTTCTGTTGTCCGTCCCCAGGGAGGAGTTTATATGTAGATCCTTGTAATCAGTTCCCCCTTTCCAACCCACCCTCCCAGTATCGCCATTCGTATACCACTGGTCTTGAAGGACTCATCCGCCCTGGATTCCCTGTGTTTCCACTTCCTATCTGTACCAGTGTACATCCTCTGATGGCCACTTGTTTATCTTCAAACCTTTAAGACCCCAGATGCTATATCTTTTGATAGCCAGGCACCATCAGCTTTCTTCACCACATTTACTTATTCACCTGCTTTGTCTTCAGTGATTGTGTCAGGAAGGTGAGCATCATAGAATACCAGTTTAATAGAACAAAATATTTTTGCACTGAGGGAATACTTGAGTGGAGGCCCAATGTCCATTTGCCACCTTAATACTAAACCTATAAATATATGCACAGAGATCTATTTCCCCATCTTCATATATAAATATATTTACATATGTACATGTCATGAATTTCTTAAAGGAGCAATTTCTTTTTGTTCTTTTGTTATCCCTTGTAGTTTTTTTATCCTAGGGGGACTTGGGGTTTTAGTTGGTGTTTGTTAAAATTAACTCCCCATTTCCAAAAAGGTATCACTAAAGAAAATGAGAGGTTTAAGGCCTCTGGGAAATTCCCTGGGCCCATCTCCATTGTGGGGGCTCCCGAGAGCAGCTCCACAGGCAACGGCCTCGAACAGGATGAAGCTGAGTAGCAAGTGTGTCGCTAGTTACAATTGTGTCCCTTATGCCTCTTGCATGTTGGCTTCTGTACCTATGCAGGCGTACCTGTTTGGCTCTATGACTAAACACTCACTTGTAGCTCTGGACAGTGGCACTTGCCATTCCCAAGGTCTAAAGGGTAAACGAGAGAGCACAGACTGACTTCACAGGATGAGAGGAGTCACAGTCTTGAGAACGAGAGCGGGTCAGTGAGAAGAACCAACTGTGTTTCAGGCAGCATTCAACTTAGGCAAAGGAAAGATTCCATGTGGGAGATCAGGGGGGGGCCGGAGGAGGACCCGCAGCCCCTGGGAGGGGGATCGAATGCATGGAATCATCACAGGTCCTTTGGAATCATCAGAGGTCTGTCATGGAATGAGACATGCCTCACTTTTATTCTCTCGCCACCCTGCTGGCTGGGGGAGTTCAAAACAAAAGTTCATGACAGTGTGTGTGGGGGTGGGGGGTGGCGTGGCGGGGGGACAGGATGGGAGCCTTGGGGAGGACGGAAGAAAAGGCAGAGTAAGTAGACTTGGACCACTTCTCTTCACAAGAAGATGCTTTCCTTAAATTCCGAGGAGAAAGACGAGAAAACATAATCACCGTGAAAACCTAACAACCTTGGAGTTTCACAATCTCTTCAGAGCCCACCTGATATCACTTTGCAAAAAAAAAAAAAATGGATGTGTCTTCCTGCGTCGTCCCTGCTACTGGCTCCACCAGACTTTGAAGTGTTGTGGCAGCGACTCTAATGTTTCCATTGCCTCCTCCTCTTCCCCACCCCCATTGTTCTTTAATGCGGATCTATCTTGTGTCTACTTTCGATGGCAACCTCCTGGCTACCGTGTGCTAGCGTCAAGCATACTGTGAGTGCAGAAATTTAAATGATGATGCTGATAACAGGAAAGCCCGGGAGGAGCCAGCTGCTTCAGTTCACCCAGAGAAGGTTTCCACTCCACACTGTGGTTCAAAAATAAGGGCAGTGGGGAAGGAGGACATATCAGCCTTTTTTTTTGAAAGGCAAGGAAGAGAGTAGAGAGAAACTAACAGGAGTTATGATGAGAAGAGATGAGAAGAAAGCTTTTTTTGTTTTAAAGGTCATCAAAAAATTAAAACATAAAACACCCTGGTAGGTAAAACAGAAGACTAAGCCTGGCCTTGAGCATCACCCCTTTCAAGCAGCTGGGAAGCTAATGGGGCATCACCCAGAACTGATGGGCAGAAACCAGGGAGCAGGCCTGGGAGGCCGAGGTGGGATTGGAAGTCTACCCATTGTTGGCTGCTTTGGACCAGTGACCTCCGCTCCTCGGTGCTTTCACCTGTAAAACACAAGTACTGGAGAGAAAACTCCAGGTATAGAAAATGAGCTCCTTTCATCGTGCCTCCCCCCTCGTCCCCCCCCCCCCCCAATGAAGAATGACCCGGGCCTCGAAGACCTCGTTGACATGTGTGGGTTGTGGATCTCTGAAAGCTCCGCTCGGGCTATGGGGTCGCAGGAAGATGGCCCTGCCGGCCTGGGTTTCAGCCGCTCACCTCCGTGAGCATCTCCAAGTCAAATGCATGCCGGACTCGCCAGGGCGACCCTGGTTTTCACCAGGACTTTGGCCCAGCGGAAAGAAGGATTGGCAGAAACACGTCTTTCGGGATGGAAAACGAGAAGGAAGCAAGTCACATTCCTTCGCCCTCTTGAACCGGGCACGGCTGCGGTTCCTCAGAAGGGAGGACGTGAGCTGGCAGAAGCAGCAGTCGCATTGAGTCCCTCTGACCCTTGGCCTCCAGGAGAGTTCACACCGTGAGGCAGACACGGGGCATAGCCCCTTCAGAAGTGTGCCGCAGGCCGGCTGCGACTTCAGGTGCGCTCAGCACAGGACACGTGGAGGAAAGGGGGCTTCGCAAGCATCCATTGAGATGGGCTGACAACTGTCCTCGTGGGCCATCACGGGGCATGAGAGCCGCAGAGTCACAAAGAAAGACACGGTGACCAATGGCACCCAGAAATAGCCAGAATGCTGCTCGTTTTTGTCATGGCATTTCCTTCCCCCCCTTCACCCCCTCCTTTTTACCGACCTACTGTCATCTCAAAACCATCATTAAAACAGGTCTATTTTATCTGACAGGTTTTTATATTCGGATCAAATGAACTTAAAATCAGTTTCTATGCTACAAAAAAAAAGCCACATGAATAAGAGGGTATAGTCATCCTTTTATTACCAAAGGATATGCATATTTATAGGTTTGATTTGTTTGTTTTTAACACGACTAACCAAGCCTGGGCTCTGCACATCACTGCAAGCCCTGGGCAGTGCCCAGGGTTCGGCAGGGCTGTTCCACTGTGCCTATATTAAACTTGAATATAGGGCGGTCTCCTGGATCTCGCCCCTCCCTTCCCAGTTGTGTCCCAGTTGCTTGACCTAGGGAGAGGCTTGTAAGCATGCAAATGAATATGACAGACATAAATAAATAGTCTCTTGAAGAAGCAACAAAAATGGGTAACAGCCGTTTCTGGGAGAGGGGACGGGGACATTGTACATGGAGTCCTTTCGCCATCTATCCCTTTGTCCTTTCAGACCCTTTTAACTTCAGTTATTTGTGTTCACAAAGGATAATTTTTAGCAAAATGAAAAAATAATCCTAACGGCTCATTTCGGGGGTGGTGGGGGTGGGAAGAGAAGCACTTTCTTGTGGTGAAGTTTTGATATGCGTACCTAGACCTTTGCCTTGATCTTTAGAGGCATATTAATAGGAGGATGCCACAGTGAGGAAAGAGAGGGGAAAAATCCAATTTCCCAATAACAATCTACACTCCAATTCGATTCCTGCGGCTTCTTGTTTGCAGGAAGAGGGCCTGCTGCTGGGCTCTTCACAGAGCGGACGCAGTCTCCCTGCCCGCAGTGCTCCTGGTCACCATGGGTTACAGAGGCAGATACAGGGAAGCCCGAAGATGGGGCAGATGGGGATATGATGCTAATGAGAATCAGTGCAGACGGGAAGTGGGGGCTCACAGATGTGCACCTCACGTCTATTCCGGAAGCGCGTCACCTCATCTCCCTCAGTCCACCTGTCCCCACCCCCGAGAGAGAACCAATGCTTCCTACGCTGTCCAAACAGGTCAACTGAAAAGTCACCCCGGTGCTTGCTAAGCAAGATTCTGCAGAAAACATTTGTGGTCTTGCTTGGCTTTCTGTGTGTGTCCAACTGAGAATGGACACGGTGACCGATTGAAGCAAGAAGGTCTTCTGGTGGTGGTGGGTCCATTTGTGACTCACAGTGACCTTATGTGACTGAGCCGAGCTGACCCGTAGGTTTTCTTGGCTGTAGTCTTTTTGGAAGCAGTGAGAGGAGAGTGAGGTGAGTTTAAAGCACCAGCCTTTGGCTTTGTGATCAGATTCTTTACTACTGTGGTACCCGGACTCCAGGCAGGTCTTGAGCTAAGCCCTGTTTTTGTCTAAATGTAGTTATGAAAAGGCAAGACGCCTGTCTTCATAAGAAGGGCGAGTGTGACTTATATCTGGGCCGTGGCTAAATAAATTCGACTTCCCCAGCAAAAGAAGGCCCTTTCTCCGCATTCAGGACATACAGCAGAAGTGTGCGCTGAGGGCGGCCCTGGTTGATACACATGCACATCTGTGTAATCCGATTTCCTGCAAGTGTCCCTGCCACGAGGCTGCCCCTTCACTTCTTTATTCTGATGGATATCCCAGAAACAAACATAATGCTTGGCTCGGGATGAAGATGTTTGGGGGAAGCCAAGCAAGAGAGAGAACTGGAAAAAGCCAACGCAGGGAGAGAGCGCCTCTGATAAATGGGAGTGTGTGGAATGTGCACCACCTGACTTGGCTAGATGCCTCTAGAGGGAAAGAAAAGGAAACAGCTAAATGCCTTCCTATCCCCTAGGGTCTTCAAAGGAAGCCTGCAAAGCAGGGCATCTGAGAAATCCTCACTGGTTTAATCTCTGACGAGTTTGCATCTGCGAGGTGGAGAGTAAATTGGAATTCCCGTTACAAGAACAGAATTTTAACTGCTGCAACTTAGGGCAGAGGCCAGGAAACCGGTCACCACCTTCCCTCCTCTCGGACGGTGTCAGGATGAATAGTCAGGGAGAGCGGTGTTGTTGATCATTTCCCCCTCTCTGAGAACATTAGGAAAAGCCATAAGGACAGTGATTCCAAACTCGCCAGCTTTCGATTTGAAAGAAAGGTTACTTCCACCCTGGGCTGCCATCAATCCCTGGCAGGGACTGTCCAGGTTCACACTGTTAAGACGGTTTAGCAGAAGTCTCAGTGCAGGTGCATTGTTATTTTAATTATTTAAGATGTAATTTCTAGCCCAAGGAAGACGGATAGCATGTCTTAAAGAAAACTGGCTTTTGCCCCCAACATACCACAACTAAATTCTTCTGCAGAACCATGACAATGGATTCAATGGTATGTTTTCTAGATATTGTTAGCTTTATTTTCAGAGGAAGCACTAGCATTGAGCTGCCTGGGCTTTGGGGATCCACTAGCCATGGAGACATGAAGTCTAGATTTAATAAAATCACGCAGTGCAAAGTCCACACAATATTATTTTTCTTATACTGGGTTGAGTGTTTTGATTATTATTCACTCTCAACTTACCCCTGGGACATGAAACCTACAGTTTTATAATGTTTATGCTGTTGGCCAAGAACTTCTCAAATCTGTCAGCAGTTATTCCCCCACTTTATAGATTAATAAAATGAGGCAAAAGGGTTATACCATTGATGGATGCATTTGTAATTTTATACACACACAGTCTCATCCTTAACATCTTAAAAATAGTTTCTCATAATCCAGAAATATATTTTTTTCTCCTAGATATGTATGACCTCAAGCCAACTTGAAATTAATTATAGAATGTGTAGTGGGTAAAGTTGTGTGTCAACTTGACTGGACCATGATTC
Source organism: Tenrec ecaudatus (assembly GCF_050624435.1). Lineage (NCBI taxonomy): Eukaryota > Metazoa > Chordata > Mammalia > Afrosoricida > Tenrecidae > Tenrec > Tenrec ecaudatus. The sequence continues at coordinate 51,409,819 of NC_134544.1, read as the reverse complement.
TCAGTAGACTGGCAGTTTTGTGATGAGATCTGGTAAAATGTAGTGATCATATTCATGATGAGATTGGCTATGAGCAGCCAGTCAACTGAAATGGAGTTTCCTTTGGGGTGTGGCCTGCTGCCAATATGTATTGCTCCGGCTCTGGCATTTGGCATCTTCAACCTGACCCTTGGTTCTTTGGACTTGAGTCAGCAGTCTGCTGAAATGGCAGTCAGTACTCAGGACTTGTTATTAGCCTTGGTAGTGTGTGAGTCAGCAGCCTGTCATCTTACCTGCTGACTTTGGATTCATTGGCCTCTGTAGCTAGCAGCCTGCTGCCTGACATCCTGATCTTGGGTTTGCCAGCACCTGTAGTTTCATGAGTCAGGAGTGGCCTCCAGCCTGACATCTGAACTATGGACTTGGAATCTGGGAGCTTCTAAAATCACTTGAGCTATTTCCTGGAGATAAATCTCAATAGCTAGACATCTAGAAAGAAATAGACAAAAAAATATTGTGTTTTTTTCTGATGTATTTCCAATTGTATGTTTCAGAAAATGATAGAGATTTTTGCTTAAAATAATGTAGAACATCTTGAATACATTTAGAATAAGACACAATTAAGGAATCTTAAGTGTGAAAATAATACCATTTGATTGAGATAGCCTGAAGAAAACTCTATCTTTGCCACCAAGTATGCCATTCCAATAAACAATATGCATCTTTTCTTTTAAAATGCTATGCATCTTTGGAAATTATTTAGTGCTTGTGTCTGCTGTTTATCTCAGCACTTCTTTGGTGGAGGTTGTAAATACCTTTCCAGATTATTGACGTTCTCTGCTTTGATTTTGATTATTTAGAGTCAGAAAATTTCTATTTATCTCACCAGGATGATTTACAGGGAAGAATGTGTTCTAAAAGAGAGCTGCATCTTTATCTAAAAACCTTCTGTTAGAAAATAGACTGATTCTGTCTGAAAGCTAAGTCACTACAGAATTGAGTGTTCCTAGAGTATAAGGGACCTGGTGGTATAGTGGGTGTGCTGACTACAGCATTAGCAGTTCAAACCCATCAGCCACTCCATTGGAGAAAGATGAGGCTTTGGGCTCCTATAAAGATTTACAGCCTCAGGAAACCAAAGGGGAAGTTCTACTCGGTCCTGTAGCCTTGCTAATCAGTTAGAATTGACTTGATGCCAGGGAGTTTGTATTTTGGAGAATGTGATAGAGAGAGGGTCTTGGAAGAATGAGCTGCTACGTCATGCCTCACATACTTTGGAACCTGGGGGCCTTCCTTTGGAAGAGTCGGGCAGTGGCCTGACAGATAAGAAACAGCAGTAGGTGGTTGTCTTTGCGCTGAAGAAATTAGAATGTCTCTACCTGCTATGTGGGGTGACCTTAGTTTATTGGCATTGCAAGAGTCAGTCAGAGAGATCAGTAAACTCCATTGACACACAGAGGTCTGGAGGAAGAGAAAGTGCATTTGGTTCACTCTCCCTGGTTTGATGGGTAATCCCATCCTTTTTCCCCTCTCCCCTGCTGCTGTCCGCCTTTGGACGGTTTCACTATTCATTAGCACCTGCAACCGAGGGTGAGCAGAGAAAGGGAGAGAAGATGAAACTCACATCATCCATTGGAGGTGCTAATTCCGGATTTTCACACCGTGCTAAAATTGCTTGGACACTTTATTGGACAATTGAGAGTTGTTTTTCTAACCCCTTTGGTCTATTGGTGCCATTCGTATGGTTTATGTTTTCAAGGGCCTGCAACATTTGTGGTCAATTCAGGTACCAGTTCCGTGAGCAGCTGTGAAAACGACAAGCCTCAAATGCTATCTTTCCACACTGTAGCTAAAGCTAACTAATATTTTTGTGTGTTAATAGAGGAAAAGGGGTAGGACTCAAAAATTAAATGAGTTAAATAAAAAGAGAGAACAATATATATGTATATACACACACGCACATCCTCATGTCGTAGCTTATATCAGGAGCCACTACTGTATTGAAAAAGATTAGTTTAATTTCACTTACATATTCTCTGGTGGAGATGCTAATAAGCAATGAAATGACCTAAAGCTAGCGAGCAGGAGGGAGGCAGAAAAGGAGCAAAGTGCTTGTAAAACTCACACATTGGATCAGTAACCCTTGACTAACTGAGAGTTAGTTTCAGATAATTCATGCTGTGTTTGTCTGGAAAAGTTGAGAATTGGCCACAGCCAACTGCACTGAACACGTAGCGATATATTGGCTAAGTGGCTATGCCAATACGGCCGAGTAATACTTATCTGAGATCATAAGGGATGCAGACAACAAGGATAATGAAAACACAAAAATAATTCCAAAATCTGATATAAAGTGGTAGTTGCAACTGGTTGTTTCTTTTTTTAAACCAAGCTGTTAAAACAGGTACCCATATGAATTCAATTCTATCTCCTTCCTCATCCCTCTTGCAGCACCCAGATAGATAGCAGTCTAACTCAGGCCCCGAATGGCTAAAAGGAAGACAGCAGAAGCCAAAGATGAAAACGTATACACCAAAAACACAGACGATTCGTATTATTGAGTTGCAGGCCTTGGAAGTTTGAAAGACGACTGCAATGAGTTTTCATCAACGTATGATGTCAATGTCTAATTTTTCTTTGATGGGACAAAGAAACACCCTAAGCCTCACAGGGGACTATTTCCCAACACTTTAAGATCTATGGGTTTGAATGTTCCAGACCTGTACTCTTGAGACTGTTTATTTCCTCCTGGCACCTTGGCCTACAACTGGGGTACCCTACAGCCCTCGGACCAGGAGATAAAAAGGTGCGAGCAAACTGTGATGGAAATAACATAGAACTTGGGATCCACAGACCCACCCTGGGCCACTGTTTAGGTAAGGGTTAAAACAGCGGTACCAAAAATCCAACCTGGTGCCATCAAGTCAATCCTGATGCATCGTGGCCCGATAGGATAGAGTAGAGCTGCCCCCAAGGGTTTCCAAGGTGGTGAAACATTGTGGAGGCAGATGGCCTCCTGCCGTGGCTAGTGCCCTCAAAGCACTGGCCTTTGGAATAGCCACTGTGTGCCTTCACCAGTGACTCGCCGGGGCTCCTTCTGCTGTGGGCCACTGGGCCTTAATTCACTTATCTGTAAAGTGGGTTGTGGTCATTGCTGCCGTCTAATCCATTCTGACTCACGAAGACCCGGTATGTGCAGAGCAGAACTGCTTTGTCAGGCTGTGTGTGACCTTTGGAACTAGCTGGCAGAGTCTGTCTCCGAAGGCACCTCTGAGTGGCTTTGCATTGCCAATCTTTCAGCTAGTCCTCCAGCCCGTAACCATTCCACCACCCACCGACTCCTGTTTGCAAAAGGATAGCAAGAATACTCCATAGGATTCGTTTAAGGGTGAAATCATACGGTATATAAATGTGTTTTATAAAATAGATTTGCTTATAAATCTCTGTAGATATTCCTGTATGAGGAAAAGTCATATGGTACAGCAAATGAACTGCTTCAACACTTCTTAGCTTCTAGGGTGCATTTGGGAAATTTGATCAAAATTAAGATTCTTTGACCCATCCAGCGATTGGGTTCAGAAGTTCTACGGTGGGACTCAGGCATCCTCATTAAAAAAAATTGTTGTAAGAAATAAATATACACCAAAAAAAGAGAGAAAGAAATATAGTACAACATTCACCCATTCATCGCTTTTTACATGATCAATTTAGGGATATTTATGCAATTAATGGTGCTGTGCACCCATCGCCAATAATCATTGCTGAATTTTCCTTCACCCCAAGAGACACTCAATGCTTCCCCCATTTTCCTTTTTGCTCGACCCTGCTAACTTTTAACAAACTGAGTGTATGGTCTCCATACACTCCCCTATTATAGATAATTTTGTGTGAGATATTATACAATATTTGTCTCCCTGGGATCAACTTACTTCATTCAATGTAACGTTTTCAAGTTGGAGCGTGTATCAAGAATTCAGGCATCAAACAAAAAACAAACTCAGGCATCTAATTTTACACATCTCCCCAACTGGTTCTCATGGGGTCCAGCTGGCAGGGACCACCTTTTGCCAGACATCGCTATAAACCACCAATCGGCACATCCCTATCAGAGGGACACAGATAGAAGATGACTTGTTAATAAAACTGGCTAGAGCAAGTGCTTCGTTTCTCTCATTCTCTTAAGAGCTGGTCTACCAGCGAATTTGGAATTGCAATCCACAAATCACCCCATCCACTCTTTGGAATGGGCACAGTGAGCCTTCCATCTCTATGTTGGTCTTAAGAACAACGAAAACAAGAAACCTCTTGCTCTGGTGTTGATTCTAACTGATGGCGACCCTGGGTGACGCAGAGTTAAGCTGTTCCTTAGAGTTACCTTGGCTGTCCTCTTTACAAAAACGGAACAGCAGGCCTTTCTTCTGTGGCACCACTGGGTGAGCTTAACTCACTGACCTTAAGGTTCATAGCTCATCACAGACCATTTGTGCCTCCCAGGCACCTGTGCTGACTTGCAGCATCTCTTATCTCCTCCTGTGCCCTTTTTTTTTTCTTACTTGAAAAATATCTTTTCTTTGTGCCAATGACCCAAATTCTGGTTTCCCAAATCTTTCAAGAAGAGCCTGGGTGACACCGTGGCGTTTCTGATAGGTTAGTAATCACAAGGTCAGTGGTTCAAACCCAGCAGCTGCTCTATGGGAGAAACATGGAGGTTTCCACTCCTTATGGACAGTCCTATTCTCTCCTATAGGGTCTCTACTAATTGGAATTGACTTGATGGCATTGAGCGAAGTCTTTCAGGTAGGTATCTCACTCCAAATATATACTTAATCGCAATTCGCCAGTCTCCTGAGTTTCTCATTCTCACTCAGTCCTTTCCATCTTTGTGTGAGGGGTTTGTAGATGTCATTGAAATGATGCTAATTAGGTCAAACGAATGATCAGTTTGAGGTAGTTCCAAACAGCTACATGATGAGATCATAGCGTCATATGCAGGAGAGACTGGGGACTCGACAAAATGAGTGTAAACACGGTCAGTTGTAATTGCTGCCTTTGCTGTCAGGTCTTGCTTCTTGGAAAGAGACGTGGCTTTACCACAAGATTATGTCCAGGATGTCAGGCGAGCAGGCAGGGAGAACACTGGTTCATTCCATTTAAGTATTAGCGAGTCTCAACCTGAACGTTGTTGTAGGATATTATCAATAATTGTAACCATGTTCTAGGAGCCCGGTGTTGCAGTGGTTAAGTGTTTGATTGCTAACCAAAGGGTTAGGCGCTCGAATCCACCACTAACTCTCCAGGAGAGAGAGGTCTGCTTCCTTCTGTAACCGTCACAGCTTTAGGAAGCCTGGGAGATAGTTCTAGTCTGTCCCGCAGGATCACTATGAATCAGAATTGACTGAAGAGCAATATGAGGTGTTTTTTTTTTTTTGGACATGACAACTATATTTACTAAAGTGAATTACTCTATTTGTATCAGCTTGAAGATACCAGTGATAGCGATTACTTAAAACTACGCAAGGGCCTGTTTTATCACAGTTAGTCAATATCCTTAATTCATTTCCTAATGGAACAAAATTAAAGTTCAAACAGGGCCCAAGTTTCCTTTTCTGTGCTTGTTTTGTGCAACTCAAATGTAGACATAAATGTATGTTTTCCATAAAGAGCTTCATAAGGCAGGTATGTCCACATAATCCTCTGGACTCGATATTGAACTATTTCTTGATTTTGTACACCCTCCTCTAGAGTTCTTTTAAGCTCAAAAGTGGAATAAGATGTATTGATTTTAATTTTAGTTTTCATTACAGAAGCCACATATTTTAGAAAATTAAATCCACAAATTTTAATAAGAGTTCATAGAGCATCAGATCTGTCCTTCCCAACTCGCTGTGCACGGCATCGGTGGGAGAGATTCACCATTTGCCTTTTCCGTCTGGTTACAGGCGTCACAAAGACCTTGCTGGCTTACCAAAATAAAGTCAACAAACGATCTCCATATTAAAACACTTACAGAACATTGACGACCCCACCCCCACTATATCCTGATATGAAAAGATGGAAAGAAAGACACACCCCATCTAATCCCCTTAATTTAGCCTCTTGGCCCTCAACATCTAAAGCATTTACCACCTGTCTCTTCACAGACGATATTTGCCCCTCCCTACTGTAGATTATGTAATTTATTAGCTAAAGCCAGATCAATAAGCATACTGACAAGTGCTTTTTATTCTTCATTATGCTGCCCCACCATTTAATTCCAGATTATATATGTCTGTTCTTATTTGTCTCTCCACCCCTACCCCCACCCCCAGTTCCACATGTGGAGTACCAATACCTTCATGATTGAAATTTCTTCCTGCTCAAGTTTTATCTGCTCATAAACATGTCCCATCCTCGTATCAAGTGCTCAAATGTACTTGCTGGATTCTATTGACGGGCGTGTTCATCAACCTATCTAGTTGAATAAATGATACTTTGTTTTTCAATGCTGAGAGTAAGTTCTTGTTCTTTCTCCCTATTGCTAGGCTACTGGCTATCTCTTTCCCGGGAGCAGAAAGAATCCCCTCCCCGTTATCTTCAAATGAGACTTATCTCGGGTGCTGCCACTGTTGCTGCTTATTGATGACTGCTTACATCATTAATTCCTTGCTCTGGTCCCTACTCCCACAGCTCTTCTCACCTCACAGTTACAATTATGTTACCCCCCACGTGCAGACTCAGTCGTTTGATCAGCTGCCTTAAAGCCTTCCAGAGAGAGATGTGCGTTATAAATTATGGACATAGAAAAATGTAAATATAAAGTGTCTATCTTCTTCCATTTTAACCATGGAGCAATCTAGTTTAAAAATAATTAAATTTCTGTGTCAAAGGAAAAACAGATCTCTTTCCTCAACCTGACCACTAAAGTGTCTTCTAACAAGACCGCAAATATTTCAATATTTCAAGAAATATTTATTAGTTTTTAAATACATTAGCTAAGCTTCTTGTTGGAATTCAGAGCACTTGATGTTGCACATGTCATTCCTTGCTATAACCTGCTGAGCTGCTGGACTAGGTAGTGAGCTAAGCTAAAATTCTGAATTGTATTTTGAGGCTTAAAAACATATATATCTTCCAGGTCAATATGAAAGATCTGTTACATCAGAAACAGACAAAGAACGCAGGGAGGACTTTCCCTATGACAGACACTCACAATGTTCTCCTCCATGCCTTTGCAGGGGATAGCTGGGTTCTCCGATGCTCCTCTTCCAGGGGCACCCCCTGGCTGCTCACACTGTTTGCAGGGAGCTTCACGGGGTGTCTTACTCTGCGACCATTGTAGTTTGGGGACGCCAGGCAAGAAACCTCGCTTGATTTGAACCTGTTATTGAAAGCCTCTGCTGCTTGGTTTCATCTCTTCAAACTTGGCGAGAACCATATTCATCTCCCCAGTTGTTTAAGAAGTAGGTGAGCTCTTATTGAAAAGCACTGACTGGCATGTCTGGGTTACCCTGTGCCGGTGGTCAATGTGTGCTCCTGCCAGCCACACGTGCCCCAACACCCCAAGTTGCCTGCCGTGGTGTCTGACTTTAATTTTTTAGTTCTTCTGTAAATCCCAAATATCCATGTCCTGACGCTTAACCTCTCCCAAATGAGAAAAACCGACTCCTTGTAAATTCAATAATATTCCTATCTCCACCCAACCCTTCCCAAATCAGAGAATTCAATCCCTTGAGATCAAAGGAGGTTCTTGCCCCCTGCCAATGAAGTGCTAGTCTCCTTCATTGCTCAACTATTTGGGGTTTGTACCAAACATCCGAGAAGGTGACAGACTATGAGCTAGACAGGTTTGGGAGATACTTTTGCATGGCCCTGTCATCTTTCAGATGAGGCCCAAGAAGCCATAGGAATTGTCCAAGGTCACAGAGCTAAATGACAGCAGCATTGGCTTGGCTTTTCCGAGTTCTACACTCCCAGCAGAGGGTTCACTCCCACTCCATGATGCTATTGTTTTGTTTTTTCCCCGCTCTCTTTCCCGCTATAGCAGTTCTTCCTCTGGGTAATAAAACCCTGAAAGCAAATGTCTAAATGTGGTGAATTAGCTACATTTAAATTTGCACGACCACAGCCCATTTCCATTCACGAAGGTCTGAACTTCACTCGAGCCATAGTTGTGTGGACAGAAGTTTGGCCCAAATGGATTCTACACCCTTCAAACAAGCTAGACCTTTAAGCCTGGCTTAGGATTGGCACTGAGACAGCATCCAGGTGCCGCCAGCCCATCCAATGGTGCTAACTGTCTCTGTTCTTCTCTGAAGCATACATGGTGACTCTTGGTTGTCAGAACCTACTCACCTTCCTTGAGGAAAAAAGATGTGGTTGTCTGCTCCATAAAGACGATAATGTGAGAACCCCCACGGGGCCTGTTCTAGAGGGTCATCCTGCGTGGGAATCCATGCAATCGCAATGGGTTTGGTTCAGGATTTGTCTGCATGGCGGTTCTGAATCTCACCTTCCATGTGGGAGGTCCTGGTTCCTCTTCCAGCAAGTCTCCTCGTGCTTAGTGGTCACTCTCTGTCTGTGGAGGTTTGCGTGCTGCTATGCTGGTGAAGCGGCAGGTTTCAGAGAAGCCTCCAGTGTAAGACAGATGAAGAAGAGGGCCTGGTGACCTTCTTCTGAAAATTAGCCAAAGGAAACCTCTGGATCCCAATGGGACTTGCCTAGGATGGGGCATCCCTTTGTCCAGCTGTGCATGAGTTCACCAGAAGTGGGGTATACTGCGCAGCATCATCAGCCCAACAAACCTATGCTCATTGATGGCAAGAGTAACTTGAGATGTGGGGGCTTTGTCATTCTTTGATGATAGAGTTTAGATTCTACATTTGCCAACTTCAATAAATTTCATGTTAACGATTGGGTCCTTCAAACTTTATATTTATTATTTCAGCAGTTAGGATTGCCATGTTCTGGTTTTAAATATAGTTTAATGCTTTTCTATGATGTGTACAAAGATGTAGGTAAATTTATTCTTATCCCCCTAGACTTTCTTACCATACTCTAACTGAATTTACTTTAGAAATAGGTGGGTAAGTCAGAAAGCATTTTCATAAAAATCATAGAAGACTGTATAAAAATAAAAATATCAAAATGTGGGACTATTATTTCTCTCCATAGCCTCCTACACACTTCTGAAGTCATTGTTTCTCTCTCTCGACTTTTGCTCCAAGATTCTGTGCACTTTGATCTGAACCAGGACTCCGGGCACTCAAGTCATGTTCCTTTTCCCTGCTCTTTCTGTTTGGAGCCAAAAGATATCTGAAGGGCAAGAAGAGGGCTATCACATGCAGGAGAAGAAGGTTTCCCAATGAAATTCTCTTGACCTCTTGCTGCATTAGAAGTAGGCACAGGTTTGTTTAAAGCTCCACAGGAGGAGAGAGAGACCAGGATTCAACCCGATGCACCAAGACGAGAATACAACATACCTGTATGTACCAGGGAACCAATAGAGAGGTCTGTGGGGCCGGCCCCAGTCCTGACTATATTGACACACACACCCCTCCCCCGCCTCAAAAGAATGCACTTCAGAGGACAGCACTGGGGCTGCAGCTTGGGGAGAGGGGTGCATAGGATTAGAGCACACTGGAGAAACGCAAAGGGATGGAGAGGGAGGGGAGGACAGCCTGGCCCATGAAGCCCTGAGGACGATGTTCCTGCTCGGAGCAGACAAACGCACTGGGAGGACTGTAGGGCTGGCCCCCCACGGGACACAGTGTCCCTCACTGAACCATGATGCTGCGGAGGGACGGCACTGGAGACACAGTGCAGGAACAGTGCACGGTCTGGCCCCATCACGCTGGGGCGAGGCACTGAGGGCATGCAGCAGAGCAGCTGGGGGAGCAGAGTGATGAACCCCCTGGGAATACCAAAAATAGACTTTGGAGACAGAGTGTGGCACCCCAGCAGACACGACTGGAAAACACTCGTAAAGGCCAACAAACAGACCTTGAACTATTTATAGGCTTTTCCATATTTATAGTGGCTTTCTTTTTGTTATTGTTACTATGTTTTTGTTTTTTGCTGTTGTTGTTATTGTTTTGTTGGTTTTGACTTCCTTTGTTGTTTTATTTGGCTTTGCCTTGGTTTTGCACTCATTAATGTATCTGCATGTTTATCTAGATAAGTTAGGCGGGCTAAATAATTTGGAGATGAAATCAACGGCACCAATGGTTCGGTGGGGCATACAAGAGAAGGGGAGGTGGGAGAAAGGAAATGGGGTGGGGTAACCCAGGGACAAGGGAACAAGAAATGAACTAAAATCAATGGAAGGAAGGTCATAGGATGCCTAGTGGGCCTCAATCAAGGGCAATGTAGCAGCTAGGAATTGCTAAACCAGAATAAAGGCTGAACATGATGGAGGGACAAGAGGGAAGTAAAAGGGAAACATAAGAAAGAACCAGGAGGCAAAGGACATTTATAGAGGCCTAAATACAAGTACATACATATGCAAATATTTATATAATGAGAGAGGAATAGAACCATGTACTCATATCTATATGTTAAGAATCAAGGTTGCAGATGGACATTGGGCCTCAACTCAAGTACTCTCTTAACACAAAAACACTTTGTTCTAACAATCTGGCATTCTGTGATGCTCACCTTCCTGACACGATTGCTGAAGAGAAAATAGGTACGTAAGCAAATGTGGTGAAGAAAGCTGATAGTGCCCAGCTATAAAAAGATATAGTGTCTGGGGTATTAAAGGCTTGAAGATAAACAAGTGGTCATGTAGCTGAGAAGAAACAAAGCCCACAAGGAAGAAGCACACCAACTGTGTGATCATCAGGTGTCCATGGGATCAGGTATCAGGCTCTAAGACTCAGAAAATAAAACCATACCCAATCTGAATGGGAGTGTAGACCCAATGCCCATCTATAGACAATTTTACATCCCCTCACAGAGAGGTGACAGGGAAGAGATGAACCAGTGAGGGTGCAGTATAGCACCGATGAAACATACAACTTTCCTCTACCTTTTTGGTGCTTCCTTCGCCCCATTATCATGACCTCAATGCTACCTTACAAGTCAGATTAGACCAGAGCATGCACACTGCTACAGATAAGAGCAAGAAACCCTGGGGATCCAGGATAGATAAATAGATAAAACCCCTCAGGGCCAACAAGTAGAGTAGAGATAACAGGAGGATTAGAGGAGGGTGGGGAGAGAAAGAGGGAATTGATGACAAGGACAAACTAGAACCCCCTCCCAGGGGAACGAATAACAGAAAAGTGGGTGAGGGGTGATGAAGGACAATGTAAGATATGGAAAAAATAATCTATAACTTATTAAGTGTTTATGAGGGAGGGCAGGCAGGGGAAGGAGGGGGAAGAAATAGGGAGTTTATCAGGGGCTAAAGTGGGAAAAGAATGCTTTGAAAATGATGATGGTGATGTATGTGCAAATGTACTTGACACATTAGAGGAATGTATGGATTATGATACGAGATGTAAGAGCCCCCAATAAAAGTATTTTAACAAAGAAGAAGGAGCGGGTACATTGTCATGATGGGGAAGGGCGGGTAGGAATCCTTGGTGCCAGTTTCCTGCACTTGTTCTCTCGAATGCAGTTTTAAACTTTCTTAATATTTCTTCATCAGAAACCTCTGGGATTGACCTATACCTTTTGAGAAAATCTGTCAAGATTATTCCATTGTAATTTTTTTAAGCCACCTTAATCTTCTGAGCTGATCTCTCTTCCTTGAATTTAACGGACACAGTAGATCCCCACTGAAGCCATGGTTTGGATTAGACTCTTTCTTAAGGCTCCCAAAGGAGACGAAGTCGAGTGTATTACTAAGAGAACATATCTGAAGCCATCCACTGATCGCAGAAACATGTTTAAACAAATGTGTTTGAGATTAATCCGTGTGTGCTCTAACCTGGTAGCAATGCTTTTTGACTTATTAATCCAACAAGCTCTTGTTTCAGCCTACCCCAAACATGCTGTATATCCCAGGGGGATCAGCGGAAGACGTTCACTGGATGAAGAACAGTAGGTTTCCTCTGCTTATAAATTGCTCCTCCCAAGAGGTAGGCTGTCTCAATTTGGGCAGCCGGCCTGAAGCAAGGTGACTCACTAAGTCACAGCTGTCACCACTCGGTGATTGCATTGCTGGGTGCCTGTTAGATGCCAATAGCAGAGTCTCCCAGTGTAGATGGCAACCAGTGCAGGCCTTAAGCAGGAATGCTGAGAGCAGCCAGAGAACTGGGGTAAAGGGGTCACTCTGGGTGGGTCCTCAAGCTCACTATGTACAAAAAGGGCAAGGGGGAAGCTTCTGACCTCCTCTGACTTTACAAGGGGAAGGACTCACCCTCATCAGCATCAGCTGCCCAAGGCTAATTCCTATGAGGCTGAGATCAGACCCGCCTCCACCCTCCACCCTTCCTTACTGATTCTGACATCAACTGTTCCTCCCAAGGCACTCTGCTGGGTTCAACAATTCATTACAGTGGCCACACGGAATTCACAGAGCAGACTCACAGCTATGGGACTTATTAGGGAAGTTTATAGGTTGCAATCAAGGGGATAACAGGCTACACTCACTCACTGCCATCGAGTCCATGCAGCCTCCTAGGGATCCCTGGTGGGTTTCTTCCTTCCTTTCTTTCTTTCTTTTTTCATTTTCTTTTATTGTTGTTGTTTTAAATCATGTTATTGCGGGCTCATACAACTCTTATCACAATCCAAACATCTATCCGTTGTGTCAAGCATATTTGTACACTTGTTGCCATCATCATTCTCAAAACATTTGTTTTCTACTTGAGCCCTTGGTATCAGCTCCTCATTTTTCCCCTCCCTCCCTGTCCCTCCTCTCTTACTGAATCTTTGATATTTTATAAATTATTATTATTTTGTCATGTCTTACACTACCCGACATCTCCCTTCACCCACTATTCTGTTGTCCATCCCTCCAGGAAGGGATTATATGTAGATCATTATGATCAGGCCCCCTTTGTACCCCACCTTACCCTTACCCTCCTGGTATGGCTACTCTCAATATTGGTGCTGAGGGGTTTATCTGTCCTGGATTCCCTGTGCTTCCAGCTCTTATCTGTACCAGTGTACATCCTCTGTTCTAGCTGGATTTGTAAGGTAGAATTGGGATCATGATAGTTGGGGGTGGGGGAGGAACCATTAAAGAATTAGAAGAAATTTGTATGTATCATTGGTGCTCTACTGCACCCTGACTGGCTCATGGGTTTCTGAGACTGTAACTGTTTATGGGAGTAGAAAGCTTAGCTGTTCTCTCATGGTGCTGCTGGTTTCGAACTGCTGACCATGTGGATCACAGCCCAATGTATAACCACAGCACCACTAGGGCTCCAATTAGGAAGCAGAGCAGTCCAGGGTTAGGATAGCCCCTTCTCAATTGTGCCTGCAGGTATTTCTCTCTGTGGTTCTAGGCCCCTCAGCAACATGACTCCTTGACCTTGGCCTTGGCCTTGCTTGGGCAAACTTATAGAGTTCTTCTAATCTGTTGATAAGTGCTGGATGGCCAATCATTCAGTCATAAACCTCAGCCCAAAGGTGCTTAGCTCCAGCTCCATGGGTCAGCACGTAATACTGACCAATTAAGTGCCTGCAGGCACCCTACTCTGCAAGCAGGCCGCCTGCCTGAGAGTATTCAGCTTTACTTGCTCCATGAGCCCAGGGGAGCCCACTACTTGGTCTTGTGCTCTGGCACCTGGTTCTGGGGGTGCCACTTTTCTGCCACTCCTCTGCTGTTTCTCTGGTGTCACAACTCCTGTCTGTGAATCAAGGAGAGGCTTGATGTGCAGGGATCCACAGGACACACTCCACTCCTGATCCTTGTCTTGATGGGAGTGAGATCTCCTTTTGTGCTGTTGGTATGGTTCCTTCTAAACTCAGCAGAATGGCCAAACTGGCCAATTAGAATGCTAGATTTTTACAATAGCAATGAACTCTATGAGCAATCACTCAGAACTGAATCACACAATCCTCTCTGGGTCTTCCCCCACCTACATTTAACCCAGATCCACCAGGAAAATATTGTTGGGTGGGAATTTCAACGACGATTGCTAGAAGAGCCTCATTACATGGTTCCCGGCACTGCACTGCGCTAACAGAGATGCGTGACCAAACGAAAACCCAGGTCTGCAGAGTAAGGAATTCTCATTCCTATTTTGTTGACATGATAAAAGGACTTAAGTCGTGCGATTGAGCAAACAGGATAAGCAAAATCCAGGAGGCCCTAACGTCAATTCTAACTCACAACAACTCCCAGTGTTCCAGAGTGGAGTCGCCCCACAGTGCTTTCTTGGTGGTAATCCTTAGGGGAGTGGATGAAGTTCTGGGCCTTCTTCTTCATGGTACTGATGGGCGGGTTCAAACCACCACCTGCAGGAGAAAGTGTGCGCAAACCGGTGGTGTTACCCCGACATCTTGACAAATGGAACAGACAAGATTAGAGGCTTGCTCTCAGCATATGCCATGGTTACCTACACATGGATCCGAAATTTCAGGGGAAGCAACCAAATCACAAAGCACTAGAACTTATGAACGTCCGGGGTGTAGACAAAGTGGTCGAGGTAGTGCGACAGAAGAGAGAGACAAAGGTACCCTCAACCATTGAACGCTATGTTGGAGGTGTCGGTTATTGCTGCTAGGTGCTCGTGAGTCCCCACGTAGGATAGCCTCACAGTTGTTCATGTGTTTGAACCTTCTATTGTAGGTCTGTGTGGATCCATTTTGTTGAGGGCTTTCCTCTTTTCCACGGCGGATACAATTGGGCAAGAGAAAGTAGTAAGAAGCATTACAAGTGAAAAGAGAAGAGTGGAACTTTTTTAGTAGCAAATAATAAGATTACATATCATGATAAAAATGGAAAGGAATCGATGACAAACTACTACAGATGATTACAAGACTCAGTAGAGATAGAGATCTATAACCTTAACAGGCTATAAAATTCTCATTAGCAAATCAATAGCGTTCATATCTACAAACAAACAAGAATAGATCACGAAAGTCTCCACTTATACAAGCTCAAAAGGACCCCTGGTAGTGCTGTTAATTAGGCATTGGGCTGTTAACTGCAAGCTTGGTGGTTCAAATCCGCTCGTTGCTCCATGGGATAAAGTTGAGGCTCTCAGAACTCTTATATAGAGAGCCTGATGATCTGAGGATCATCGTGAGTTGGAATAAACCTGATGATGGTGGGGTGGGTTAGGGTGAAACACAAATAAAATTAAAATACCTAGATGTAAAATTTACAGTTGTCCAAACCTACATGACTAAAATTGTACAACAGTTGTGAAAGAGAAAAAAATTAACATGAATAAGAAAAATATATACTGTGTACTTGAACAAAAAGCCTCAACACTATACAATGTCTGTTCTCCTTGAGAACAATGTCTGTTCTAATATGTAAGCAATAAGAATATGGAAGACAAGATAAGAACTGACGCATTTGCATTATGGTGTTGCCAAAGCATGCTGAAATTACCAAGGACTGCCCAAAGAACACACACCTCTGTCTTGGAAGAAGCATAAGACTTCCTCTCATGCACTTTGAACATGTTATCAGGAGAGACCAGTCCCTGGAAAGGGCCATGATGCTTGGTGAAGTGGAGGGGCAGCGACAAACAAGGCCCCCAGTGAGATGGATCCCACAGTGACTGCCTCAACGGACTGACAGCTCACTGTTGAGGATGGCTGCAGAGCAGGCAGTGGGCAGGGTCCCTGCTGCTATGCACAGGACCACTATGAGGTGGAGCGGACTCAAAACCACCTAACGACATTCTTGGTGTAGACACATTGTTTATAAAATTCATCTGGAAGAAGAACCTTGAATATTATGCAAGAAAAAAAGCAAGGAGAAAGCAGACTAGACATATCAGATCTTGTAATAGACAAGAAAGCCTCTAGAATGAAGGCCTTTTGATGTCGGCGTATAAATAAACATAGAAGCAGAAATGGATAGAAAACGCAGCATTAAGCTCACTCATCTGTGAAATGTACAGTAAATATAGGCAAGTACAATGAAGATAGCATTTCAAATCAATGGGGAAAAGAAGCAATGTTGGGATATCTGGGTAAGAATAAGGGAAAGGATAAAATTAGGTCAACTTCTCACAGAACACGCCAGGATGAATTTCAAATGAATAAAAAATTTGAATGGAAGAGTCACCGGGAAGTTCTGGTGCCATCATGATTAAGTGCTTGACTGTGAACTTCCGGCCCCGAAGTTGAAACGCACAAGCTGTTTCCCAGTAGAAAGAGATGGCAGATCCACTTCCAAAAGGATTACAGACTTGGAAATCCTACTGGACAGTTCTGCTCAGTCCTTTAGGGTTCTGCGGGTCTGAGTGGATTCAATGGCCATGGATTTGGTTTGGTTTTGGAGGGAAGTGGATAAATCCCATCATTAGTAGCTGCTAACATCACAAAGAGAAACAACCAGATACTCTGACCCTTCAAATAATGGAAGCAGAGAAGCCCTTGTACTGTAGTCAGTTACCCTTTATGCTGCTGACAGCAAGGTCTGAAGTTCGAAACCACCAGCTGCTCTGTAGGAGAAAGATGAGGTTCTCTGTTCCCATGAAGACTCTTACAGTCTCAGAAGCCCACAGGGCAGTTCTACTTGTCCTTTATGCAAGAGTTTGGTGAAATGACAGTCAGCAACACAACCTGAGTGTAACAGAACCAATGCTGGATCTGTGTAAAGCTCAGCTATAACTGCCAGTTTATAGGAAACACCTGTTCAGTGACACTAGCAAAACCCATGCTGGGAAATTCTATAGGCAAACCCTGTTTTCAACAACAATGTCATAAGAACAAAAAGAGAGCGAGCGAGCAAAACTCTATACACCAAAGGAGGCAAATCAAACCATAGAAATATGTAGTCCTTATTTGGATTGCAATTCAAACAAATAAAGCTTAAAAAATTACAAGAAAACTGGGGACATGTGACTACTGATGGCATGTTACAGAAAAGGGCTGTGGTTCATTTTTAAAAGTGTGATCATAGTCTTGTGAATATTGTGGTTTAAGTGAGTCTCTTTCTTCAGAAATCCATGCGAAAATATTTTCAGATAAAATGACATAACGTCTTGGATTTGTTTCAAAATAATCTGGGAGGGGTTGGGAAATGATGGGGATACAGGCTAGAAAAAATGGGCCCTTTCTAGTTGGAAAGGTTAGAGGAGAGCGCAAGGGAAGTTCATTATCTTATTCTCTCCATGTGCATACTATGAAGCATTCTTTAATAAAAAATTATTAAAAAAATATTTTGCTCAGTGGTCCAATAAATTACATTATTTTGAATTTCTGAAAAAAAAAAAAACCCTATCAATATTTCCATTTCATTGGGTAAATCTGTGAGACAAGCCTTCTTTAGAGTGTTGAAATCAAGGAAGGTACTTTGAGGGCTGAGGTGCTCCTGACCCCAGCCATGGTATTTTTTATTGCCTCCTATGCAAAGAAAGTTGGATAAGGAAGAATTGATGCTTTTGCATTATGATGCTAGCAAGTAGTAGTGAAAGTACTATGGACTGCCAATAGAACAAATCTATGTTGGAAGAAATAAGTTTCCAACAGTCAGAATGCTCCTTAGAGGCAAGCGTGGTGAGGCTTTGATGTATAAATTTTGGACATGCGGTCAGAAGAGACCAGTCCCTAGAGAAGGATATTGTGTTAGGCCAGGATGACTCGAGAAACAAATGTAGCGACACTCATATACACAGAAAAAGAGCGTTACATCAAGAAGAAATTACGTGTCAAGAAAATATCCCAGCTCAGTCCAACTCAAATAAAAAAATCTGATATCAGTCCATAAGTCCCTCTTCAGACTCACACAGTCACAAGCAGTGATGCAGAATGCAGGAAGTTCACTGGCTGGTGAGTGCAAAGTCATGTGGATCCAGTAGCAGTGGATGGACACATCACAGAGCTCTGGCAGCAACCAGAGTCAGCCTGCAGTAAGGTAAAAGCAGAGAGAGAAGGGGAGGTTCTCAGGGCCCTCCTTACAAGAAGGCCACACCCACAGAATGTATTATCAGGCCTCCTTGTGTGACAGGTTGAATACCACCACTACACTTTTATATATCTTCAAGTTGATATGAAATTATGTAACTACCTTGGGCATCATGCTCAGTAAAGTACGAGGATAGCAAAAGGGAAGAAGGCCTTCAACAAGATGGATTGACACAGTGGCTGCAACAATTGCCTCAAACATAGGAACAATTATTAGGATGACACGGGATCATTCTGCTGTATATAGGCTCACTCTGAGTTGGAACCAATCTGGAGGCTCCTAAAAACAACATCAATATTTTAATTTTGTTTAGATATGATATTTATTACAACACCCCCCCCCCAACCACAACACCAACATCACCACCCAAAAATAAGCAAACAAAGAGATAAGCCAAAACTGTGGCATTGCATTGTCCTGAGAAACTGCTTAGGTGGCATGCCACTAGAGAAACCAGAAAGGCTAACGGCTTGGGCCTACTCACCTCTGTCCCCCAGCTCCTAGAGTTTGGGATCATGAAGGACCCATGATCTGCTCCTTGGGCTCTGGGTCTCTATACACAGCTTCCAAATAGGTTAACTGTTGACATCAAAAGGGACCTGGTGGTGCTGTGGGGTAGGTGTTAGGCTTCCAGGTCAGTGGTTCAAATTTAACAGCCACTCCCAAGAAGGAAGAGGAAGCTGCCCGCTCTGGTGAAGATGTATAGCCTTTCTGAGTAAAAATCCACTGGATGGCAGTGAGTTTGGGTTGCTCCATCAGGGGGAATGGATAGTTAGAGAAAGATGTCGTGTTTGATGGAGCAGGCTAACCAGGGCAAGAATGAGGTGAGACTGGTTGGCTCATAGCTGTAACGCTGGACTTGAACATGCTGGCCGGGCCACCTTTTGCTCTGTTGTACGTGGGACTGTCATGAGTTGAAGTCAACAAGGACAAGGGACCCCGATGGAGAACATGGTTGAGCACTCAACAGCTAACCAAAAGGTTGGCAGTTCCAACCTTCCCCACACTGCCCCGCGCAGCTCTGTTGGAAAAGCCCTGGCAATCAGACCCAGGCAATCAAAGCAAAGCCGTCCTGAGCAGTTATTCTCTGTCCCGTGAGTTGCTAGGAACAGCAGGAGCAGAGAGGAATTTCGTGAAGGGTGAAATTCATTCAGGATGCCAGGTGCATCGCATGTGCATCTTTTAATCTATAAAGTTAAAAGCATTCTATTTATTTATAGGAGTGCTTTACAAGCATTTGACTGCTTACCGTAAGGTCGGTGATTCAAATCCACCAGCTGCTCTGAAGGAGAACGATGAGTCTATCATTTCCTGTAAAGATGTACAGCCATAGAAGCCCCATGGAGCATCTTTATCTGTCTTGCATGGTCACTGTGAGTTGGATTTGAGTCAACAACAATTTGTTTTTGTTGGTAGGTGCCATTGAGCTGGTTCCGACCCATAGCGACCCATAACACAACACACGGAAACACCGTCTGATCCTGAACCATCTCCACAGTTGATCCTATGTCTGAACCTACTGTTGCAACGACTGTGTCAATTCATCTCATTGAAGTCCTTCCTCAGTCTCACTGCCCTCCACTTTACAAAGCATGATGTTCTCTCCAGGAACTGGTCTCTCCTGACCATATTGCCCAAAGTATGTAAGACAACGCTTTGATATATTTATATATAAATATCATATAAGTAAGATTGTACAGTATTTCTTCTTATGTGATTGACTTATTTTAGCTGACTCATAGCGACCACATAAGATAGAGTAAAACTGGTCCCGTGGTTTTCTGAGACTGTCACTCTTTATGGGAATAGAAAGCCTCGTCTTTCTCCCCTGGAGCAATTGGTAGTTTTGAACTACTGGCCTCGCTATTTGCAGCCCAATTAATATTCTCTGTGACACCAGGGCTCCCAGGAGTTGAGTGGCCCCATGGCAGTGAGTTTGGTTTGTAGTTTCTTTCACCCAGCATTAAGAGTTTGTTCAAGAGTGGCATGCATCCGGACCCTGTGAAAACATTGTTTTTCACCATGTCTGAATAATCTTCAGCATCCCTAATGTGTTCAAATTGATGCTGCTGATGAAATACGGGGCATTGTCTGAGTTACTGTGCGCAAAGAAGTTGTTTTACTTTTTGAAGCTTTATTTTGTGGCGCTGATGATTTCTGAAGGAGTCGTCGGGGGATGCAAAGAGTTAAGTAGTTGACTACTAGCTGCAAGGTCATCTTTAAATGCACCCAGAGGTGCCTCAGAAGCCAGGCCTGGTGATCTGCTTCTGAGAGTCACAGCTGTGGAAACCCCTTGGGGCGCATTTCCACGTGGCAGACATGGGTCACCATGAGTTGGAATTGACTTGAAACCTGTTCAAAATGCCACAGTTCACATGGATCCTCCATCTGGCAGAGTTGACTGCTCGGGCTGCCAGTTAGTGAACACAAAGGTAGCATCCTTCATCACTTGGGAATGTTTCCAGATTACCGAGACTCTAGGGATGGCGTTTTAAATGGTCCAGAGGAAAGAAGAGTGACAAAGATGGAAGACACATGGGAACAATCAGTCCAGTGAACACCTGTCTCCACACCGAAGAGCTACCAACGTCCCTGCAAATGCCTCCAGAGGATCCAGAAAAAATGGGACCTAAATGTGAAATTTCCCAAGGGACAAGGTTTGTTGACGGGATGGAAAATGGGGACCCTGGGAAAATGGCCCTTAGTCACCTCTGTAGCCCAATTCTTGGCCAAACAATAGACTGGTCGCAAGCATCTGAGAATGATTCCCCATTTGAGATGAAAAGGGAACCATTTATGCCAGTGGTTCTCAACCTTCCTCATGACTGTGACCCTTTCATACAGTTCCTCATGTTGTGGTGACTCCCCAGCCATATAATTATTTTCATTGATACTTCATTACTGTAACTTTGCAACTGTTATGAATCGGGCAACCTCTGTGAAAGGGTTGTTCGACCCCCAAAGGGGTCGTGACCCACAGGTTGAGAACCATTGATTTACGCATGGACGGAGTTCAGAGGGGTTAGGAGAGAAGCAGGCAACAGCAGGGAGGCAGTAGACTACATAATTTTGGGGGGCGGGTGGCAACAAGGGCACTGAAACAGCTCGTATGAATTGTTGAAGGTAAACTGATTATCTACTCTGTAAACTCTCACTCAATTCACAATAAGAAGTTAAAAGGTAAGCAATGAATGTGAGCCAATTAGTACACACACACACGCACACACACAATTTATTTAAACACAAACATTTTCATTTGTCACTATTGTCTACAAAAAGCACTATATCTAAAACCATTGCATTTATGGAAAGTGGATGACAAAATTTGCTCAGTTTTAGCCGACGTTTACATTTCCTGTTGTCTCTGCTCCCTTATTCAAAGTCTCTTCTTCGCCACAGGGCTTCTTCAGAGAAATCTAGCTGTGGAAAACAACAACAACAACAAAACAAAATAAGACAACAACGACAGTAGGAACAACAACCCCTGCTTCTCCTGACTCTCACACTGATATTGACAGTGCAAAAGAAGAGTTAACGGGAAAAGCATCCCCACCCATTTGTCACCATCAATATCACCTTTAGAATTGTTGGCCCTGACTGGAGCCCCACCACGCTGGCAGGCGTTCTTACGCCAGTGCTGTTTTCAGCATGAGATACATTAGTGACGTTTGTGGTGTGGAGGCACACTAAATTAGAAACTTGTGACGGGAAGCATTTATTAAATGACTTAAAATAGGGCTTGCTCTTTAGGGCACCTATTTCATTCACATCCTGGTGCGGCCTCTTTGTTCTCCCAAACCCCAGAGGAAGGCGCCCCACAGATGATGGGCCGGAATAAAGTCAGCTCTCTTTGTCACTCAGAGCCTCCTGTAGTGGCAAACTAAGCTTTAGACAGTCCAGTGTGCTCCCCACCGTGACATGGACACACCATCCATGCATTCTCTGATCCTGCTTCGAGTCCATTAGGCCCCAGTGGTAAGCAGCAGCACAAGGGCCATCTGGTGTGTCTTCATAGCTATACCAGAAGCACCCGTTGCCACCCAGCTGATTGTGAGTCACGGAGACGCTACATGTGTCTGAGCACGGGACTTTACTTTCATACTATTTTATTGCATTTTAGGTGAAAGCTTACGCAGCAAATTAGGTTCTCACTGGACAATCTTTGTCCAGTGGCATTAGCTACGTTTGCCAGCATCCTCTTTAAGTGTGTTGTGGTTATTGCATATGAAGTAATCTAGTTTCCCAGCCGCCTTAGCTCCTCAGTAGTTGCTGACAATTTGGTCTCAGAGATGTTTGAAAATGGAGTATTATACCCATGGGTAACATCTTTTACATTGTGCGGCAACTTGTTATTTCACTAACAGATGACCCTGCAGTTCATTTAGGTTGAGTTGAATCCACAGGGGGTTGGATGGCGGGTTTTTAGGAAACAGATCTCTGGGCTTTTTCATCTCAGTGGACTCGAACTTCCAACCTTCTGGATAGCAGCTGAGGGTGTTAGATCTTTGCAATACCCCAGATTCCGTCACAGGGCTGACAGCCCCGTATGCTAATATACTTAGAGGGAGGTTAAAAAAATCGACAAGTAAAACTCTATTCTGAGAGGTAAACAAAACCTAAGCTGGGTGTTGTTTTCAAGTTTACAAGCAAATAAGTCACCACAGAAAAGGGAAAAGCGAAACTGAGCCAAGCACAGAAGTTCTGTAAGCTTTAATATTTTTAAAAGCTAATTAAGGGCTTGGGAAATGCCTCAAATTCAAAGCAGTGGGAACCGATGCCATCTAATCACCGACTCACAGGGCAGCGGGCACAAGGCTCCCCAGCCCTCCCCAAATGCCTCTATGCAGATGGGAGGGACCACCATGAAGGGCAACATGTCTGTCTCCATGCCCAGTCAGTTCTTGGCCTCGTTTCCGAGCCTCCCAAGCAGCGTATCAATTAGCAGCTCCAATTGTGAGGGTGGGTTCTTTTTTATTTGTATTTTTTTTTTTTGTAATTTGAACACCTGTCCACTAGAAACTGGGCTGAGGCCACTGAACAGTTGTCAGATGGTAACTGTAATGTTTATAGATCCAATCCATAGATCTGCCTCCGTGTGGCAGAAAAGTGCCAAAAAGTTATATAGCCAGACATCTGGCAACTGGAAGAATGTCTATCTCTTTAGCACTCCGACTGGCCCTCAAAGTTCTTTTCGTGCATGCTACACCGATCCTGGAAACACAAGAGTTATTTTGAAATGTTTTTCTCCCTCATTTCTGTCCACAGCGTTGTAGCAGCAACTTCTGGTTCCTTACTTCCTGCCAGAACTATGGTCAAACCCAAGATATAAAATGAGAATTTCCAGACCCTTGGCTTCCCATTTCTGTTTCTGCTGAACCTTCACGACTACTCAATCTGGCCAAATACAATCAAACAGGCACTTTATTTCTCCTCAGTGTCTCAGTCATTTCAGAAAGTGATCTTAGTTTTCAGGGGGAGGCATTCAAATTCATTTAAACTTCTGGGGTCCAAAGAGTGCTTTACAAAGAACCTGGGCAGGCGTGCAGGGTGTAATGAGGTGCGTCACCGCCTTCTAAAGCTGCCCTAGGTAGGTCCTTAACAAAGGCAGGATAGACTGGGATGCGTCCCTTGCAGGTGTCTTCCAGGATCACTGCCAGCCCGGAGCCTGGCGAGACTGACAGTGCAGTGACAAAAAGTGGAATGCATGTTAGCTAGTGATGGGCTTTATTTCTCCTTCTGTTCCCACTTTCTGTCCAGTGGATCCCAACTCATGGCCCGGGGGGCCCCAAGGCCTGTCGGGGTAGAACGGCACCACAGGGCATTCAAGGGCTCTGCTCTTTCAGATGTCACTTGCCAGTCTGTCTTCTGAGGCCTCTCTGAGTGGATTCCAACCTCCTACCTTTAGGCTAGCAGCAAGGTGCACGACTCTCAGTTACCACCCAGGGATGCTGATGGGATTGTGCGTCCCACAAAATCTACCTCTCTCACTCTCTCTCTTTCTCTCTCTTTTAATCTTTTCAATTCATTCCATCCAGCAAGCATTTTTTAGGCAGTGTCTTACTTTTGTACGTGTGTTCCTGAATATTCTCAAGTTGTATGTATGATAATACATCGGTAAATTATAAATGATAGATATATTTTATAGGAATAACCAATAGCTTATGGAGGAAACACCTAATTATACGTCATCTTTGATTTGTTTCTGGGATTTCATATGTTGTCTATTATGGACTGAATTTTGTGCCCCCTCAAATATGAAAATACCATGTTTGTCAAAACAAACAAACAACAACAAAAACTCCAAGAAAACCTGTCTCCAAGCAGAATGCTCCTCAGGAGCCAGGCTGGTGAAACTGCATCACCTGTACTTTGGGCGTGTTGTCAGGGAGACCAGCCTGGGAGAAGGGCGCGGGGCTTAGGAAAGCATCTGGCGGTGACAGAGAGGTGGGCCTGCGATGAGGTGGATTGACACAGGGGCTACTACAATGGGCTCAACAGGAGAAGAGGTTTGAGGATGGCCAAGGACTGGGCAGTGTTTTTCTCTACAAGTCACACATGGGGTTGCTGTGAGCCAGAAGTGACTTGCTGGCGTCTAACTACATCCAAGTGTGTTGCAATGCCAACCCCATACATGGGGAAGTCACCCCATTTGAGAAGAGGGCTTTTCGTCTTCTTTCTTTCTTTTTTCCTTTTTTGCGATCAAGTCACTTTATTGAATTGTCATTGGGGGATGGGGACAATGAGGTCTGAGTCTGAGGATGGCAGTCCCACTGAATCTCCAGCCGCTGAAAGCGGGTTTGCATTCTTTTGTTAACGAGGCCATTTTAGTGTAGGATAAGACAAACCCAACTCGCCGCCACCAAGCTGATTCAAGACCTGCTTGCCATCTTTAAGGACTTAGACAGTCTCCTCTTTCTCCTGTGAAGAAGTGGGTACGCTCAAACTGGTGACCTTTGAATGAGCAATCCAAACTTAACCCCCTGTGTAGGGTGCTCCGCAGATCTACGCCCATTAGAGCTATAAACAGAGTGGGCACCGAGGAGCCAGCAGGGACGGGGAGACACCGGCTATGTTACCATCACTAAGGAAGCAAGGCACGCTGTGTCTGCAGGAAAGGAAAGAGATATTCCCCTGGAGTCGGGGCCCTGCCTGTGGACTTACAGCCTTCTAACCGGTGAGAAAATAAACGCCTGTTCTCTGAACCACTCACACGTGGGATTTCTCTTGCAGCAGTGCAAGGAAATTAAGACATGCTCTTTAGTTTGATTATTTTTCTTCAGATCACAGGGCATCATAGAAGCCGTTCCTACGATGACTGGCTGGTCTCTGAAAGCCCGATTCTTTCTTTCACGTTTCTCACGCATCTCCGTTCTCTCCCGTTCCATCCCTTCAGGAAACACTGATGGAAGCCATTGGGCATCGGCCAAAGCATTTAGGGGCATGAAGGGTTAACAGCACTTTTAATCACAGATGAGCAGAGCAGGGTCTGGAGAAAACCCCTTCAGGTAACATGGAAGGGGACAGTCTGATGATTTGGCTATTTGCCATTAAATCTCATTAAAACAACTCCATCGCTATGTCTAGCTCTAATGAATAATTCATGTTAAAACGTTAAGGGACTGAACAGCCTAACAGTGAGGATGACAGAAGGCTCCACTGGGCAGGCTCCGTGGCTGCCCATTCAGTGTGTTCTTTCTCCTCCCCGTTTCTTGCCCTTAACAACAGGGGTTGACTCCCACTCTGTCCAGTGACAGCTCCTGAAGCTTTCTCCACTGGAGTGGCAGAGATGCTGGAACATCTGCTTGAGTAGCAAGAAGACCTGCCTCTTTCACAACTGCATTGCTCTAGTTCCCTAAGGGCCTCAGCCGTCCATAGAATTCCATTCAAGCCTTTGGGTGCCAGCTAAGAGACGCCTCAGTGAGTCCATCCTTTGGAATGGGATCAAAATGGAAACACATTTATTCCGTGAAATAAATCAGTGCGATCGGGTTCACCCATTGCATTAGTAGAGTCTTGGCTTTTCTATTTCCAAATCTGTCCCCCATCTCCAAAAGCAGTCACTTCCATCGCCGCTGAAGCCTTGTCCTGATGCAGGGCGGCATCGACACCAGCATCTCAACTCCTCGATTCCGTTGGTGGTGAGACTGAACTTCCAGGCCATATAGTTGGTTTCTGTCACCATGACAGCTCTCCCCTATCTGACAGGGGAGAGCTCTCCCCTAGGGGTTCTAGGTTATAATCCTTAGAACAGGTGGTAGGTCTTTTCCACCTGTAGAGTCACCACAGTGACTCACCTGTGGTGAGTTTAACCCCCCTCCCCCCTGTTCAGTTAACAGTCAGGTGTTTAACCAGTGAATCACCAGGACGCTATGCCATATAGCAGGGCTGCAAAGTTTGAACTCAAATGACAGACACCTCCTAACGTTCTGGGTGTTCCTGGGACTTTAACTCTCTGTTTGAAAACTTTACTGTTTTTATTGACATGTTTATCATCCAAATCACAGACACACACATGCATGGGTGCACACGAGAGGCTTTTAAAAAGTTCATTTAAAAAATCCATTATCTTTACATTCTGTGGATGGAGTTTGGGATAAACGTTTTCTCCAGCATGGCCTGCACATACGAATATAATGTTTGAATTTTGTCGAATCTTGCCTTTCTCATCCAGTTCCCCTGGCCACCGCGTATTCTCACATTTCTACACCAGCTGCACTCTGACTTACCTTGGACCAGGAAGGAAACATTGAACAAGGCTCCTCTCTGGTTTGAGGCTGAGCATACAGAGAAATAGTGACCAGTCTGTCTTGGATAACTATGTTCAGGCTTTCAGATGTATTTTCTCTCTTCCATTTCTTTCCCAAGATGCAGCTGGGTGCTTGAGCACAGGGATGGGACCTGAATCCTTCCACACCGTGGACACCCACCTAGGCTTTAAACAGAAATCTCTGTCCTCACCGCTGGTCCCTGCCATGCTCTCCGCCGACTGGGTGCCATTTGCCCTCTTGACACCTGTGTCTGCCGTCTGTTGCTGGGGTGAGTCATGATTAGGCACTTCTTGATGTCTTCCTCACCTGGTGACTCACTCTGACTGACAGGACCCCTGCGCTAGGGAAAGCCCCTCTGTGGTCTGACTATGACTGCCATCCTCCCGTGGCCACCCGTTCCGCAATGTTGGTACAAAGCTACTCTGTCGGGTGACACCTTCATCCTTAGATCCAGACTCTCAGCCACTGCGGGCCCTGTATTAAGCCACCATGGAGCTAAGAGCGGCTTAACATTCCGGATATTAAGGTCCGTCTCCATCTGGCCCTCGGTGCTGATGTAGCTGCTCCTCTGATAAGGCTTTTCTGTCTACCTGAGTATCTCTGTCTGTGCATCTATTTCCTAATTCCAAACTTTCCCACCAGGAGCATAAGTGGTTAATAAACTTCCCTTTGAATGGAAAGGTTGGAGCGTCTACTTTATCCCTCGGCATTTTGGGAGGCAGATCTGACGATCTAATTCCAAGCATCAGCCATTGAACCCCTAGGAAGACCAATTCTATTCCCACATACCTGGAGTCCCCATGGGTCACAATCCAAGTGACAACTGGTTAGCCTTCCTACATTGCCCCAGGCTAGAAGAGAAATAAAAAGGACTTTTCTTTAGCTTTCTTGATCAAGGAGTGTTGCAGTTGGTTAAGCATTGGGCTTTGAACAATAAGGTCAGCAGTTTGAACCCCAAAAGTTGCTCCTTGGGACCAGGATGAGGCTGTCTGCTCCTGTAAAGACTTAGTCTCAGGAACCCGAGCAGCATTCTACTTTGTCTCAATGGGTCGCTGTGAATGAGAATCAACTTGGTGCTGGTGGATTTGGGTTTTCCCCTAGGTGGTATTTGTTTTACACTCTAGAATAGGGCTCACTTGACATTGGGAGATAATGGAGGTTGTAAATCTGCTCTCCGGAGAAGCGCCCGACTTGTGACGTTTGTTCTGTTTGGCTTTTCAAAAGCTGCCTACTACCTAGACCTTTCCATTCCTTCAGTCAGTGTCATACTCTGCCCCCAGGAAGACGGTTGTCCGAAAAATGCCCTGTTTTCTGGAAGGCAAAGGGGAAAGCAAGAGTATGGCTATTTAAACACCAGCTAACTGGCTACACATACACTGTTACAGGAAGGCTCACCCACTCCTTCTTCATTATCAAAAGGACCAGGGAGCATGAGGATGTGGTGCTGACACACATTGGAAAAGCATCTTCTTTCTCTCTCTCTCTCTTTTTTTAGAGACCTTTGATGACCCGTATCTAATATTCTGTGTAAATATCAAGGTCGGAGGACATTTTAAAGAAGCAACGCAGAGTGAAGGAGAACAGCCAGAAATGAAAGTGGTTCTGTCCAATTTTATGGAGACGAGAGTGGCCGCATCACTTCCCGGCAACCTGAGCACACAGCACACACACAGGTACCACCCGGGAGAGGAGAGGGGGAAGGGTAAGCACGATGCCCCTCTCTGAGACAAAGGAGCCAGTGGAGGGGAAATGGTACGAAAGACAGGAATAAAAGACCCACAACTATACAATGATCCTTTTAATGTCTTTATTTAAGAGTCTCTAACTTTATTAAAAATGCTTACTCAGGATTTATTTAAATGTTTCAAGTCATCATCCAAATCTCTCTCTCTCTCTCTCTCTCTCTCTCTCTCTCTCTCTCTCTCTCTCTCTCTCTCTCACACACACACACACACACACACACACACACACACATCTTTGGATTTTATTTCTTCCTGGAAAGGACTATTGTCTCTTAGGGACAGACAGTTTTACAGAGCCATTTCTGACCTGGATTTAGGCCCAGGGCACTAATGAGTACACTTAAACATCTCATTTAAGTTAATCAAGCCAAACTTAGCCACGTGATCCCTGTTGGGTTAGGAAAATATAGAGACATTTTAAGAAACAACTGAGAACTAAAATCAGATTCAGGGGGGAAATTTACCTTGCTAATGCTGCTCCCCATTCAACAAGGGCCTCCCTGGTCTGTCTCTATGTACCTGGGCTTGGGGAGGAGGAGCCAAACCACGCTGATTCCAGCCCATACAAAGGTAGTCCTATGCGGCAGAGCAGGACTACCTCATGGGGTTTGTGAGATTGTGAATATTTCTTTAAAAAAAGTTTTATTGGCACACAGTTCTCATAGTCTTCCATTCAATATATTAATCATATTAAGAAGAGTTGTACAATCATCACCACATTCAATTTCTGAGTAATCTTTTCTTTCTTGTACTCATTGTTATTAGCTCCCCATTTCTCCCCCAACTGACCCTGCCATCCCTGCACAGAACTATTAATCCTGTTACTGTCTCTATGGATTTGCCTATCCTGAAATTTAAATAGAGAACAATATACAAAAGAGAAACAAGCAAGTCAAAAAAGTAAGCACAATCACAATGGGAAATGGAGGAACGTCTGAATTGCAAAGAAAATAGAAAATATTGAAAAACAAGAACAAATTCAAAACGGGTCACAGAGGGTACCGCAAGATACGGTGTTAAGTTGTAACCTAACTACATCTGCAGTCATCCAATTTCCAGCGCACTCTGCATGATAGCAAGGGATTCACATGTCTGGTCTATGGTCAGAGGGGATGCATTGGACGCTTGATCCCAGTGTATCTCCCCCTTTTTATGAACCGAAACAACCTTAAAATAGGCCAAAAGGGAGATCGAATGATAAGGTATTAATTACATTTTAACCTAAGTCTATCGACTATAATTCATTTAACGATGTTTCTTGTCTAATAAAAGCCTACTCCCACCCCTCCGCTATCCACAGGGGATTCACTGGAGGCTCAGCCTATGTGTGGATGCTGAAATGGATTTGGGGCTTCCATTGTTTCCCATAGACTTTTGTGAACGGCATGTTCACAATTTAAGCTCCAATACTATTCCCTCCTTCGGATTTGGATAATATTACTTACAATCCTTGGATGACACAGGCAGGTGTGCTTCCTCCACAGGACTTAGTTGACACCTTCCTTAAATGGCTGCTTGTTTGAAGACAAGGCTTTAAGACCCCAGATGCTATTCTTTCTGATAGCTGGTTTCTTCACTACACTTTGCTATAGCACCCCTATCGTCAGTGATAGCTTGATGATGCTCTTAGATTGGGGCTAGAATTAAGTGTGAGCCTAAAATCCATTCACAGAGCTATGGTTTATACATGTGTCTGGTTCATTTTAGAGACATCATTGTCATTTTGTGTTAGAGAACACTATAAATCAATCACAAACAATATCAATCACTATACATTGTTAATATTTACAAGAGTAGATAGCTCCAACTTTCTCCTGAGGGGTGACTGGTACATTCGAACCTCCAAACTGCCAGTTAGCAGCCCAACCCTTAACCCGCCTGTGCCATCTGCCAGGGGTGCTTGAAGGGATGGTTGGTAAGTGTTGTCCAGTCGGATCTGACTCATACCAACCCTAGTGTGATAGTCAGAATCTCCTTATGTGGATCTGTGGGTGTGGCTGGTCAATGGGAGGCTTTTGAAGAGCACATCGCACGCTGTTATCGGGTGGGATCTTGAAATATTTCTTGACAATGGCTGGGCTGCCATTCCTCTTGAATTCCATTTGGGAATTCAATTCCCAGCATAGTAAACTAGATGATCATTTGACTCAAAATGACCATTACTAGTCCATTTTAGGTCATGAATGTCTAGGCATTATATCTGACAATGTTTTGCTGCTGTTTATAAGGCTTTCAGTGTGAATCTCTCAGAATTGTGTCATGTATTCCTTTTTCCTGATATCTTCTTAATCTGGAAGCTCCACTGAAACCTGTTCCACATGGGTGACTCTGATGACACATATGCAATACCAGTGGCACACAAGTCACCTGCAAGGCACTGAAAACCCAGCGGTCCTAAGGAGACCAAGTAGTAGAGTCCTTCACATTTTCCAGAAGATTTAGGATGCCAGTTTAAACCAAACCAAAGCAAAGAAAGACAACTAACATCTAACCCATGTAATTCAAATGTGTGGTGACTCGGTAGACCAGAACAGAACTTTCCCATATGGTTACCAAGGCTCTAATGTTTACAGAAGCTGCCTGGCACATCTTTCTCCCACCGAGCTGCTGGTGGGTTCAAACAACGTTTTTTTTCCGTTCGCAGCCCAGCACTTACCTGCCCACCCCCCTGCTCCCCATTATTAGGGCTTGTCTTTTACTACACCAGGGCATCTCATGGGTAGACCCTCTGAACGTTGTTTGCAGTCGTGGGCACTGAGTTTTTGTTAAGGGTGATGGAACATTTGGAAGCAGTTAGTGGTGGTGCACATTGTGTGTGTGTGTGTGTGTGTGTGTGTGTGTGAGAGAGAGAGAGAGAGATGGACTTGGAGGGAGAGTCCATAGTTTTCAACGGTTTCTCAAAGGAGTCTGTAGCAACTCCCAGTTGACCAGCTGGAGGTCCATTGGAAAGATGATCATAGTCGCTAAGGACGTTGAGTCCCCACTATGCTTCTGTGTCCTGCTGGGCCCGCGGACCCCAAAGTGGGATGTGAACAACCCAAGGGTCAGCGAGACAATCCTTTGACATGATGGACGAGAACACTAAACGTTGATGCTTATTTCTTATCCCGACAATAAGAAAAGTAAGCATTATTCATATTTAATCTAAGCCTTGCACAGCACCCTCTCTTGGTCCACATGTTAGACTGTATATCATGAGACCCGAGAGAGAGGGACAGTCTACAGTGAACATGTATTTTTTGTAGTGGCTCCAACATTAGTTCATTTTCTCTCACTTTCTCTCTCTTTTTTGTTTTTCAGGTACTCATGGCATATTGTGGTTTGCACAGATCAAGGGAGATGGATTTATAGGCTCTCTTCTTTAAAAAAAATCATTTTATTGGGGGCTCATACAACTCTGATCACAATCCATCCATCCATCCATTGTGTCAAGCACCTTTGTACATCTGTTCCCATCATCATTCTCAAAACTTTTTCTTTCTACTTGAGCCCTTGGTATCCACTAGGCTCTCTTCTTTTTAAAAGAGTACAATCTTTGGAAAACCTTGTGATGACAATGAATGTGAATGGGAAAAGGTGTGGTCTGCCCTAGAGCAGTGGTTCTCAACCTGTGGGTCTTGACCCTTTTGGGGGTTTCTAACAACTCTTTCACAGTTAGGATTGCCTAACACCATCGGAAAACACATAAATGTTTCACAATATATAATTACATATTGTTTTGTGATTAATCACTATGCTTTAATTATGTTTAATTGTGTTCAATTTGTAACAATGAAAATACATCCTGCATATCAGATATTTACATTACTTACATTATGATTCATAACAGTATCAAAATTACTATTATGAAGTATCAATGAAAATAATTTTGTGGTTGGGGCTCACCCCAACATGAGCAACTGTATGAAAGGGTCGCAGCATCAGGCAGGTTGAGAGCCACTGCTCTAGAGGTTTTAAGGTTATCTCCTGGAATTGTAGCAGGAGAGTTGTTGAACTTAGTAAGGAATTACACATTTTTGTTCTTAATACTTACTACAGTTTTTTATAAACTATAGATAAGACATCTAGCATCTTATTGGGGAGAGATCCATACATTTCACCCGTATCTGGGAGATAAATGAGAAAAAAGAGATGTTTTACCAAAGAAACCTATGATATAGAAAGAAAAAGGAAAGAAAAGTTGTTCGCAATGTTTCCATGATTAGATTTTTTTAAGCTGAAAATATTATCTGGCACCTACCAACATTTTCAAAATTAGAAGTAAATCTAGAAAGAAAATATTCGTAACTACTTATAAATCTTGTAAATGAAGAGTTTCAGAGTGTTTTGAACCTGTTAGACAAAATGCAATTATTTCTGATTATGTTCCATTGACTTCAAGCAGGGAAAATGGACATAGAATAGCTTAATTCCAAAAAATGTTTTCATAATTGGTGTATATCTTGAAAAAAATTGAAAGTAGCCAGCAATTTATGTCTTTAATTTGTCAGTCTTTTCATGTTGTATTACTGGTATTTACAGTGGAATTGATTCTAACTCCTGGTGACCCCAGGACTGGGCTTGAACTGCTAGCCTTTCAGCATTTAATCCTTGTGTCACCAAAGGACCCTGTCTTCCACATGGGTATTTCTATTTGAGTATATTTGAAGTCACTGAAATGATGTAGAAACAATCTTTTAAATTAATATCTCCATTAAAAATTGCAAAATTTCTATCTTTTTGTATGTTTTATAGCACATATATCAACTTAATAGGGTACTATTCAATTTATAAATAGGAAATGTCTCATACATATCTTGAGGATATATGCTAA
Organism: Tenrec ecaudatus; assembly: GCF_050624435.1. NCBI lineage: Eukaryota > Metazoa > Chordata > Mammalia > Afrosoricida > Tenrecidae > Tenrec > Tenrec ecaudatus. The sequence continues at coordinate 51,376,492 of NC_134544.1, read as the reverse complement.
AATATTTTCACTGGTGGAGAACAATATCAGTCGGCTTATGACTGATGCTGAAAACTCTTGATACATAGTTTTCTAATTAATTCCTATCATTTTCATTGCCAGTTTACCAAAAAGAAAACAGGCGTATGAATGGGTCTGTGGGTTGACCATAATCACACAGTTAGTAGGTGGTTGATTAGAAATCAAACACTGCCATCTTATCCTAGTACCGATGTCATAACAATGGACAAAGGAGTCTTTCCAGAGATTCCATGCTTAAGACCACAGACAAACTAAAGGTTAAGCTAAGTAGTTTGTTGAGGGGCTATGTTGACTTAGGGACTCATTTTTCAAAAGGAAAGTTACTTCAATTGCATATTCATATTTATTTTATGATTTAGGGGGAGAAACGCACCTGAACAACCAAACCCATTGCCATGAACTTGATCCCCACTCATATCGACAGTACAGCTTGAGTCCCACTCCTAGTAACGTGATGTAGAACAGATAAAATAAGATGCTTCTCCAGACGTGCATCGCCCTCACGACAGCGGCCTTGCTGCCGTCCACAGATGTGCCTGTTCTATCATTTCTCCTCACAGAGCATCTCCTCCAACTTTTCCTTCACTTTCACTTAAGCAACGGCCCCTTCCAAAGTGACTGAGTCGAACAAGGTTCGGCTGGAAGAGCTAGCATCTCCAGGGACACCTATTTCCCAGGGAATCGCCAAGCTCTTCTTTCTCATCTATCGCAGTTCAGAAACTCTGCTGACACCTGTGCAGGAGGGGTGACCTGGCCGGTACTTCAAACACCCGTGGCACAGCTTTACAGATCCCAGCAGCACAGAAACCACCACAGGACGACAGACCGATAGGGTTAAAAGTTGTGCTAATTATTTCTTCACTTACTCTCCCTTGTGGGAAAGCCTGAAAGATCACAGGCAGTAATCAGAGTCCCCCGGATCAACTACCAGCGTGTTGTAATTGCAAGCTTAAAAGGAAATGGAGTTCGGGCATTACTGCCTGTCTTAATTCATGGCCCCCAAAGTAGCAACACGACGACATGTACAAATCTTAGAGCCATTTATGGAATTGATTGGGGAGGTGTCTGATTAGATCTTTGCTGTATCGAAAACATTTCCACAACCTTTTATTCTGTCCATGTATGTGCGTTCTATAGGAACTTCTGGAACGTGGGTTACTGGGCGATGGGCAGTCAGGAGTGCAGTGGGGCCATTCGTGCCCATAGCGTCAACGCGTGCTCTTTAACAAAGAGATTACTGACAAGATGGAGCATCGTGACGATGAGGAAAATGTTGCTATCTATCACGTCGGGCCACTGTCCACCTGTCTGGGCAAGGTCGACCTGTTACAGAATCCTCATAGGCTGCCAAGTGGAGGCCACATATCTCAGTGAAATAACCCCATCATTTCATTTTATTCTTATTTTCAAAATATGCCCAAAGGCTGCAAGCCCTCTCATGTGTCAGAATTCGGGCAGCAGTGAATTTCCCCGGCAGTTATAAGCCTCTAAAACAGGGGCTTATAATGGAAAAACTGACAGACCCTTCATGATAGCTGCACTAACCGGAGCCCCTATGATAAAAGCAAGCCTAATAAACTACAATTTGGCCCAATTATGGGGGGCTGGTACAATCGCCACTAAGCCTACTGTTCATCTTGACCTAATCATTTGTGTACTTCAGATCGTCCGTATTGGCAGTTTCTAAATGGGCTCCTTCTCCCCGGAATGCAGGCTGTGTGATGAATCCAGCGTCCTGGTTTTGACAGCCGGGTCCCTGAGCCTGGGAGGTTCAATCAGGGAGGGTGCAGCCAGACTTGTCAGGGAAGGAGGACAGGATCAGTGGTGGTCAGGAGTGAACAGCGGGAGCTTCCCCTGACCTTCCCATGACTATGGAAAGTCACAGGCAGCCGGGAGAAGAGACAGTGAAAGTGTGACCGTTAGAGAAGCAGGACAGTTCTAGAACACTGTCAACAAATACGCATCTATAAACCCAGGGGGTCAGGAATGATGCCAAGCCAGAGGGGAACAGAAAGAAGTCAATAAGATGACAGTTCCTTTCTTAAAGGGGCCTTTACATTAATGGGAGCTTAAAAAAAATGTCAGCAAATAAATACAATGTTCCTTGTTTTGCTCCCTATTCACCCAAAATGGATTCGGAGTCAAGGATAATGGCTGAGCATCTTGACCTCCTTTTATCCCTTACCATCGTATCACCCATCCATGCATGCATCCAGCTGGCTACCTACTTATTTAACAACTTCTGAAAGCTTTTTATATATTGAGTCCTGTTTCCTTCCCAGCACCCAACACCATTCCCCAGCCTCCCCTCTCCAGTTTGACGTGTCAGCATCCTTTCCATTCATGCCTTCTGGGCCAGCAACTCCACACGGAGTTGCCAGGCTGTCTTCCCTCACGGTCTTTTTGGATTCCGTTTTCTCCTTCTTTTTCCCATGGTTCCCACCCCAGCTTGGGAGCTGGGTTAGGAAATAGTGTCTTGTACATATAGGATCTCACTTTGAGTTTAGTTTGGAATCAAATTAGCTCACACCTTAAGGATCAATAGTCATATAATGAGCTTTGCTGCTTCCTGTCATTTGTTAGCCCGTCACCTTACTTTTATTTTAGTGTTCTGCCTAGCTCATTTCATTGCTGTTAATACTCGGTTTCGTGGATTTAGGGATCTTGTCTTGTTCTCTGCTGACAGATGGACCCAGTGCCTGAATGGATTGAATGCTTTCTTAGCCAAACCCAAACTCCAAACTCGCTGCCACGGAGTCCATGCAGACTCAGCATTTATGGGAGTAGAAAGCCCAGTCTTTCGACTAAGGAGCTGCTGGTGGTTTTGAACTGCCAAGCATGCAAATCACAGCCCAACGTGTCTGGTAGATAGTTGTTGAATGAATGGATGAGTAATCCCTCAGAATTCAGCTCAGCCTTTTCTCCTCCAGGAAACTTTCCATGAGTTTCCCCTTCCCTAGAGTGAATGAGGGGGACCCCATCATCCCTACTGAGAATGATCATGATGATTGAGATACTTTTATTCTGAGCCTTCCTCCCTCACAACCTTGAGAGTCACCAAGGACCGTCTTCAAAGAAGCGAAAATGTTAAGTGTACATGTGTTAACATAGGGGAAGAGGTTGACTATACCGGATGGAGGTAACAGAAGACTCTAAGCCAGCAGGAGATAATGGGCGCCCAGCCACAGGCACAGAGGCAGGGGTTGTGTCTGTGTCAATTATCTCTTTCTTGAACAAATACAGGCCGGAACCTTAGTCTTAGCTCTACCAACTTACCAGCTATGTGGCCTTAGGTAAATGAGCAAACATTTCTGAACCTCAGTTTCCTTACCTGGAAATTGAGATGAGTACTTCCTTTATAAGAATTGAGAATTGAGAGCTAAGATACATAACCTAGCCACACCATGCACTAATCTATGGCCAAACAAAGCCATAGTCATGGTCATCGATTTGACACTTCTGACTCATAGTGACCCTACAGGACAGAGTAGAACTGCCCCTGTGGGTTTCTGAGACTATAAATCTTTAGAGGAGTAGAAAGCCTCATATTTTTCCCATGGAACAGCTGGTGGTTTCAAACTGCTGACCTTGCTGTTAGTCGCCCGACTTGTAAACCACTGTGTCATCAGGGTTCCTAATCTTTGGTCAGGGGGCATCAATCCTGCACCTTGACCTGTCTCTCTCTTTTTCTGTGTGCGTGTTTAAAACTTTTTATCACCCAGCTCTTGTCTAGGCTGTTATAATCCGTTTGATTCAAACATTGTGCTTCTCTCTGCAAAGACTGTGGGTGAGGCAAGTTCTTTGGAAGAGGTGGAGTATTGAGCTAGCTATGACTGACGTTGCTGGGATGTACCGTGAATATTCAAGTAAGTAGTATAATCCAAGTTTTTCAGCACATTAAGATGATAATTTTATTGGGGGCTCATACAACTCTTATCAAAATCTATGCATACATCCATTGTGTCAAGCACATTTGTACATATGTTGCCATCATCATTTTCAAAGCATTTTCTTTCTACTTGAGCCCTTGGTATCAGCTCCTCATTTTCGCCCCCCCTCCCTTCCCCTCCCTCCCTCACTCACTCATTCATGAACCCTTGATAATTTATAAATTATCATTATTTTTTCCTTTCTTGCACTGTCTGACGTCTCCTTTTACCCCCTTGTCTGTTGTCCTGGGAAGGGGCTATAGGTAGGTCATTATGATCAGTTCCCCCTTTCTCTCCCCACCTTCTCCTTACCCTCCTGGTATGACTACTGTTAATATTGGTCTTGACTAATTTATCTGTCCTGTATTCCCTGTGTTTCCAGCTCTTAGCTGTATCCATGTACATGATCTGGTCTATCCAGGTTTGTAAGGTAGAATTAGGGTCATGATAATTGGGGACGAGGGCAGGAAGCATTAAAGAACTAGAGGAACTCTGTATGTTTCATTGGTGTTATACCGAACCCTGACTGGCCCGTCTTCTCCCCATGACCCTTCTGTAAGGGGATGTCCAATTGCTTACAGATGTGCTTTGGGCCTCCACTCTGCACACACCCCTCATTCACATCATGATTTTTTGTTCTGGGTCTTTGATGTCTGTACCTGATCCCATTGACATCTCGTGATCACACAGGCTGGTGTGCTTCTTCCACGTGGGCTCTGTTGCCTCTCAGCTAGATGGCTGCTTGTTTATCTTCAAGCCTTTAAGACCCCAGAAGCTATATATTTTGATAGCCAGGCACCATCAGCTTTCTTCACCTCATTTTTCTGCACATTTTTAATGTAGTTTTTGTGGTAAAATCAGGTGCCTCGGCTGATATTTGGGTCAGCTTATACTTGAGTATATACAGTATAGCATCTCTAATTCAGAGAATGAAACTCCTTTTGATGCTAGTTTCTTTCATTTTAAAATGTTGCTCAAAAGGGGTTTCATTGGCATACAATTTAAATATTGTACAATTTCATAGTCCAGTCACTTTAAGAAGGGTTGCGCAATCATTACCACAACCGACGTCAGAACATTTCTTTCCATCTCATACTTGTTAGCTCCCATTTACCCTGACCTTCCTTTGTCAGAGCCCTAGGTTATTGTTAATCCAGCTATTATCTCTATTTATTTCCCTGTCGTGGATTTCACATACATAAATCCATACAAACAACAACAAAGGGGGGAAAACACTCAACATCAATGACAAAACCAAACAGAGAAAAATCTCAGTAGAAAAGAAAGCAGAAAGTATTGTAAACTGGAACGACTTGAAAATGGGTCAAAGGGGAGATCCGATGAGAAGGTGGGTGCAGTTGAACTTGACTAGATCTGCTGCAATGGACTTCACAGCACTCTCTGTCTGGGTGCAGTTGAACTTGACTAGATCTGCTGCAATGGACTTCACAGCGCTCTCTGTCTGGGTGCAGTTGAACTTGACTAGATCTGCTGTAATGGACTTCACAGCACTCTGTCTGGTAGCAAGGCTGTTCAAAGCCCCAGACGATGGTCAGACGGGATTCGCCGGAGAATTAATCCATATGGGGACCCTGCACATGGGCTTTGGGCTTCCTTTGTAACCCATTGTCTTATGCAAAACAGGATCCCAGTTTCTTATAAGGCATTGAAGGTCATTGGGGGAGGACTGGGGAAATTTGGTTTTGAACTGTGCATAGACAATATTTTTAAGAAACCTTAAATGTTTGGGATGGGATAATGCTATGGTATCTGACTGGGTGGGTTTGTGGTCCTTAGGAGATAGATGCTGAAATAGTTAGGAGTGTAGTCTTATAATCTATGCAGCCTTCTTTTAAATATATAGAGTAGCAGTTCTCAACCTGTGGGTCACAACCCCTTTGGGGGTCAAACGACCCTTTCACAGGGGTCATCTGATTCATAACAGTAGCAAAATTACAGTTATAAAGTAGCAATGAAAATGATTTTGTGGTTGGGGTCACCACAACATGAGGAACTTGAATAAGGGTCACAGCATTAGGAAGGTGGAGAACCACTGATATAGAGCAATGTTTTCCATCAGTGAATTAAAATATGTCCAATCTAAGTACCATAACTAAAATGGACAATTACCTAATTGATAAAGACAAAATAGAATGAATGATTATAAAAATGGCATTTTCTGGTCTGAGGACATAGCACTGAGGGTTAGTCCTTGGGCTGCTAAACTCAAAGTCGGCAGTTCAGACCCCCTAGTCCTTCTGAGGAAGAAAGATGAGGCTTCAAAGATTTACAGCATTGGAGACTCTAGATAGGGTCACTACGAGTCAGAGTGAACTCTATAGAACGATTCTATTTATATTATGACATTCTTGGAAAGACAAAACTGTATGATGGAGAAAAAAATCAGCAGTTGCCAGGGGTCAAAAGCTGGGGGGTGGGGCGGGTATGACTGCAAAGAAAGAGCTTAAGGGAGTTCTGTCATCTGGATGATACATCTGTCCTTGTCCAGTTGCGGTGGCCCAAAACTAAGCATGAGTCAAAATTCTCAGACTTCTGCACAATCAATAATACTGTGTGTTACATTTTAAAAGTTTGAATATCAGTCCGTAACTATAGAAATTTAAAATTTTAATATTAACAGGCATTCGCTCATGGTAAAAGTTCCTATCTTTAAATGACATTAGACTATAACATTATTACCATCTGTAAAAGGTCATCAAGCTATACATTTATGATTGGTGCACTTTTCTGAACGTTCTACTTCAACTGAAAATTTTAAAATGTAAAGAAATGATTTATCTGCTCTAGTGCTTTTCTAAAGATGAGAGTAACAACATATTGATTGGTTAGAAAATTTGTTCACAATAGCCCTGCAAGTCTGGAGATGAGGCATGAGTTCATTCAACTGTACTGTACTATTATTTTTGCTTCCTTAAACTTTACTTGATTTCCTGGCCGAGGGAAGGAGCATACCCACCACCTACATTTAAGGTATAGCCACATAGACCATTCAAGTACCCTAGCTGGTCTTCTCAGCTATGTCTCATGTAAGATATTGCTTGACCTCTCTGTGTCTACTGATACTGCATCTACCTCTTGCACTCACCCTTCGAGAAGTTATATTATGGTGAGCTGGGCAAATTGCCCTGGAAGTACTGGACTGCTCAGATCTTAGTGCACAGCCTAAGGTTACTTCTAGATTCTATAGTTCTGTCATACTGCATTACATCTTGCATTTGTATCTTGTTTTTAATTTGTACTGGGAGAAATAAAGGACAAATAAGTTGTGGTAGTTACATAATCTCCTATCAACTTGAGGGTATTGAGAGTGAAGGGATGGAGTTTAGCCTGGCAATCAGGTCACAGCTTGATGACCTCCTTTGGAGGTGCAACAGAGATAAATAGCTCTTTGGTAGCCAGACCTACTCTCCCTGTCTGCCTTCCATTTCCTGCTGAGGAGACAAGCTTAGGAGCTGGAGGAGCCCAGTGGAGATGCAGTGGATCCACAAGACTTGCTACCCACTGGCTGGTGATTTCCCTGCATTCAGCATCATTGTATGTGCTGAGTGAGTCTCAAGAGGAACTCATGGGTTAATATCAGACTTGTGAGCTAATATCAAACTTAAGGACTTGATTCTTAACTGGGCTGGGATGTTTTCTTGATGCATAATTACTTCTTGATATAAAGCTCTCTCTTACACACATATGAATGTCTCTGGATTTATTTCTCTATTTCACCCAGACTAACAAATGAATTTACTGAGTGTGTTTTAAATAGCATTATGTTAGCAGCTTTACTTTGGATAATTTATTCAACTGTTGCAATTGTATTAGTCTGGGTACTTTAGAGAAACAAATCCACAGAAACTCATATGTGTAAGAGAGAGTTTTATATAAAGGGTAAGTGTACATCAAGAAAACATCCCAACCCAGTGCTGCCCAAACCCACAAGTCCAACATTAAGCTATATGTCCAACACCAATCCACAAAGTCTTCCTCCATCTCACAAAACACACATTATGATGCCGACTGCAGGAGGAAAGCCGAATCAGTGAACATGTAAGCATCTCAGTACTGGCAAGGGTCTCCACACAGGTGCCCCAACACCCAGGGCTGCATCGGGGTAGGTTCATGTGGATGTCTTGCAGGAAGTGGGCCTTGCCAGAAGAAACAGGGAACTGACTAACGCAGCTTCCCCCTAGTCCAACCATCAGAAAGCAAGAGACCCGAGAACTAGAAAGGTGAGGCTCACCGAGCCATTTATTTCTCCACCCTTCAATTAACCCCACATGTGCTTATTGGCCAGGTTGGCACAATAAACTACCTCAACAGTTAACAATTTAGGTCAGAATAGTCACCCTCTCCCCTTTTTAAATGGGAAAAATGACTATAGCATGTTTTCCAAAGGTCTCAGAATGAAAAGAAAGAAAGAAAGAAAGAAAGAAAGAAAGAGAGAAAGAGAGAAAGAAAGAAAAAAGTAACAGGAGGATTTAGGACCAGCTTTATTCACAGAACAAGCAAAATAATAGTTATCTTCTCCCCACTGGTTAGGACCATAAGGTGACCTCTGCTGTTCTGAGAGTTAGACAAGAAGATTAAGACTACCTGTGGGCCTGACAACACCACATCTTCTAATCTAACCACACAATAGAGGTGTGGTCCTAATACCTTCTACCTTCTAGGGAGCTGATACTTCACTATCAGAATTCTCACCTCCAAGCAAGAGATGGATTCCATTCCTAATCCATGTACTTCAGGTGCAGCTGCCACCTGTCTGCCAGTGGAGGCTTTTATGTTGCTATAATGCTGAACAGGTAGCAGTGCTTCCAGACTAAGAAGGACTAGGAAGAGAGATGTAGTCATATGCTTCAAAAAGTCAGTCAATGAAAAGCGTAGCTCAGAATAGTCAGATACCAATAGATGACAGGCTCAGTAGGGTCAACCAACATTCCATTCTGTTGCAGAGGGGGCCTCCATGAATTCAGCGGCCTACTCAATGGCAGTTAACAACAACAATAAAACAGACTCCCACATGGTTAGGTACATAGAACTAGGGGGACATGTTCATGTCCCCAAACTGTGGGACACGAATGAGGTCCTTGGTTGTCAGCACCATAGGACCAGCCGCAGCCCCTGCAGCATGAACCTAGGTAAGGATCCCATTTCTTGAAATTCTCTGCCCAAATTCCACACGTGTCCCCAAGTGACAACCTCCTTACCACAGGGCTTAGGAACTCACGGACCTGGATCTCTTCCATGGACCAATTCCAGCTGTCCTACCTTTAGGTGATTTATTTCCAATACCTCCCAGGCTTTACCTAGGAACTTCACCAGGAAGAGACAGCAGGAATGCCAGGGAGTTGTCATGGCAACCCCTAGATATCATCTTCAGAATGCCCCCTGGCTGCGGCGTCCAGATTTATCACAATTATCTTTATGTATGGAGGCGAGCTCGTGCCTAGGCAACCAGACCGCAGGTAAATGACTCTAATTTGTAATTATGTGGATGATTCTAGCATTCCTTGCAGCAGCGAGATTTTAGGGACCTTCTGTTGAGCATTGGCTTACTGGTGGTGGCTGCTTGTCATATTTGCATGGGCCTCTCATCCAAGTGCCATCGGGAGGGGCTAGCCAGCCTTCATGTTGTGTCAAAGAAAAATCTCCGGGTTTACCCAAGTGGTAGGGAGGCAAGCGATGAGCAATTTGTGTCCACCGCCTTCTTCTCCCCAAGTGCAGTGGGTTGGCTGAGCCCTGCCTACAGTTGTCCTTTTTGTCTCCTCTTTGTCCTGTGAACCCGTTGGAAACAAGGGCAGCACAGAGCCCAGCTACACAGCCAGCTTCCAACCAGGATGGCGCCGGCTGGCTCTGCCCTGCATCTTATGCAGTGGGTGTTTGTCTAGCTGTGTCCTTGCAATTTTTATTGCATCTTATGATGTGCGCAGATGTGCTGGGTAAGCATCCCAAGAGGGGGAGAGACGCTACTCAATATCCCCAGTCCCACATGACACTACCTTATAGAATCACTTTCTGGGCTACCTCCTTTGGGATGCTGTAACCATTTCAAGTCTCTGGATTTTGGTGTTTTAACAAGGGTTTAATTACTAAGGTAAGTGTATGCACCTGCTAAGGCATTCCTAATTATTTGATAATGGTGCAATCTTTCTCAATACAGCCAGTTTTGTGGTGTAAGCTACACTAATGAAGCACACTGAGAGAACACATTCCCCCAATGTTGGGCAAGCTTATTTAAATTAAATAACTTTGCAAAGGACTGAATTTTTACCACTGGCCTTGAAAATTATGCTTCGTGCTGGAAGCCAGTGGGCACTGTATCTGAATGAGGCACACTTCGGATTATGAGAGCTCTTTGAAGCGTCTTTCCGTGAGATAGTGTCACCCTAAAATGGTATCTTTTCCAAATTGCCTCACAGACTCTACTTTGTCCCACGCCTGCCTTTAAAAGTCAAACAAAACAACAGCAAGGGAACAAAAACAGAGCGTATCGCTTCTGGTGTTTAGTTGGCAACAACTGACAGAAGGACTACTTCGACAGCGCTGGAATTCACCACCACCCGCCTGTCTTTTGCACCTGAATCTTCCTGCTGCCACGCGCGGGCTGCAGTGGCATAGTTAGAAGATCTTTGTGGCAACATCTGCAAATTAGCACCTTGCATCGCAGCCTCTCTGGAAACTTGCTGATGGCTTGCAATCCTAGTGAAGTCAGGTTGACATGCTCGCCGAGTGTCTCCAACTTTGTTGTGTGGGAATTGAAAAAAGAAGATTCCAACAGGCAGATGGTTTCCAACCCCCTGGCAGGAGCTGTGTTAGCAAAAGGCAGCCTCTCCTGACGCACGCACGTGGATTCGCGCGCTGTCCCTGACGTCCCTTCGGTGGGAGAGCCGCTCTTCCTCGTGGTGGCGTCCGGCGCTGTCCCACAGTCCTGCTCACTGGTGCTTCCTTTGGAAATCTTTTGGGGAATCGGGTCGGTCCGCTCATTTTCAGGCCATTAACACATTAAATTCCCCCCCTCATGAATTTAATGTGTCAAATTTCCCCCCATAAATCTAACACATGAAATTTATCTTCGCTTGAAGATAAAGGCCTTCAATCATCCGATCTCGATCAAGTTGGTTTTGTAAACGAAAATGATTTTTTTAATGTTTTCCAATAAAGTAAGAGCATGCCTTTACATGCACAGGTGATCTGTGTTGAGGTCTTACACGGCTATTTACAAATGGCCAGCCAGACAAACGAGCAACAGGCAAGAGCGCTGATCCATAGAAAAGAGCCACAAACAAGGGCCAAGGGATTCGCAGCGTGGTCAGGAGCGGGCAGGACCCAGCTTGGAAGGCTGCTGAATGACAGCTGTGATTCGTGCCAGGGGGTCCGATGCCTCCCGTGCCATCATAGCGGCAGCCAGCTGATGGCCACGCAGGTCTCGATTGTGCAGCGCCTGCATGATCACACCCGTGCACCGGACTGGTGGTGGAGCAATGGGGGACGGCTAGGAGCCAAGCGGAGGCACGATGGGAGCAGCCTGCGTGTAACTTGCAGTGCCAGGCAATTCAAAAGGCGAGGGGGGCCTCCCAGCTGATTCCTCAGTGTCCTGGAGATCTCTGTTATTAATGTTGCTGGGGGCATGGACTGCTGATAATTACTGCTAGCTGGAATAATTAATAAGAATAATTGCTCGGCCTGGAAAGGGAAAGGGAAGCTCTGGGGGGAGGAAGAAGCAGGCTACAGGAGCAAGAGACTCCCCGAGCGCATTTATGTAGACAGGAAGTTCAGCAGAAAGCATCCTGAGAATCGAAGAGTTGTCTCAATGCCAAGGGCAAAAGTTAAGAGATAGCGAGTGAGGCCGAACTCCAAGAGCCTTTATCTTGGAACACACCAGAAGAAGCTTGTCACGGCTGCGGCCGGGGCTGACTCCCTTGGGAAATGGGAGGTGGAGGTTGTGAGGGAAGATAACAACAACAACAACAACAACAGCAACAACAACAACAGTGTAAAGGGAATTATGAAGTGGCCTAAAATGAGCCAGCGGGTCTGTGCTTGTGGTTTAAACTCAATAACACCAGCAGGAGAGCAGCCTAAGGCCGCCGAGGAAGGCGTGATGGCCCCGGGAGAGTATGGGAGAATGGGTCCCAGCATGAACGGAGACAAGCATGCTGGAGACACCACCAAGCGGCGGCAGTGTGGAATTTTGATGTACAAGGGGTCAATTTTCTCAACACTTGGTTGAGAGTTGCCAGCACCGTTCTAGATATTGCAGCTTTCTACTTATTACACATGAGTGTCTCGGACACACGGGAGACTAGTCCGAGTTGGAGTCCCGGCTTGAGGATGCCTGGCCCGTGTTCGGGGCCAGAGTGAACCCTGATTAGAAATAGCTCCACCTTTCTCTCGTCGCATTGAAAAACAGCCGTTGAGGAAGTGTGAATAATTACTGGGCAGAGCAGCTCATGTACGTACACCAGGTACATAGACCACGCGCATACACCACCGTAGAAGCTGTGGAGTCTTGGAAGTGGAGCCGGGGAGGGAGGGGGAAAGGAAGGAGTCAAAGGCTGGAGAAGCCCGGATTCAATCATTAAGAAAAAGGGAGGAACGGAGGCAGTGCCTTTGCCATTCCTTCCCGTTGTTTAGCATTTTCATTCCCAGCCTGTGCATTAGGAGGAAGGGCTGGTCACTGAAAGGAAGTTCTATTAACAAGGGTGCGTCAGAAAACAATAGGACCTTGGCGTCACGTTCAGGATAGGACTGATCCTGGTTCTGAAGCCTAGGTCAGAGCAACCTTGGACAAGATGCTGGGTTTTAGCTGCTACCCAGTGGGCCTCCAGCTCATGGGCAAGGATGCTGGATCATGGCAATGCCTTGGGATTTTAACGGATTGTTTGGAAACAGCGCCTTTCTTCAAGACTAGACCCTTAGCCTATTGTAAATTGTTGACAATAATAGTTATCTGATAGAGCTGGTGTCAGAATTAAAGTAATATCTGAGTGTGTCAAGCTCATTTTCCACCATATATTAGGTACTCAACACATGTGATCTCCCACTTCCCAAACCTTTTCTAGATATTCATGACCCGACATTCCCACTCTTCCTATCACCCCAGGAAGGGAAACATAATGTACCTAATTATGCAGAGTTTGATGAGGGTCTCTCATTATCTTGAAGGAGCCCTGGTGCTGTGATTGGGTAAAGGTACTGCTAACTGCAAGGTTGGCGGTTCAAGCCTACTCCTTGGGGGTGGGAATGGAGAAGATGAGACTTTCTGCTCTGTAAAGATGTACAACCTTGGAAACCCTACCGAGGGTCATTCTGAGTCAGAATCAACTCCCTGGCAATGTGGGTGCCTATCTCGCCTGACAAGGGCTGAGCATCAGGTTATTTCTCTTTTCTTGTCATGGTATCACTAATGATACCCTAGTGCCAGCAAGGTGAAGCCCTGGTGGGTGGCATGAGCATTTACTGTCTTGTCAGAGTCTAGAAGTATGCTCGCTTCCATTGTGACGGATGTCTTCATCTCCAAATTCCAGGACCAGAGGTGTCCCTAGGAGCAGTCCATTGGGGTGAATTCCCTGGCACCACCTCATGAAGGTATGCCTATGTACTGTAACATCAGGACAGTGACTTACAGAGATCATTTCAGGAAGATGCAAAGATTATCAGCTGGTTTGAAAAAGACCTTATCTCTTAATAGTGAAATATATGACATATTTATTAGATGCCTTGAAATAATAAAGGGATTTTCCAAAAAAGGATACTGCCATATCACCTCATTTAATTCTCATTACAAGTCTGGGAGATGGAGATAATTATCACCAATCACCTTTTACAGATGAAGAAAGGGACCAAATTAAGGTCTGCCTCCAGAGGTCTTCCCTTGACCAATACAATTAGCAATCACACCAACACCTGATTACCTCACTTCCTCTGTAGCCTGTGACTATATTCAAGTTTCCTATCAGTGGCTTGTCTTACTTTAGAGACTAAACAGTTCTCAACCTGTGGGTCAAACAACCCTTTCACAGGGTCGCCCAATTCATAACAGTAGCAAAATGACAGTAATGAAGTAGCAACACAAAGAATTTTATGGTTGGGGGGGGGGGCGGTCACTACAACAGGAGGAACTGTATTAAAGGCTTGCGGCATTAGGAAGGTTGAGAACCAAACCAAATCAAACCAAACCAATCCAAACTCACTGCCATGCAGTCAGCGCTGACTCCTAGGAGCCTCAGTGGTGCAGTGGTTACAAGGTGGCCTGTGATCTGCATGGTTGGCAGTTTGAAACCAGCAGCAACTCCGCCAGACAAACCCTGGCTTTGTGTTCCCATTACCAGCTACAGTCTCAGCATCCCATGGGAAGAGGGGCGCTGTGAACACAAGGCTCCTTTGGAAGGCTGCTCTTCATGCACATTTGCTTCCGAGTGGTCCTGCTAGCCATTAGGTGAGCAGTTTGAAACCACCAGCCACTCTGTGGGAGAAAGATGAGGCTTCCAACTCCCATAAAGAGTTACAGTATCCACCAGGGCAACTCGACTCTGTCCTATCAGGTCACTATGAGCTGGCTTTGACTCCAGAGCAGGGAGGGTGACTTTATTCACTATTACAACGTTGCCTTGGACCGATCACAATGGGCGCCACATCACCTCGCCCCCCCGCCCCAGGGGGCCAAACAACAGAAACCGTGCAGGGGTGGGGGTGGGGGGAGAGATAGTGGTCTATGAAGGACATGAAAATAATAATAATTTATAATTTATCAAGGGGTTACAAGTGTGGCAGGGTAGGAGAGAGGGAAAAAGAGGAGCTGTTACCAAAGGGCTCCAATAGAAAGTAAATGTTTAGAAAATAGTGATGGCAACATATGTATAAATATGCTTGATACGATTGATGTATGGATTGTTATGAGCTGCAAGAGCCTCCAATGAAATGATCTTTTAATAAAAAGATACAATAAAATGTTGCCTTCTGAGGAGAGGATTGTGTACACGGCTTTTGCAATATTCTGGGGCTGGAAAAACATTTTGTTTAGGTTTGGTACAGCTTGATGTCCAGAGAATACAAAAAAAGACATATTGTGACTTATCAAGAGACCATATCCCATAGGAGAATGTCTGCCTAGTTTCAAAGGGCGCTCTTTCCCTGAGATCAGCTTGCAGACTGGTATGGTCTCAGCAAGGCCCTGGCGGTGCTCCTGGCAGAGCAGAGAGGAGAGTGCAAAGCTCCCAGGGGCCTAGCATACATTCCACCATGAATGGAGCTACAGGGCAATCGACAGTCTTCAGGGAACTGATTCCCAAGTATAAGTTTTATTTGTTTACCTTAAATTTGGAACCTCTTACAATAGTTCCCAAGGGGTTCTGCCATTGCCACTCAATCCACCCACATCTTCTAGGGTTTGGGGGCTTGTCTCTTCCCAGCGTTGTTTAAGGCTGCATTATTTCCCAAATGCTTCAGATCTGAGCCAAACTGTCCCTGTCCCCCAAGGAACAAACAAAAATCTTTGGCAGGGAAAGGCAACTTTCAAATTTCCTCTCCCCATAGCTCCTGAGGGACCAGGCCACATCAGAGGGGACCAGGCCACTAGCCTTCTTGTCTCCCAGTTCAACAGCCTGGCGCAGACCAAATGGACTTGGGTCTGTTTTATTTCTGTTTGCTGAATTTGAAACTTGTCTCCCTTTGGAGAATGAAGGCTCCACTTTGCAGAAGAAGAAAAGAGAATGTTCATATCATAAATTTAGGATCCAATCTGTATCACTCATCAAATGATCTCTAGTCTCTTGAAAAGTAGGTGTTCTAAGAATAGGTGGAATCAGAAGACAGCCCCCCCCCCTGTATTAGTCCGGGTTGACTAGAGAAACAAATGCATAGAGACTCATATATGAATAAGAAAGAGGTTTATCTATAAGAGCAATTGAATGTTGAGAAAACATCCAGCCCTGTCCAGATCAAGTCGGTAAGTCTGATACCAATCTATAAAGTCCTCTTCAAACTCACAAAACACATGCAACAATGCTGAATGCAGGAAGATGAGAGACCAGTGGGTGGGAAGTCTTGTGACTGCAGTGGTGTTGTAAGCATCTCAGCACTGGCAGGGTCTCTACGTGGCTTCTCCGGCTCTAGGGTCTGGTTGTATCAGGGTAGGTCCATGTGACTTCTCCAGCTCCCAAGACTGAGTGCCATGTGTCTTGTCACTAGAGCATCTCCAAGGGAGGGAGTAGAGAAAGTGTGTCTTAAGGAGGAAATACAGGAGTTCCCAGAATCCTCAGGAGAAGGCCATGCCCACACAGAGACATCATTGGCTATGACCCATTGACAGACTAGACTCCATCCACCCCTTCACTCTTAATCCTCAAATTGACAAACAATTATATAACTACCACACCCCCACACCCCCAAGGAATAGGGGAATGCACATTTTCATAGCTTTATTAGAGATATAATGATTGGATTTATTACCTGAAAATATCCTCCCCATTGAGGGAGAAAGATGGGGCTCTTTATTCCCATAAAGAGTTACAATCTCAGAAACCCACAGGGGCCGTCCTCCCTGTTCTTTAGGGCCATAATAAGTAAGTATCCCTTTCACTGGCAATACTTGTTTGTTTGTTTTGGTTTTTGTAAACTTTAAAAAATGAAACTGAGTATTTTCTATGAAATGAGTACTTGAGGGAGAAAAAGGTCTCCTTTTTTGAGATCTGGGAAACTGTTGGTGGTTTGCCCCGGGCAGGGCCACAGCCCAGTACAGTGAAAAGGAGAAAAAGATGGAAGTCTTCTGTCCACGGTTCTCTTGCCTGGCACAGATCCCTCTATCCCTTCGAGTCTCCGTTGCCATCTCTTGAAAATGGAAGGTTTGGCCCAGATGGCTGCTAACAATGTACCGTTTCAGATGTTTTATGGCTCAAGTGCTTGACAAACCAAGTTGTCGACGTGGCTTCAGCAAAGAATAAGCCGAGCAGAGGCTTCTGATCAGGACACGACGCTGCACTTTTCGGCCCACCCACATTCTTCCTTCCATAGTCTACCCAGGATGGCGCTTCTATGAGACCAGCCTGCGGTAAACGGGGTACCTTTCTAAGACAAATCAGAAAGAAATGTGGTTTTGAAAACAGAGACAGAGAGAAGAAGAAGAATTAGCCCCCACAGTAAAATAGCTACAAGTCGGTGGGAGAGAGATGTAAGACGGTTTATATCTCTGAGCTGTCCCAGATGTGAAGCAGAAGGCAAGAGGGTGTCTTGAAATGGCGAGATGGTGGGCACGGTTACAAATCCCTCAGACTTACATGGCACATATGGCGGAAGAAACTTTTAGGATGCTAACATTGCCTCCTCTCCCGGCTAATAAATATTTATGATAATGCCTAACCCAATTATATCCACATTTAATAAGCAAACCCAAAAAATGTGTTACGGGTCAAAGAGTAGCCAACACCAGTGAGATGTCAACAAAAGCAGACCATTGAAAGGAAAAAAAAAAGAGTGTTTCTAAGTATGGCAAAGAAGGTAAAGAACATTAGACACAGCACAACGGGTAAGACCAGTCTAATCTTAAGGAGCTCGTGAACACAGAATCCGTGCATCTCCCAGAAGAGAGGGCAGTGGGTGGCGTCTCCATTCACCTCCCCGAAAGCCGGAGCCAGAGACGCACAGAAGGCCAGAGCAGAGCCGGCCTGTGGGAAATGCAAAGGGAAGACGCCAGGAAGACCGTTGTGTCCTATCCCAGTCACTCATGTGCACTTGTGAGTCACTCACAGTTCAGGGAGAGGAGGAACAGGCAGGAAGTATTCTAATGAGAATTCAATTAGTTCAGGGAATCTTAGAAACCAGGTGTCAAATCCTCCGGATATTAAAAGATACCTGAGAGGAGACTTAGGGTTTATAGCACGTCAGATCGATTTGTGAGGAGCTGGCAGACTGGCAGCTGCCCTGCTGTCGCCAAGCCTTTCCCTCACAGGTCCAAATAATTGGCAGCCTTTGACTCTGAGCAAGTGTGACCTGAACCCCAGGGCCCAGTCTGCTCCAAGAGCACCCTCCTGGATGCTCAGGACGCAGCTGTCACGGGAGTTGCTGGGCATTTTCTACTGGCTTGGGAGACAGGCTTCCAGGGGGTGTTGGTGGCTGTGATGGGCTGGTGCAGGGCAGTGGGCTGCACGCAGCAGGAGCTTCCTCCCTGGGCCACCTCTGAAGCACAATGTCCTGGTGCAGAGAAGTGCTGAGCTGGCCCTGCAGGGGCCACCCCGCGGGCCTTGAAGGACTTTATGTCCGCATGATTAGCCAAGATGAAGGGGCCAGCTGCAAACTTTAATTTCCTGATGACACAAAAGAACCGTGGACAATATATAGATAGGATTGGAATGTGCAATCAGCAGTGACTTAATCCACAGCAAAGGGGAATAAAGACGAAAGAAAGCAAGCTCTCTCATCAGGTTGCTTACCTCCCCCCTGCCAATCTGTTCTATTGTTTCCCCCTTTTAATCTGATGTTTGTTTGTTTGTTTTCCTCCTATGGTAGCCACCTACAGGTAACAAAACACCTGGCATTGTAACCATTGTGAGCGGTACAATTCAGCGACACTGGTTATAGTCCTCAAGTAGTGCTGCCAGTCACCACTGGCCCTGGCAGAGCCAGCAAGCTTCCTGGGCAGTTTCCTTGCAGTAGGCTCTTTTGGAGGGCCTGGAATTCAGTCCGGGCCCAGCCCTCTGTTCTCCAGCCAGAAGACAAACTGCTGGGACTGGGTTGGTGCACCTGGTCGGAAGATCAGACCCTCTCCTCAAAGGAACGACCATTCAGCCCCCAAGAAGAGTTTACCAGACACCGGCCATCTTTGACTCAATTCTGAATCCTGAGACCGGAAGGGGGTGTTTTACAAACTAATCACAGCTTTCTTCATTCTTCACAGAGGAAAACAGAGCATTTGAAATTGTTTTATTTTATTTTTTCCCTTCTCTCAAGGGCTGGTGGAATCAACTTAGCCACTGGAGCAGAAATGCTCCACCTTCGTTTTTATTCTGAGTCTTTCGGTTTTAATCATCTTGAAGTGTTAAGGTGAATAATAAAGAAAAAGTTTAGGTCAACAGGAAGTGCCTTGCGATGGGGCTGGCTTTAATAGCGCCTTGAAAGCCCTGTACAGAAGGGGCCAGATGTTTTGACAAGGCACCGGAGCAGCAGACGGGTCTGGGAAAGAGAGTCATTTCAACAATTCCCAGAACAGGGGGCCTTTTGTTGTACAACCCCTCCAGGTATTTCCTAGCCTGCGTTTCCCTCAGAGCAGCGCAAGAGGGGAACTTGGTGCCTGGGCGATTCAACATTTAAGGTAATCTTATTAATGATGGAAACCACCACCCACGGCGTGAGCATTTTCCCTCGCTCATTTTAGCCGTTTGCCTGGCCAGACGACGCTTCCCGTTTTCTCAAGGCCGAGCAAGTGACTTCTCTGAGGTCAGTGTCACAGTGAAGACGGTCGCTACGTTGATTGGGAAACCGGCCTGCCTGGCTCCCAAGTGAGAAGCCACAAGAATCACACGTGGTGCTCCAATATGGCCGCCCCATTATTTCCAGGGTCTGACAAAACAAGGCAGTGGAGCCTTCTTGGGGTCCGGCTCCTCCAAGCCACCACTGTCCCCTCCCTCCTGGAAAGGTTTTCCACGTCCACTGTCTCCATTCTGAACTTGGAGAGGCTTACAAATAGCCCACAGCCGGCCAGTCTTGACCCTCTGTAACATTTCTGAAGCTGTCGTTCTTTATAGAAGTAAACCCCCCTACCCCTCTACCTGTTGAGCGGCTGCTGAGCTTGAACCACGGTCCATCAGGGCTTGCTGTCACTGAGTCCATTCTGACTCACGGACCCCCTATAGGACAGGGTAGCACTGCCCCTGTGGGTTTTGGAGTCTCTTCATGGAAGTAGAAACCTTGGGCGAGGCTTGGTTTTGAACTGCTACTCTTGCAGCTCACCAGATAACCCAGGACACCTCCAGGGTTCAGGGCTACTGTGCTGTTTACAAAATCCCTCAGTTGATGTGGCTCAGGGGGAGCAAAGCCCTAACACAGCATCCAGTGCTGAGAGCACCCCAGAGGAAAACTCCTCCCTGGGCTTCCCCCACCACCTTCTCTTCTTAAAACACAAAAGGACACCAAGCAAATCTTTGTGTGGAATGTTTGTGTTCTTGTGAGTCGGTCTTTGGGGGCCCTGGTCAAGTGCTTGTGCTCACAAGCTCTATCTTTGCCTTCCTCGCGTTGACAATGACAATGCCTCCAGGCTGGAGCTGGCTGCAAGAAGGCTCACCAGCTGCCAGGCCCTGGATCTGATGGCCTTCTGGGCACAGCTGGTGGGGAGAGCTGGCTCTATTCCAAGAGGCTGTGTCATCACCCAACTGCCTGGCCATTGACTGGGATGGGTGAGGTGCAGAACTAGGCAGACCCCATCCTCCAGGGCCTTCCTGCCACAGGAAGACGTGCGCCTTCTTCCCCTGGAGTCCTTTCTGCTCACCTTGGGCTTCCCCTGGGCTTTGTGCACCAGACTTGCCTTCAAAACTCTGCCTCCGTGCGGGGCCCTCGGTCATCCCACTGGAAAGATCTCTGCTGTATGGAGGCGGCCAGTGTTTCTGACCTGTAATATTCCCCAAGATGATGCTAGGAACTAGCTCTGAGAGTTGAGGCTTGCTCTAGTCTGAGCTGCCAGAGCGCAGACCTCCATCCATCCATCCATCCATCCCGTCTGGTACAATTGAGCTAATTAATATGACTGGAGAACAGAGGAGCTGCTAATGGGAGCCAAGAAAGTGTTGGGGTCCAAGACAAATGACTCTTGGCTCATGTTGCTAAACAGCTTCAATTTCAGTTGTGAAAATTACTTCAGTTTTACTTAAATCATCTTCTGTGCCAGGCAGCCAATTTTGAGAACTGATGCATGACAAAGCCACCCCATCTGCAGTGAGCATTCGATCAATTTTATTTGACCCACAGTAACGGGGGAGGAAGATGATCTGTTCACATTCCGCCCAAGGCTTCACTGAAGGAGGAGGAGGAGGTGGGTGGGTGGGGGTGGGGTGGTGGTGTTAGTTATCACATGGGTTTGCCCATGGAAGAACGGGCAACGTAATCAACTTAAGACCACCTTTCAATTTCCTTCCTCTGAAGAATGCGTTCCTGGGTGACTTCATACATCGTTTCTTTTATCTGGCAGTCTGTGCTAGCTCCTATCTTCTGAAGGAAGCATCTGATGTGCTCAGTTTCAACAGAAGTAGAAAAAGGAACCGTATAAGATTTTAGGGATACACGTCAGACCTATCTCTATATTTGTTGCATCGCTGAAGGGATGATGCTCAATCATGCAGAAAAGGCAATCGAGTCAGACATACTGCCATTTGATCCGACCATGCTACTTAATCTAACACTCAGCCGCCCCACTGGCCACGTGAGTGTAATATTAACACTGACTTCCAGAGGCTGTTATGAGGAGCCGGTGAAATAGAGAAGGCAGAGAGCCCTCCCTCCAGAGTTTGGTTTCCAGTAAACGCTCAATAAACAAATTCTAGTTTCAATCTTCTCTCCCTCCCATCCTGCTACAGTTAAGACATGCCACGGTGTGTTAAGGGACTTGTGCCTAGTAGGAACCACCAACAGGAGTACTCCTTGCACTATCACTGGGGTGAGATTTATGGAAACATTTTATGCAAGGCCGTTCTTACATTTATGTTCTATCCTTCCAAGTCATGTTATTGAATTATTGTATGGATCTCAGTATTCGCTCCGTCTACTGCTTTTAAATCAATGTTCCTCCGGAAGGGAGCAAGTCCAACCACAAGCAAATTCAACTGTGGACACATTCGGGATCAAGTACGCCTCTGGAGTTCAAAGGTGCATCACCCTGTGCTGGGTCCTTCATATGGACCAAGTCACCCAGGCCATCGCAGACATGTCCACCTTGTTCAGGACTATAAACCAGAGCGCCTCTGCATACCCCTCAGGCCCCAGAAATCTCTTCTAGGAAAGAATCTATCCACGGGCCTGGCTATATGATTTGTAACAGCCCGTATGTATTCCAAGTGCTGGGGATAGGAAGGAGGCACTAAATGCGAAGCTTTTAAAGACAGTGCCTCACAGAAATGACCATAAATAGCAGCTCAGGAGGCCACTTACAAGAAGTTAGGCCCGTTTAGGACCAGGGGCTATTACAGTGTGAGCTTATCATAACTTGATTCAAGTGCAATAAGCGAGAAGTGGAGAAGATGACCAGTCAGTGTGAGAAAGCCAAGTGTAGATCAGATAACCACATTAAAAAGATTAAAATGTCCAGCCTGCTATAAATGCCTGCTAAAATCCTAAAAAGGAGTCTGGAGAGACCCATAAAATCATAACTAAGAAAGTAAGGGAGCCCTGAAGCTTTAACCAGATGTTCCTGTGATATGAATGACTATGTTAGTAAATTTTCATCCTAGCAATACAGCTTCCTATTGATCTCTTGCTTGTATTAGTCAGTGCTGCTGTGAGATTAAATATGGCCGGGAAGGAAATTCAGGCTTCCCTCTCTAGAAGGCTCTTCTGAGTAACCCAGTGTTTGTTATCGCAAAGCGCACAAGGGAGTTGATAATGAATTGCTCAACAGAGCAGAGGCTCAAGTCTATAAAACGAGTTATATAAGGGGCAGCCTTATAGAGAATAACCTCATTTGGGAAGCGAGCATTGTGCGCCGTGCCGTGTGGGAAACCTGCAGAGGGCTGTGTGGAACAGAAATAGACACGAGTATTTATGGTCAGGACCACCGATCGCAATATACAGTGCTAAACACTTAATCTATGGTTAGATTTTACTCCAGATCCACGCTGAAGTCAGCAGAATTCAATCTAGCCGCATCGTCTTTCAGCAGCCTTAAATCCTTCTGATACTGTTAGTGGTGGCAGGGTTCCAAAATGCATTCTGTTAATAAGACAGTAAAGTATAAAATCAAGTTATCTCCTTCAAGGAGAAAACAGAGTAAAGGAAACAAGTCTTGTAAAATTACATTCCCAGCATTCAAGTCTTTTCTACCTGAGTTCCTTTCAATTTATTCTTTTACTGCCAGACCATTCTCCTAGACAAATAACAGAATGGAGTGGGGGGGAGTAAACCTCCCCCACACCCCATTTTTTTTTTAACTGTGAAAGGCTTACTATTTTTTTTTCCCTTCTCATTGTCACAGGTTAAGATTTTGCCAATCAGCCTGTAACCCGCAGTCTGGTCTCCTCCGGCGAGCAAAAAGAACTCAGCAGCTGTTACCTGTTCTTTCTCGCTTAACATACCTTTTGGTTTACCTGCACCTAAACGAAATGTATGCAGCACACTCAGGGATGTTGTTGAAGTTCCTTAGGCAACTCCAGCCATGAAAGAGAACAACCAAGACACCCCTCCCACCCTCGCCCCCCAACAACACCACCCTTTGAATGCAGGGCATGGAGGTGAAGTGCCAGCTAGTTCCAAAGAGCAAAGCATGAGTCTCCACCTTGTCATCTGCTCTCACATCCCAGAAGGTCTGCGCATAAGGGATGAGAGACCACCCACGGCTCCGAGATTCCTGCAGGGCGCATTCAGTAATGCATTCTACCCTGAACTCAGAATTCCTTTGCTCACCAGAGTTTCAATCAGACTCTGTCTTGATACGTCAAGGTAGTGGCGGGTGGCAATGTTATGTCCTCTGGGCATTTCCTTTTTGCACCTCTAGGGATTCGAATCACGGGCTTGGCAAAACATAGCCACCATGCCATCGACGGACACAAGAACCAACAAGTTAGTGTTGGAAGAAGCACAGGCAGAATGCTTCTCAGCAGAGGAGACAAGACCTCCCTTTATAGCCTGATATGTTATCAGGAGACCCAGTGTCTCCCGGGAGAAGGACGTCAGCCTTGGTAAAGAAGAGGGACCGAGAAAAAGAGGAAGACTCTCCGTAAGATGATGGACACAGTTGCTGCCACAAGGGTCGCCAACCTACCAGCGGTGGCGAGGGCGGCCCGGGCCCGGCACTCTTCTGCTCTGCTCCCAGGGTGCTTTGGTTCACAGCCAGCTTGGCATCACTAACAACATCAACAACAAAGAGTCAGAGAAAGATAGAAACACCCTTAGATTATGGAACTAATGTGATACAAGAAATTGAGCTGTAGTAATCCATTGGGAAGGTACTAAAATACATGAAAATATAGATTTATACACTACAAATTCGATCTGCTTAGTTTTGGGGTTTGGGGAAAACTATGTTATCTTTTGTGGAAATTTTAGTGAAGCGTGTTCATGTTTCTTCTCGAAGGCAGTTTGGGATTTTTTTCATAGGTTAATTTGGCTTGGTTTCTTTATTTATGGGTGGAAAATGGCCTGGAATAGCTACTTATCGGATTGCATGTATTCAGTGGCACACGACTTAACATTTGAAATATTATTGTGCTCTATGTATTTGCTAGCGCAGAATTTAAGATCTTGAAACTTGAAATATCTATCAAGTATATATATGGCATATGCCTTGGTTCGTGAATCAAGATCCCTGGTGGCGTAGGAGGTTGAGCATTGGGCTGCAGACCCACCAGCCACTCGATGGGAGAAAGATGGGGCTTTCTGTTCCCTTAAAGATTCACAGTCTTGAAACCCTGCAGGGGCAGAATGGATGCCATGACACTGAGCTTTTGTGCATATGTACATGCATGTATACACAAACATACAGGGGATACCCCCCAAATCCCAGAATTTTTCTTCAAAGATATGTATTTAAATTTTTTACAAAACAACCTCGTCAAAAAAGAAAACCACAAAAAAACCAACCTTCTCAACTTTAAAGTACTCTCCATGACACTGAATACATTCGTCAAATCTGAGATTCCATTCTTGGAGACATGTTTCAAACTCATTTTTCAAACTCATCTGACAGCACCTCCCTCGTTTTCGTTCTTCACCTCGTCTATGTCATCAACTGCTGTCCTCTCATGTCCCTCTTCATTCGCAGACACAAAAAGAAATCCCATGGAGCGAGGTCAGGTACGTACGATGTGTGGGCCAAGAAAAGCATGCTGGTTTTTTTTGCCCAAAACCGGCACACTGCGATGGCTGTGTGAGCGGGTGCGTTGTCATTGTGGCAAAACCAATCCCCTGCCTGCCACACATCAGGTCTTTTTGTTGCAAACTGTTATGCAATTTTTTCAGAACCTATGAATAGAAGACTTGATTAACAGTCTGACCTGGTGGAACGAACTCCAAATTCACTCTCTCCCTCATCAAATAAAACAAATGAGCATCATCTTTGATTTCACTTGACGAGCTTTTAGCAGGGCGAGGTGACAGTGGTATCTTCCCCTGACTTGACTGGTGTTTGCTTTCAGGGAGCATTAAGACTAGAACCATGTCTCATCATCAGTAATTACCTTGGGAAAAGAGTCTGGGTCCCTACGGAGATGTTCTTTCAAAGCATGGCATGTTTCCAGTTCCTTTTCCTGGTCAGTCAGATCTCAAGGCACACATTTCACAGTGACCCTTCTCATTGCCAAATCTTCCTTTAAAATCCGATGAACTGTGCTCCATGCTAGTCCAGATAAGCCCCCGTCTCTTCAACAGTCTGAATCAGTCTTCAAGAACAAGTGCATGAATTTTGCCACAATTTTCGTCCATTCTGGAAGTTGACACATGTCCAGAATGAGGTTTGTCATCAATGGACATTTTACCTTTTCTGAAACTCCTTTCCCATTGCACTGTCCTTGTGAGCTGGGTTCCACATCACAACAGTCTCTGTGGCATTTTTCTAGAGCAGGAAACATGTGCCAGTCGCATGCTATTCTCTTAAATCCCCCATACCAAAAACATGGGGTTTGAGGGAAACTGCTTTTACGACAAAATTCAATATGATCAGGGAGAACCTACCTAGGTGACGCCGCTGGGTAAACTAACTGAGAGTGAGTTGCTTGATGCTCGCCTGGTGGAAAAAAAATGTGTCCTACGAAAGTTCTACCCAGTGGAGCTTTTTTTTCTGTTTTTTATTAAAAAATTTTTTTTAGTGTACCTCTCATTATTAGCTCGCTGTTTCCCACCAGCCCTCCTGCCAGGCCTCCCAGGGACCATGTATCCAGTTACTGTCTCTGTCGAGTCACCCAGCCTGGATTTCTTCTACTTCTTTTTAAAATTATTTTATTGGGGGCTCTTATAACATTCCAGACATCAATTGCATCGAGCATAGTTATACATATGTTGCCATCATCATTTCCCAAACCTTTTCTACTTGAGCCCTTGGTATAAATTCCTATTTCTCCTGCCCTCCCCAACCCTTCCACCCCCATGAATCCTTGATCAATTACATATTGTTATTATCATTTCATATCTTACACTGTCCATTGTCTTCCTTCACCCACATTTCTGCTATTGCTCCCCTTTCGGGGGACGGGGAATGGGACTAGATATCCAATCTTGTGATGGGTCCCCCATACCCCACTTTCTCGCCCTTTCCCCTCCATGACCATTCCTCTACCCTCATGAGATCATGGACTGTTTTTTTTTGAAGGCACCCTAAGGAGACTAAGGCGAGGAATGTGTTGCTGAAATAATTGATCCACTCTAGTCCCAGGAGAGTGACTCGAATAGCTTTACTGTCAGACAGGTAGCACTGTAAACTTGATTATGGTGACGCCAGCCATGCTATAATAGGATATTTGGTCGGTTGACTTCTCTCCTGAATTTGCTCTATGCTCAACTATTTCTCAATTGTTCCAAGAAAAAAAAATTTCTTCTCTGGCTTTTAAACTATTGTTCGTATTGTTTTCTTTCTTACTCTTTATTTTTATCTTTATGTCATTATTATTATTACTGCTTTCTCTTTTCTGTTTCATTTTTTTGGTGGGGGACCAGCCTTCACCACCAAATGGGTCCAAGGGGGGCTGTGTAATTGAAGAGTCAATTAAAAGAACAGCAGACAAGGCATGCAAGGGCTCACCTGTCCCATGGTGACCAGAACCAGAATGAAGGAGGAATGTATTCTCTCACAAGCTTATATAATCTCGTGCATGCAGGTCACACCACACACATACATAACAGGAAGGGGCTGTGTTAGAGGCATACATGTAACAGGAGGGGGATGAGCTAGGGATATGCATGCAAAGGTAAGGGGAGGTACTAGAGGCATACACGTGGCAGGAAGTACATGTTCCAGAGTTAAGATGGCAGCCTAACCTGGGTTGTCTCTGAGCTGACTTGACCTTAGGTATCCCTGCGATCTTCTCCAAGGGAACAATCTAAGACACAACGATGTGCTTGTAAGCAGCACGTAAAAAGTGGTATTATTATGGGGGGGCATTGTGGAGATTAATCTTAATTATGAGAATGTGATTGGGACTCATCTCTAACTCACAAGTGTTAAGGCATCCTTCCATCCGGAAACCTGGCTTACCAGATTCTTAAATACGAGACTAAAGAACTTGTCCGCGTACACCCTCTTCCCAGTTCTCAGTTCCCCACAGTGTTTGTGTTTTGTTGTTTCTGTTAGGTCTCCCAGCTTAGGAAGGACAGAAGGAGTGGATGCATAGAGACCATAACTGATGCAATGGTTTATCAAGAAGAGGTGGGGAAGGAAAAGGGAAGGGGAATTGGGAAGCAAACAGTGGATGTGGGAGAGAGAAAGAAACATTAAAGCTGATTGTGGTGATGTATTTACAACTATTTTTAGAAGCAGTTTAACTATGGAAGTAGTGTATGATATGTGGTTACTTTAACAAGAAAATGACTTTAGAAAAAACCACCCCCTCCCCCCCAAGCAACCAACACTTACCTTTGGCTGCCATACGAGAAAGAGG